>NW_027203826.1:13813978-14148978 GCF_024711535.1 Dipodomys merriami | reverse complement strand
GCTGGTGTTGTGATACAGGCCTTCAACTGCATGTAATTCAGTCATATCCATCTTGAATTTAGTAATGATCACTGGGTTTTTACAATGAACACTCACATAAGGACATAATCTAGTGAAGTGTTACACAGTTTGGTGAAGAAGAAGTCTACATAAGCTATACCTATGAGCTCAGACAATTAGGGAAAGAAAGTGCTGATATGTGTGATGTTTCAAAAGATTCTGGGCTGCTGCTCTAGGGGAAGTCTTCCCATTGCCTCTGGTAAGGGTTGCCCGTGTCTAATGGTTAAGTCTGCCTGCTTTAGGTATTTCTCATTGCATAGGATGTTTGCCTGCAGAGAAAAGTACAGGTTCTATGGGTGATAATGGTAGTGACTGGGCCTCTGGCCTTATTGCTTTTTTCTAATCTTTCCAGAATCTAGACAAGGGAGTGGTACCATTTATTGGCTTCAAAGCAATGGAAAAGCTCTGTGGGGAGCAGCTCAGTCTCCAGCTGAGTTTGGAAGGAAGAAAAGATGGAAGGAACACAATTTGAATGCAAGAGGGATCAGAAAATGTCAGGTAAATGTTGTTGCACAAAATCAAGGACTAATACTCTTGTTACTGAATGTGCTAAATTCTGCAAAGTATTTCCACATACATTTTATGTGTGTGTGTGTGATGTGTGTGTGTGTGTGTGTGATGTGTGTGTGTGTGTGTGTTTGTGTGTGTGTGTGTATGTGTGTAAGGACTACACAGGTGAACAAGGTAAGGTCCTGCAGTCTCTCCTGCACCCGAAAATGAGTAGCTCTGGACTTTTAGTGGAGGAAACGGTCACAGGTTTTGCATTTGGGAAAGCCATTATGTTGGGGAAATTTGACAGGGAGCAGGCAGTATGCTGACTTTTATGTATTTCTCTGTGTCATGAGAGAAGGGCAACAACATAAAAAACATAAATTTCCCCAAAGGGGAAGGGGAAAAACAAATTGTTTAAATAGGGATACAGGTGGACCCATTGCAAAAATGAGATGTACAAGTCATTATGTCAAAAAATGAACTTTACAACTTTGGTGGGGGGGATTGGGGGGAGGCTTGGGTGGGGGGTTGGGGAGATGACGGGAAGGGGTGGGAAGGGGAAACAAAGGAGGAGGCTACAATGCTTGATAAGTAATGTACTCATTATCTTGCCCATGTAATTGTAACCCCTCGTACAGTATTTTCATAATAAAAAAATTAAAATTAAAATTAAAAAGAAAGAAAGAAAGAAAGAAAGAAAGAAAGAAAGAAAGGATTTTTTGGCTCCCCAGAAGGCCTGAGAGGCACGTGGGCATGTGAACTCAGTGGAGCAAAAATGATAATAGAATTGCAGCAACAGGAGGTAGACTGAAGTTCAAGGTCAGAAGCTTTGAAGCAAAGGCCAGCACAAGTCTGGGCACTGCCTGGAGAAGGTGAAGTGATTGGAACACTCTTGAAATGACTCTGCTGCTGGGTGTGAGGTAACTCTGCAAAATGTCAGAAAACTGGCCAAAGGCCGTTAAAACATTTCAGGTGTGACATAATTAGTACCTGGCCTTAGGCAGTAATCGCAGATGCTCAGATCTGAACATTTGTGCTATGACAAAACTGGCAGAGCTGTGTGACAAAGTAAATGACAAGAACAAAGCAAAGAAGAGAGAGAAATGATAGAAAACTTGGGGTCAGGGACCAGCAGTCACTGCCAGTGACAGCTGAAATGGGACAGGAAGTCATTTAATGACTCATCATGCTCTGGGGAAACACAGTCAACCATGGCAGTACTTGCTCTGTGTGTGTGTGTGTAATCCAAACAGCTATGATTTGAACAGTTATACTCTAGATATGCAAATGAAAATCAAAATAAAAACAACAAAAGAATATCTGAGGATTCACTACAAAAAAGGGGCAAATTCCAAGATTAGCAATGAGTAAAAAAATGAACACTGTGAACCACTGGATAATGCAATGCAATTATTGTGATGATGCACCTTCCAGAAATAAACATGGATATGTGCATAGATTAGTTTGGTAGAAAGAAATAAGAAATATGCTGTCTTTTTGTCTTTTTCAGGGACCAATGAAAAGCCAAGAGATTTTAAAACTATTAGAAAGTCCTGAGAACAACATTGTCCAAAAATGTATGCTGGCTTTAAAAATAATGTGAATAGGGCTAGGAATGTGGCTTAGTGGTGGAGTGCTTGCCTAACATGCATGAGGCCCTGGGTTCCATTCAGTACTACATAAATAGGAAAAGCTGGAAGTGGTACTGTGGCTCAAGTGGTAGAGTGCTAGCCTTGAGCAAAAGAAGCTCAGGTACAGTGCCCAGGCCCTGAGTTCAAGCTACAAGACTGGCAAAAAAAAAAAAAAAGTAATAATGTAATTAATCCATACCCAGTCACTTAAGAAAGTGAGGCACAAATCAAGCATCTTTAGGCTACAATTTTCAGGCTGGGAATGTGGCTTAGTGGTAGAGTGCTTGCTTAGCATATATAAAGCCTTGGGTTCAATTCCTCAGTACCACAAAAACAAAAACTAAGGATAAAATATTTTTAAAATAGGGTTGTCAAAAATAAATATACTTCAAGTAAAATTACTTTCCCAGTTTCAAAACGACATTTCTAGTAGCCTTTGATTTTAAAATATGTGAAAATTAAATATACAATGACAATTTCATATACAATGAAACTGAATTTTATAAATGCATAGTGGGTTTCAAATAGAGTGGCCCTTCCAACATACTAGCTACAGATGATCTGGTTAGTAGCAAAGGATGAATTGATCATAAGCCAAGAATTAAAGAACTTATCTTTGGGTTCTCTTCTCTCTAAACCTCAACTACATCTTAGTCTTTCCTACATGGCTAATTAAAATTAGAGCAACTACCACAGAGAGCATGACTCCTAGTCAGACATCAGTCATAGACTATATTACCAGGAAATTATTTCAGGTAATATATAATAGTATGATTCCTAAATACATATAATAGGTAGATAAATGTGGACAAATGACAGATAGAAGATGAATTGATAGGTAGACTGATTGGTAGTAGATAGATAGGTAGATAGATAGATAGATAGATAGATAGATAGATAGATAGATAGATAGATAGATTATAGATAGAATCTTTTAAAAGGATTCTCTGCAGGGAATAGTCAGTAGATAGCTTTCAGCTGTCAGCAATGTCAGGGATTACCCTAGATGCTAAAATCTGTCTTATGCAAGGCCATACCCACTTATTACCTAATGGCACAGTCAGTGTGAAGACACACAGACCTGCCCCTTTGGCTCCTGCTTGGGAGAACTCTGAAGGTCCTCAGGCAAGTTCCAGCTTTGGGTCTGCATTTCAGCTCAGTGTGTCCCACTCATTCCGTCATTCTTGCTTCCTTCTCCCTTCCAGATGTTAGCTCCAGGAATACTTCTTCATTAGCATTCTAGATCCCAGACCAACTGCAAGCTCTTTCAAATACATGTACATGTGAATTCATGCATGTGTGAGCATATACATTTTTAAAATCTTTACCACAATAAGCATATCATTGGCCAGGCTTCTGTTAAAACGGGTATGTTTCTTGGTGTAATTTACCTCCTAATGACCCCTGAAATTCTTGGGAGAGGAAGAAAAGATAGCCAACATGGAACTGGAAGGTAAATCCCACTCTGCTTCAGCAGGACTTCTGTTTCCATCTATCTCCAGGACCTTTGACTTGTATCAGACCTGACTGTGACAGTGAAAAAGGAGAAGGATTGAGGCTGGAGAAACCTTCAAAAGTAAAAATAGAGGCCAGAGATAGCAGCTTATGCTTTTAATCTCAGCTACATGGGAGGCATAGGTAGGAAAATAATGACCTGAGACCAATCTCAAGTTAAAAAAAAAAAAGATCACAAGACTATTGGGGAAAAAAGCAAAAAAAGATTGGGGGCATGACTCAAGTGTTAAAGTACCTTTCTAGTTAGTGTGAGTTTCTGTGTTTAAAACCTAATACCATCAAAATAAGACAGAAAGCAAAAGGATTTCCAATAAAGCTTTCCCTCCTGTGATAAATAACCGAAGCAAAAAAAAAAAAAAAAAGTAGGAGGTGAGCTGAGCTCAGAAGGCTGAAATCTGAGGTTTGCAATTCAAAGCCAATTCAGGCAGGAAAGCCCGTGAGACTCTGATCTCCAGTGGACATCAAAAGCCAGAAACAGAGCTGTGGCTCAAGTGGTAGAGCAGTAGCTTTGCGTGAACAAGCTGAAGGATAGAACCCTTGACCCCCAGGCTATCCTTCACACCCAGGCTGTCTAGCTCAGGAAAAAACAAAACCAAACAAAAATGAAAACCAAGTTTATAGCTGGAGTCAGAAGCCTTCTCATCTACATACACTTACATAAAAACTGCCTGAAAAGAATGGACATTGGCTCATGAGCCAAAACTAGTCTGTTACCTGGTGGTTGAATAAAACAAAACATCATTTTATGGCATGTGAAAGTGGTGTACCATTCAGTTCAGTTGCCATGACTATTTATTAGAACACAGCTGAAATTATTACTCATACACTGTGTACAATACAATAGCAGAGTTGGGAATGATGGTAAACTCAAATGGCCTGCAAAACCAAACATGTTCACAACTTGGCCTTTTGAAGAATATTTTGACTGATCCTGGGCCTACGTGATTTAGGGCCCCACAGGGCAACTATCAGTCATTTGCTTAGTAGTGAACACCTCATTTGTGTCTTCCCCTAGCTAGACATGCCACATATACCTGTCTATTTGTCCTACACAAATCACTACTCACAAGGATTCACCTACTCCATTTGAGACTCAAAGCAAGAGCTGTCTTTCTTCACATCTTTGTATTGCAAAACATCTGCCTATATTATGGAATTGCAGAAATAAAATTTGTCAAATAAATGGAGTTATTTGAAGGTAGATAAAGCTTTTAGCTTATAGACATTAGGTGAGCAGTGCCAATTGTGACAGTATCTGTCTTAGTGGAGAGGGTATTTTGGATTGGCGATTGAAAAACTAAGGTAGAAAATAGTTCCAGGACTTTGCCCTAAGAATTCCATGATTTTCATCCCTCTGTGAGTTAGTGGCTTTGGCACAAAAGTTCTTAATCTTTAGACACTTGCAATTACAGGGCCAAGGATATCAGACGATAAGAAATATAATTTTCAGTCCCAAAGCCCTCATTAAAGGTCATGTAAACAAAAATGTCCAAAGTTCCCAAATGCACTGTAATTCTCAGAAACAATTTGGTTGAAAATCCATCCATAGAGCCATTTATCTGCTTCTCTATGCATTAACTTATTTATGCAATGTTTCTCTGAACGGTACCCAGGAGCTTACACATTATTCTTAGTTTTGATTCAGATATATTGAATTGTTCAGAGTTTACATATTCCACACACACCATGTAGAGTTCACAAAGGAATGATAAATTATTTTAATCTTTATATTGTTTGTGAACACATAATCCATTTTTATTACATCAGTTGCCTGCCTAAGAAATTATAATGGCTCCTTTTCTGATTATTCTGGCTTTAAAACCTTTCATATTTTAATCTCATCTCCTCAGTCCCACATCATATTCTGTGGCCCATCTGATCCCACCCTATCTCCCCAACCTATCTCCCTAGATGCCAAAACATTTACTCCTCCTCCCACTCACCACTTGTTTTCAATAACTCTATGCAATGTTCTTCCTCCACAGACCCCTCTTGCTTTCTTCCCTTACTGGCAAACACCTACACATCTTTCTAGAACAATCCAAATGTAGAAACTTCCCAACTTCTCTGGGCAGAAATAGCCACTTTTTCTTCCCATCCATCTGTCCATCCACCTTCCACTCTTCATTTTCCCCCTTCATGAGTATATTGTGTGTACATTAAAAGATGGATAAAAGAGAAAACTGTATTCACTGGGTTAATAAAGTCACAAAGAAATGAAAAAAAAGAGCCAGACACAATGTCTTATACCTGCAATTCAAGCTACTTGAGAGCAAGGATTGTACTTTGAGGTCAACTCATAAAGAAAAGTTAATAAGCCCTCTTCCTGCTTCTCAACTCATAGTTGGGGGAGGCACGGTGGGGGATGGGGTGGGGGAAGGGGCTGTGCTCCTATGTGAGAGGCTGAGATCGGGAGAATCACAGTCCCAGGCCAGCCCGAGAAGAAAAGTCCGTGAGATTACATCTTAATCCTAGCTACAATGGGAAGACCCCAAAAGCACATTACAGCTCAGGCACTCACTTCAAAAGGACATGAAACCACATCTGAAAAAGATTGCATGGGTTCTCTCATTTGTAGTAGCTTGAATGTGCCCATAAATCTGTAAGTAAACCCACTAGCTGGAATGCAAGCAGTTACAAATGAATTAGTTAAAACATAATCGACTCAATAGAGAGCTCAAATAGTATAATTCTTCAGAAAAACTAAGTCAAAGTCTAACACAGTAAGTAGCAGGCAACGAGTACTTGCAAGAGTATTGGGGCAGGGGAACCAAGGGAGAGGTATAGAGGAATGAAGTGGAGAGAGAAGAGAATGCAGTCAATAACTCATTGAATATACCACAATTTAAAGGGGGTGGCACAGATCAAGATGCATTGTATATATAAACTGCTTTGCTCAATGGCAAACAGTAATTCAATACATATCCTACAAAATTAAGAAAAGGGAAGGAAAGAGTGACATTGATCAAGACGTACTGTATCCATAAACTAAGATAAAGAACCAACCCAGATGCTCATCAATAGATGAATGGATCAAGAAAATGTGGTATATATACACAATGGAATTCTATGCCTCCATCAGAAAGAATGACATTGCCCCATTTGTTAGGAAATGGAAAGACTTGGAAAAAAATTATACTAAATGAAGACAGGCCCAAAGAAACATAGGTCTCATGGTTTCCCTTATTTGCAATAACTAGTATATGTCTGAGACAAGCAAAAATGGTCAGATAAGTTGATGTTAGGCGACATCATTTGTTGTTTTTACAACTATTTAAAGATAATAAAAATATCAAAAAAATAACCATTACAAAAAAGGGCTGGGGGGTAGAGCAGCAGAAGAATGCCTGCCTACTAAGTGTGAGCTCCTGACTTCAAACCTTAATATCACACACACACACACACACACACACACACACACACACACACACACGTGCATGTACACACAAACTGAAGATTTTTTTTGTTGGTTATTGGGGCTGAACTCTAGGCCTGGGCGCTGTCCCTCAGCTCTTCAGCTCAAGGGTGGTGCCCTACCACTTGAGTCACAGTGCCACTTCTGGCTTTTTTCTGCTTATTTGGTGCTGAGGAATTGAATGCAGGGCCTCATCTCATGCATACAAGGCTAGCACTCTACTTCCCAGCCCCCCGGAATATATGTTTTTAAGGAGTATAAACAATTAAAACAGAAACAAAACAAAACAACCCTTACGTTGGATTGGAAGGAGATCAGTTTGGAAAACATTTCTACAGGGAGGCGACTGACACGAAGAGAATCATACAATATTCTGTCCAAGTAGGACAAGCATCAATTCTACAGAGATGGGGAACACAGAAAAAAAGAATTTTTCTGGTCCAAACACACAGCAGGGGAGATAAGGGGCAACTCTGGAAGAGGGTAAATTGGTCCCACAGGAAGAAAAGCTACTTGGTCCATTAGTCAGACTTTGGATAGACTACTTAAAACTAATCAAGTAATGGAGATCTAAAGTTACTGTTTTAGCTAATGTAGACCTGTGATTCTTTTGTCTTTCACAACTTGTCAAATATACAAGTTGAGTGTGGAAATGTTTCGAGTAGGTATTATCATGGGAAGGACTGTTTTGCTTTGTTTTGTTTTGTTTGCTGGACCCGAGTCTTGAACTCAGGGCCTGAGCATTATCCTTGAGCCTCTCTGTGCTCAAGTCTAGCACTCTGCCACTGGAGTCACAGTGCCACTTTTGGCTTTTTCTGAGTAGTTTATTGGAGATAAGAATATCATGGACTTTCCTGCTAGGGCTGACTTAAAACCATGGTCTTCAGCTATCAGCCTCCTGAGTAGCTAGGATTGTAGGCATGAGCCAGGAGCTCATGGTTTAAAAAAACAAAAACAACAACAACAACAAACAACACCACCCATACTCCATCATGGTGATGTGATCAACTGGTCTTACAAACCAGGACCCAGTACCAGCAATCCAACAACAAAATTGGATGCTGAATCACCTGAAGAGCTTTGGGTGTTAGGAAAATGGAGGACTCACCTCTTCCCTCTTGGCCCATTCTTTCTATGTATACAAAGATGGCATATGAAGGATTGACCTCCACCCTATTGTTCCTGGCGCATACAGACACCTAGCAAAACCCCAGGTATGCGCGGATGTGTTTGATGTGTAGGCATGGCAATCTACCTAAACCCAGCTGTAAACATCCCAATGTGGGCCTAATGAAAAGCCCCAACTCCCTAGGCCTAATGGGTTTCTCACTGACCTCTGCCTCCTTTCCCAGACCTCATAAAAACCTGTCTTAGCTCTGACACACAGTCTCCAAGACTAAGGTAAGTGTATGTCCCTTACTGCTGTATCTTAATAAATAGTCCTCACCTGTGGAAGATGGAGTTCGGCCTGTTCCCTTCCTATTTCCTCCATTTTTCTACTACTGGGCAAGATCTCACTCTCTGTAAAATCCACATCAGATGTTGAATGAGAAAGAGACAATTAGTTCCTTCCCAAGGGAGGGAAAGTGTGTGATTTGGCAATTAAGTGGTGCGGGGAACCAGGGAGTGGAAATAAGAAACTGGGACACAAAATGTGTGTTCATGTTCCAACTAGAGTGCTACTGGAATGTTCATGCTCATGAAATTCATTGTCAGCCTTACAAAGTAGTTCTTCACACACCTCATCAACTGTGAGACAAATAAGAACTGAATGTCGTAGTCACACTTGTTTGTTCATTAAGTACATTTGTATTGTCATTGTAAGGGTGATAGACAGAGAGGTAATAGTAATGTAAGTCAGGTAAAGAGTACATTTCTTCTTGAACAATGTCACTGCTTCCCTCACTCTGTTTACACCTCCTATCCCCGCCCATAAGTTGTATAGTTCATTTTCAACATTGTGTCTAATGAATCTGCTGAATTTGTTCACCTTTTGTCCCAGCATTTCAGTCCTCCACTCATCTTCCCAAGACTTATAAACAAACAAGACAAAAGGAAAACAAAAACCGCAACAAAGTAGGGCAGGAAAACTCTTGTTCTCCTTTGCTAGATATTTTTTTTTAATTTAAATTTTATTTTATTTGAGAACATACTGTACAGAGGGGTTACAATTACATTGGCAGGATAATGCATACATTTCTTACCAAGCATTGCAGCCTCCTCCTTTGTTTACCCTTCACCTCCCTTCCCAGCCTCCCCCTTCCCCCCCACCCAATCATACCCCCCTCCCCCCTGCTAGATATTTTTATAAGATCAGATGCACACAGGTATTGCATCTGTGTGTTCCTCTTCTAAGAATACCTTCCTTTGATTTCACTGTGAGCCATACTCATGTTACAGCATATACTCTAAATGCAGACTAGCAATAATTGGCATAGCTCACATTCAAGAGTGATATGAACTGGGCACCGGTGGCTCACGCCTGTAATCCCACCTACTCAGGAGGCTGAGATCTGAGGACCATGGTTCAAAGCCAGCCTGGGCAAGAAAGTCTGTGAGACTCTTATCTCCAATAAACCACTAGAAAACTGGAAGTGGCACTGTGGCTCAAGTGGTAGAGTGCTTGCCTTGAGCTGAAGAGCACAGGCACAGTGCCCAAGCCCAGAATTCAAGCCCCATGACCAACAAAAAAAAAAAAAAAGAAAGAAAAAGGAGTGATATGTATGTTTATAGTAGAAACCACTCAATTTATAATTAAAAATGGTGATTATTCAGTTTTATATTAAACTGCTCCAGAGGACTTGTGTAAGAGTTCCAGTTCATTAAATCTTTTTATTGAAAACTTATTTATCATTCTCTGACCTTATCAAACCATCCAAGCCTGGCTGTTGATAGCAGACATTCTCAAAATGGAACAACAGTGTCTGCCATATTTTTAGGATTTAGAATAGGAAGAAATGTGGTACCTGATGTGCATTAAATTGGTTGGTCAAGAAATAATGAGGTCTATAATAATACTTAAGGAATATTCATTAAGTAACCGCTCAAAACTGTAATACTGGCTACTTGCGAAGTGGAGATTTAGAAGATCAGTTCAAGGTTAGCTCAGGCAAAATATTCACAAGACCTCTTCTCAAATGTAGCACATGCCTGTCATCCAAGCTACTTGGGAAATGTAAATATCAAGATCACAGCCTAGGCTAGCCAGGGCCAAAAAAGTGGGAGTTTACAAAAAAAAAAGCTAACATTAAGAAGAGCTAGACATGACTCAATTGCTTGAATCATGAGTGCTAGCACAAGGTGTGGTGCTCAAATCCCAGTACCAGGAAACAAAAAATAGATTTAAGAAAGAATATTCATCAAATATAAAACACTCTTTTGAGATGAATTTCAAAATACAAACTACATTGTTCCAAGGTCCTGTCTATACATGTAGGAGAATTCTTTTTTTTTTTTTTTAATCGGTCGTGGGGCTTGAACTCTGGGCCTGGGCGCTGTCCCTCAGCTCTTCAGCTCAAGGCGAGTGCTCTACCACTTGAGCTACAGCGCGACTTCCGGTTTTCTGGTGGTTTATTGGAGATAGGAGTCTCACAGTCTCTCCTGCCCGGGCTGGCTTTGAACCGTGATCCTCAGATCTCAGCCTCCTGAGTAGCTAGGATTACAGGTGTGAGCCACCAGCGCCCGGCTATGTAGAAGAATTCTTAAATAAAAATTTGGAACATAGCCACAAGAAGGAAAATGTAATCAGTGTATTCATAAGAAGGAGTTAGAGCTTCAACTGCTTTACCCCGGAAGATGATGAATTATACTGAAGCACAATCTCCTCTCACTTCCTGTCAGTAGCTGTCTTGTGACTGGTGTCCTTAAGACATGATTCATAATGTTTACAAAAATGACATGGACTGTGACACTAAGGAATAATAGCCAACAAGGTTCATTTCAGTAGATGCCAGGAAATTTGATTAACATTGTATATGATCTCATTTTATTATGACTAGTCCATTCAGTTATGTTTATCTTCATTTTACTGATGGGAAAAAATGGTCTTAAGAGTTGTAAATTTCTTTGCCAAGTTCACACAACTAATAAATAGAGAATCAGAGCTTGTATACGAAGGAAATCAGATATATCTTGTAATCACTTTCTAGTGACTCAATAACCAATGGCTTTGTCATAATGCCCACATTAAATTTACAATGCAAAACTAGAGTTGTTCTATTGGAAATCATACTGATTACTTTGAAAAGTATGTAAGAGACAAGAGTTAGATTGTCTTTGGATTTACCACCACAAAAACTGTGTATGATTAGGACAGATACTTGTAAAGTTGAACCAGAGGAAGACTGACCTTGGTAGTGTGGCATCTTGAGGCTTGGCATAGCCAATAGATCAGAAAATGACCTAATAAGAAAAGGTCAGGGAAGCAAAAGGCCTGGAACCAGCTTGGGAAATGCCTGCCAATCCTATCAATGTCAAGAGTGACATAGCCCAGTTTGTGGGATAAATGTAGCCATTAGTGAGGACACTTTCCATTCATTGTCACCAACCCACTTTCTTCTTTTTGTCTATAGAGACAACAAGGCTCATTTTTCAACACCATTAGTAGTAATATCTTTCTTTCCTTCCTTCCTCTCTTCCTCTCTTTCTTTCTTTCTTGTTTGTTTGCTTGCTTGCTTGCTTGCTTGCTTGCTTTCCTAAAAATGAATATGTTCTGACCTGGTTTATGTCTCAATATCACAAGCAGGCAGGAAATATGTTTACTTCCTGAAAATCAGCTAACCCACTGTGTTCCCAAACTGGGTCTCTGATTCTGCCCTGGTCCCCAGTGGGTGACCTCATTCAGGCCACATCCAGTGGCTTTATGAGGGAAAGCAAAGGCTGGCCTAGGCAGCTCCATGAGCTCACCACCTGTGCTTCTTGTTCAAAACACCCAAAGCCAAATCAAATCAACAGCAAAGCAGTTACCTTGAAGATCAGCAATCATCCCCAATAACTTTCCTATTATCTTCCTAGAGTTGGTCTGTGACAAACCCATTCTTTAAATAAAACATCATTTTGGTCAAGTACAAATAACACATGGATTGGCTAGCAAAAAAGATCAAAGGAGACAAGCTCTGTTGGAAATGTAACCATGATAGTAGTCAATGTTAGTCACACCCCTTCTTCCTGTAGCTGAACCTGGAGGCCAGGACCTGAACAAAGGTAGAAGAGTGAAAAGCACAGCAGGGATTTTAACAAAGTGCTCAGAGGGATATTCTTAGCAGATCCGCATTCTTCAAGGTCTAGACTCCAAAAGTCCCCAATTCTCAAAGATATATTTCACACCAAGTGAAATCATACTGTTCTGAAAATATATTATGTGCAGAATAATGCTTGTTACTCTTTATTCTTCAAGAGCTTTGATTTTCAAGAAATATTTCCCTACTTCTGTAAAATCTCTAGGTTGCTCTGGATTTGACTACAACAATGGAATGAAAATACTGTACATATTTCATTGTCACTGGCACCTAACAGATTAAGGCAAGTAAAAATCTCTTATATTAAGAGAAAAATATTTATTTTTACAGCAAAAAAGAGACATAAAAGCAATCTTGCACATTCACAATGTAAAGAATATTGGTAGTCATACCATGGGGTATGGAGGGGAAGGACAAAAACAAACCCTTTAAATAGGGTTACGGTGGACCCATTGTAACAATGAGATGTACAAGTTGTTATGTCAAAAAACGAACTTTACAACTTTGACGGGGGGAGGGAAGGTAGGGGGGTGGGAGATGGGGAGGGATGGCAAGGGGAAAGAAAGGAGGAGGCAACAATGCTTGATAAGAAATGTACTCATTACCTTGCCCATGTAATTGTAACACCTCTGTAGGGTATTTTTACAATAAAAAAATTAAAAAAGATATTGGTAGTGATACAGTGATGTGAAGAGAAGATTTATTGTGAAGGACTACAAAGCATGGTAGTCAAGAAATGGAGCAAGAGTGCTGGAGGAATATGAATACCAAATTTCAAACTCTACTACAAAGCCATAGTAATCAAAACAGCTTGGTACTGGCACAAGAACAGACCTCAGGACCAATGGAATAGAACTGAAAACCCAGAAATGAACCTACAGACCTATAGCCATCTAATCTTCAATCAGGGAGCTAAAAAAAATAGAATGGAAGAAAGACAAACTCTTCAGTAAATGGTGCTGGCAAAATTGGTTAAATACTTGTAGAAAACTAAAACTAGATCCTTATATATCACCCTGTGCCAGAATCAACTCCAAATGGATCAAAGACCTCAGAGTCAAAGCAGACATTCTGAAAACATTACAGGATGGAATAGGAGAAACCCTAGGTCTCCTTGGCAAGGCTGAAATTTTCTTAATAGAGACCCAGAAACACAACAAATCAAAGAAAGGTTGGACACATGGGATTGCATAAAATTGCAGAGCTTCTGCATGGCAAAGGACATAGTTAGCAAGATCAATAGAAAGCCCATGGATTGGGAGAAGATCTTCACTAGCCATACAATGGACAAGGGTCTCATATCTAAAATATACTTGGAACTCAAAAAATTAAATCCCCCAACAACAAATCTTCAAAGAAACAACTGCCCAATAAATAAGTGGGCTAAAGACTTAAAGAGAAACTTCTCTGAAGAGGAAAGAAGGATGGCCAATAGACACATGAAGAAATGCTCAACCTCTCTAGCCATAAAAGAAATGCAAATCAAAACAACATTGAGATACCACCTCACCCCAGTTAGAATGGCAAAAATCAAGAACTCTAATAACAACAGATGCTGGAGGGGATGTGGACAGAAGGGAACCTTACTACATTGTTGTTGGAAGCATAAACTTGTTTAATCACTTTGAAAAGTAGTATGGAGGTTCCTCAAAAGTCTCCACATAGAGCTCTCCTATGACCCAGCAATCCCACTTTTGGGCATTTACCCAAATGATCACAAACAAGACCATACTAAAGCTACCAGCACAACCATGCTTATTGCAGCATTATTTACCATAGCTAAGATATAGAACCAACCCAGATGCCCCTCAGTAGATGAATGGATCAAGAAAATGTGGTAAATATATATAATGGAATTCTATGCCTCCACTAGAAAGAATGACATTGTCCCATTTGTTAGGAAATGGAAAGAATTGGAAAAAATTATATTAAGTGAAGTAAGCCAGGCCCAAAGAAACATAAATCCCATGGTTTCCCTTATTTGCAATAACTAGTATATGTCTGTGACAAGCAGAAACGGTCAGATAAGTTGGTGTTAGGCAAAATGAACCCCAAGATAAGGATTCATATTTTTTTTTCTTTCTTGTGATTGTTTCTAACATATTTATAAGATGATTTCTTTGTTGCTTTGTATGTCCCTCCCCAATGGTATAACCTCTGTTTTCACTGTATTTGATGTTGGTATAATTTGAGGAGGGGAACGGAAAAAACAAATCATTTAAATAGGGATACGGGTGGACCCAGTGCAACAATGAGATGTACAATTCGTTATGTCAAAAAACGAACTTTACAACTTTGGTGGCGGGGATGGGGAGGGAAGGTGGGGGGGGGGAGGAGGACTGGGTAGGGGGGGAAGGATGGGAAGGGATGGGAAGGGAAAACAAAAGAGGAGGCTACAATGCTTGATAAGAAATGTACTCATTATCTTGCCCATGTAATTGCAACCATTCTGTACTGTATTTTTACAATTAAAAAGAAAAGAAAAGAAAAGAAATGGAGCCTGGCCCTGGTCGCTCAAGCCTGTAATACTAACTACTTAGGAAACCAAGATCTGAGGATCCAGATTCAAAGCCAGCCCAGGCAAGAAAGTCTGTGAGATTCTTACCTCCAATTAATGACCAGAAAACCAGAAGTGGCTCTGTGGCTCTTGAGCCCTTGCCTTGAGCTAAAGAACTTAGGGACAGTGCCCAGAGTTCAAGCCGCACTATTGACAAAAAAAAAAAAATGGGGCTCAGACATAGTTACATGATTGTTGTGCATAGTCACTCTATGAACTCATTAAATTGGTAAAATCCTATTAATAAGGTCCAATGTTTTAATTTCATTGTGCTGAAAAGAATCCTTTGCAGAGTGATCACATCACAAGGGCTCTGCCCTCATGAATGGATTAATAAATTGATCCATAGATTAATGACCTAAGAAGGAAGTAACAGAAATAAGTTATCATGATATTGGGTCTGTTTTTTTTTTTTTGTTTTTTGTTTTTTGTCTAGCAAATAGTTGTTTGTAGGCCAGAGTTGGATGAAACTAAAACATTTCAGAGAAATGTGATACATAGTGGTGGAGGTGGTTGTAGTGCTCTGATTAATTTGCTTATTTTTTATTAATACTTATCTCTATGATACTGAAACCAAATACATTATCATGTGCTTGGCACTCTGAAGAAAGGAATAAATAAAATCTACTGCTTTATAACTATGTTGCTATATTCAATGGCAAAGAGAAACACAAAGGAAATGTTTTCAATTAGCAAAGTAGTTGCATATAAAAAAATGAAAATAATTGAAGCCAAAGCCCAGTGGAAATTATGCCTGTTGCTGATATTCATTTTGTATTATTTACTTCCTCTTCTATGAAACACAAAGCTTTTGATTCCTTTTATTTTCTCTCCGGATAGTGTAATAATTAGCAATAATGCCTACATTACATTATGCAAACATCCACTTTTGACATGATAATTGTTTTCTCCAATGTCTACATCTCCCAATGGGCTATGTACCATGGAGGGCCATTACTGTCTTAATCATCTTCCCTAGCCCACTGCACTTGCTGACTCCCAGCATTGGTCTGCCAAGGCTTATCCCATCACCACACCATCACAGCCAGTGGGAGAACTCAATTGTCTATAGGACAACCAGGCACATGACATGGCTTAAGGAAAGGCTTCCTAATAAGATGGGTGAAGTGACTGTCCTCAGGAATCCTTGATCTTCCAGACCTGGAAGACAGTGCTGAAGGCAGTTTGACCCATCTACTTTCTGTAGAAATTCAAGTAAAATTTTCCATAGTAAAAACAAAAACAAAAAGGAACAAACAGAAACCTATACAAGCCAAGGAAAGCACATCTGTTCTAATTGTGGTTGCCCAGGCCTGATGTCCCAACAGGAGCCTAAGGTGTTATGATGATGAGTTTAGGCCAGGCAATGCTGTAGAGTAAGACACATTTAAAACAAAAGAAAATAAACACAAAACAGTAACAAACAAAAAAGAACAGATTTGAAGTGTCTAAATGTTTGAAATGTTATATAGCTAAATAGACCACAGAATTCTGTCATTGTTCCAACTCCAAAAAAATCCTAGACTTCAGCATTTCCACACACTAAGCCCCCTCCAAAGCAACAGCCCCTCCAATGTGCTCCTCTGAAAGATGTCATAGACTTATGTGCTAAACCAGGAATCATGGGATAAACTCCATAAGAACCAAATCTTCCATAGAAGTGGAAAGAATCCTTGCTTTTCTTTATCAAATCTGGTAGTTGATATAGAATACTTCCTGATTGTGTTTGTTTTTCCTCCTTTCTGAGTGAGAATATTATACTGTACTATGGCTTGAATCTCAAATATACATACATACATAATATATATATATATATATATATATATATATATATATATATATATGGTATGGTCCCCAGAATGGTGCTATTAGAAACAGTGTCGCCTTCAAACAATGAGACATAATGGAAAGTTCTTAGCTCACTGGAGTATGTCTTCAAACCGAATTACAGTATTCCAAATCTTTCCTCACTCTCTTGAGTGCTACTGGCCCTGAGGTGAGTGGCTTCATTCCACCATGAACTGCAGCCATGATATGTTGCCATAAGCCAAGTGGATCATAAACTGAATCCAGTATAATTTTACATTATAATTAGTTTCCATTGAATTTTACAGTATAGTTATAACATTATAAACCATATAATTTTCTCACATATTTTGTTATAGTTCAGAAAACTGACTAAAACATACTTTATTGAAAAATGGGTAGGATAGGGGCGAGTATTTAGTCCTTTCCATTATCAACAAACAGTATCCAAACCTGGTAGGAGCAGAATTGTATGATGCAGGCACCTTAGATTTTTGTCTAGATGAAATTTTCAGACTACTGTGAGACTGTGAGAGGGTGAGCTATGTGCAGATTGAAGAATACTCACAAACATTGATGTGGCCAAGGTTTACAAGATGGTTGGATTTTCTCCAATACAAGGTCTCCTCATATTTCAAAGAAGATGACTAGTTTTTGCTAAGTATATGCCACATTGGATAAATCCTACATTTCTTCAGTTAGATAGAACCTCATGACTGAGATCTGGACAGTGTGGCATAAATGAATGTGTCTTCTGTTAGAGCAAGCTACTATATTATTTCTTTCTGCTATCTACTACCTCTTACTCAGCTTCACCTGAGACAAGGAGCCAGAGCTGCACCCTGTGCTGAGGTAATGCTGGACACTGGAAAGAGCCCGCACAACTGAAAACACAATAAAGCATAACTTCTAAATGAGCATCTTTAAGATTTTTGCAAAAGAGACCTGTGAATTTCTTAGTTGCTAGTACCCTTACCCCACCAATATAAACTCTTGTCCATTAAAAGGAGTTTAGAATTTTATCTAAATACACCAAAAACCCATGGAAGAATTTCTTCCATTGATTACAACATGCTTTCTGTGCATTATATGTTCTTCTCTATGAGGAACTTTAGAGATAGAGGTGAAATCTCTGTGGGAGACAGTAACTAAATAAAGATAGTAGGATTAGAGGCAGAATGAAAGAGAAAAATTGTTGAAAGGTCATAAAGGTTAAGTCTGTAATATATTTCAGTGAGGAGATTGAAGGAGGTTGAAAAAAAGAGGAAAATTAAATATTGTCTTTCTCATGTGTAATACAAATGCTGATTATTTCCATCAAATTAGTTGAAGGCATGCATTTCTCTGGGATACAGGAAACAGATGTATAACAGATACAGTCCCCTTGGTCCCAATCGTTCCCAACCTGGTGCCAATACTTTGGTGCAATGACTCCTCATGAGTGTGGACTGGACCTATGATCTGCTCCTAAACAAAAGAATATTGAAACTATGACAGGATGTCACTCCTGAGCATAGACTGAGAGAGAATAAAGGATTTTGCAGGTTTCATTAAAGCCCCTATGTAGTTATAAAGGATACTTTCCTATCCCTCAGTGAATGCCCACAGACACAGGAAGTACACTGTGCATCTTCATTCTAGAGTCTAGCAACCTCTTTCCCCTTGCATCAATAACTTCCACCTTGTCACTTACAGGCAGCACTAGATGGTTTCTTCGGGCACATCTAAATTGCAGCCTCACTACTCTTGGGTTTTCAGGCCATCATTAATTAAAATAAGGGTTACCCGAATACAAGCACTGCACATCATGACAGTAACCAATATGGAGACTACATGACTAATGGGCTAGCAGTGTAAATAAGCACAGATATGCCCAACAGAGTTGATTCACTTCCCAGCTAATCCGTGGGACCATATAAAAAACACACTGCTACTCATAGCAGCACACAAATTAAAACTTAGAAATGTCCACTTTATATGTTTTGGACAGTGGTTAATCATGGGTATAAGTGAAGCCACAGAAAACTTGGGCAACTTCACTGCTTGGGCCTAACCCAGCCAGGCCTTTTGCAAACAACTAGAGGACAGAGATTCAAGGGGCAGAAGGATACTCAATCTCCACTGCTGGTTTGGAAGAAGCAAAGCACCATGATTTCATTAAAAGGCAATGAATTGTGCCAATAACCCTAGGCAGCTTGGAAATAGATCCTTCTTCACTGCAGCCTTCAGATAAGAATGCAGCCTGGCAGACTTCTTGATTTCTGCCTGGAGACAGAGGAGAGATCCCAGATAAGCAAGCTCTTAACCAAGAAAATTGTGTAATTATAAATAAATATTGTTTTAAAATCACTCAGAAGTTTGTGATAACAATAAGAAACCATATAAACATATTAATATGTATATATGTATGTATATATCATATATAGAACAGATATAATATATATCTACATGTATAATATCATATGTGCTTATGCTATATACATATGTATTCATAATTTCATATATGTTAGCATGTAATATAGTACTATACATAGTATACATATTATAGCACTATACATTTATATTTCAAATGTAGGAATTTTATATTTCAGATATAGAAATTTATATACAGATGTAACACTTACACATCAGTCCTCAAGTTTATGCTTGGGAGAATCCTCCCACTCATATGAATGTGATGATGTATGTGAAGAAAGAAATTAGGCATTCAGAACAGAACATTATTATTAATTGAACCCACTACATTCATTTTGCTTGTAATTAATGCAGGATGATTTGCATACATTTTAGCTATTAGATGAAGAATTTACCTATTTTTGGTAGTAATTTTTTTTGAGCCAGTACAGGGGCTTGAACTAAGCACTACCCCTTAGCTTTTTTGCTCAAGGCTGGTACTCTACCACTTGAACTGACACCTCTTCTTCTAGCTCTTAGGGGTAATTGA
Organism: Dipodomys merriami; assembly: GCF_024711535.1. Taxonomy (NCBI): domain Eukaryota; kingdom Metazoa; phylum Chordata; class Mammalia; order Rodentia; family Heteromyidae; genus Dipodomys; species Dipodomys merriami. Next base: position 14,129,321 of record NW_027203826.1, on the reverse strand, counting down.
TGATAAGCACCTCAAAGACTTTCCTGCCTGGGATGGCTTTACACTGAAGTCTTCAGATCTAAGGGTCCTGAGTAGCTAGGATTATGGGTAGGAGACACTGGTTCCCAGCTAGCAGTAGTAAATTTGAGTGTGAAGCCTCTATGGGTTCTCTGTATGAAGCAGGCTTGATTTCTCTTATGCATATGAGTATGAGTATGTGAATATTTGTAACTGGCATCCCAATGACTAGCATAGCTCTCACTAATCATGTCCCATTAGCTCAGATGAGAATAGCTGCAGCAATATGAGAAAATATTAAAATCTCAACAAGTCATTTAATCTCATTCCTAAGGAAAACCAACAAGGACTACTGGGCAGTCATCCTATGGCTGTCCTTGCATAAAAGCTATTATTCTGTCAGCATGGCAGAAAACCACCATAACAGACACGTAACATAAACAATAGGGTCTTCACATATTTTCAAGAATCATGATTACTGTAAAGATTACCTCTAGCACCATTCAGCTTTTCTGTATAAGATGTTCTACTCATCAACTTAGACTTTGATTTCCAATTAATTTCCAAAGATTTGAAGTAATCAAATTTTTATTTGTATGCTTTTTGTTCCTATTATCTTCCTACTATTTGTCTAAGGAATTGCAATTCTTTAAACATTAAAACAAAAAAAGAGAAATTTGGATTAATTGAACCTAGAATTTATAAGCGGATGCTATAATCATTTGGACTCTAGTAAGATTTGCAGTCATTCTGAAAAGACAGATAGATATATATGTATAGATAGATAGATAGATAGATAGATAGATAGATAGATAGATAGATAGATAGATAGATAGATAAATAGATAGATAGATAGATAGATAGATAGATAGATAGATAGATAGATAGATAGATAGATAGATAGATAGACAGATAGATAGAGTTCAGAGATGATCAGGAAAAGAAGCTTCATTTTGTAAGCTTACATTTTGTAAGCATTCACCATAAATTTTCTATAGACGTGAGGCACCAGAGTTGAGTATATAAAGTTGTTTTCTGTCAGACACTGAGGATCATGGCTCAAAGCCAGCCCAGGTAGGAAAGTCTGTGGGACTCCTATCTTCAGTTAATTACCAAAAAGCCAGAAGTAGCCAGGTGCTGGTGGCTCATGCCTGTAATCCTAGCTACTCAAGAGGCTGAGGTCTGAGGATCACAGTTCAAAGCCTACCTGGGCAGAAAAGTCCAGGAGACTGTCTTCTCCAATAAACTACTCAGAAAAAGCCAGAAATGGCACTGTGGTTCAAGTGGTAGAATTCTAGCCTTGAGAAAAAGAATCTCAAGGACAACACCCAGGCCCTGAGTTCAAGCCCTAGAATTGACACCAAAAACAAAAACCAAAACCAAACAAAGAAACAAAACACAGAAGTGGAAGTGTGTGGCTCAAGAGGAAGAGAGTCAACTTTTTGCAACAAAAAAAAGTTAAGTGCCAGCACTGAAGTCTTGAGTTCAAGTCCCTTTCCAATAACATACACACACACACACACACACACACACACACACACACACACACACACACACACACACACACACACAGTTGTTTTCTGTCCTGAAGGCTACAATGGGACAATGGAAGGGCATAGCTGCTAGGGCAATTGTGCAATCACAAACATGGGCTGATGGGCAAAAGGCTACTGAAGAAAGAGGAAGGAGACAGTTGCTTGCTGGGCAGTCCAGCAGGGATATTCTACTTTTGTACCACCCACCACCTCTCTAGTTTCAAGTAACTTCTTTTATACTCTTAGTAAACCAGTATTATTCTTAATGGGTTTAAATTTCTCTTTTTTCCTTTAAATTCTTTTCATTCAATCCTAGTGATTATTTAATACTACAAGCACTAATCTCATCTTTTTAGGCCAGTGAGAAGTAATTGGGGATGGGGTAATATAACTAAACAAGAAAAACACTCAAGGGTTGTGTAATGATTTAAGATAGGAGGCTACAAACTTTAGTCATTGAGAAAAATCATTGCTTTGCCTCATACTTTATAATAATAACCATGAGCCATTAAAATAAGGTTGAATCACATTCATTGTGTTCTACTTAATAGGAGAAAGGAACATATTTAGAAATGTTTCCCTCAGATCATTTTTATGCTTCCTAAATAAATGAGTGCTTTAAAACTGTATTCATCATACATATCATTTTTCCTTAATGTTGAGAAAATGTTACCATACTATTAAAAACCATTATGTTCCATTTGAATAGAGTCGTTAGTGGTGTCTAAAGGTTTTTTTTCCCTCCATTTTTAATAATCCTATAAAGCAGATGTTGTTTCCATTGAGCCAAGGAGGCGATTGGAGGTACAGATGCTCATTCTCACTCAGGTTAACAACCAGCTTTTTACTTGCATAGATGCTTTTCTATGTATTTAGCTATTTATTCACTGAATGCCTTAGTTGAATATTAATGTGACTCTTAGTTTTATGAAATAAAATATCAGGAAGTTTAAAACACTAGCAATAGCCTAATCATAGGATAACAAGATTCAGGAAGTCTCCGTATTTTTATAGCAGAAGGTAAATCTGGAGAGAAGTTTGAATTGACTGTAAGATTGAATTGAATGAAAACTGAATGAAATCTACCTCTCATTGAGTTAGACATGGGAATACCCTGGGTATTTTGAGCAATAGTGTAAATTTGTAGCCAACTCATGAATGAGACAAGCACACAAAATGTAAAGATTTCCAGATAATCCGTTAATTATATTTTATTTTTTGGGGGTCCGGTCGTAGGGCCTGTATGGGCCTGAGCGCTGTCCTTCAGCTCTTCAGCTCAAGGCTAGCGCTCTACCACTTGAGCCACAGCGCCACTTCCGGCTTTTTTCTCTTTGCTTATGTGGTGCTGGGGAATCAAACCCAGGGCCTCAGGCATGAAAGGCAAGCGCTCTACCACTGAGCCACCTTCCGGCCCAATCTGTTAATTTTAAAAACTTTAGAATGTTTTGTAAATCACTCAGTTCAGTAGATGAGGCACAAAACCAAATTGAAACTGAATGAGTTAGAGTTAGCACATTCCATATGTACAAATGAAAAGGTTGAATTGAAAACTTTTTAACATAGCTATTTAGATTCTGCGTAAGTTTAGTGCTTGTACTGTTCTAATGATGCCCTACTCAACAACAAAGGAGGAAGAACATTGCTCCCAAACTGGAAACTCTGGCTCTGTGGGGTGAAAGGGTTAGGGAAGCTGCTTATGCTCAGACAGGTGCATAACCTTGCTCACTTTTTGTCCCAGGACTAAGAGGGCAACAGTCACTGCCTGCTACATCTCCACAGCTTAAAGTCATTTCTGCTCTGCCCAGTCCTTCTTAGTTTTGTCTTCTGTTTTGTTAAAAGTGAAGCTCAGAACACAGAGAAATCTACCTTCAGTCTTTCTGGGCATTACAAATATGCTTTGGTGGAAAGGGATACACTAACTTTAATGAGAAAAAATAGAAACCAAACGTATTAAGTGGTTAAAAAAATAAAAAAACAAGTATTATGTTTGTGGTTGAAGATAATTACATTCACTCACAAGGGGAAAAGAGCATGTTTTTTTTTTGTTGTTTTTGAGACAAGATCTTACTACATTGCCCAGGCTGGCCAAAAACCCATAGTCTCTTGACTCATAAGTATTAGCATTACAGGCATGCACCATTAGTCTATTACTGTAAAAAAAAAAATCACCTTACAAAGCTCAAGCTTATAATGCTAGCTACTTTAAAGGAGAAGATTAGGGTATCATGGTTCAAGTCCAGCTGGGCATAAAAGTTCATAAGACTCCATCTCAGCCAATGACTGAGTATGGTGTTACGTTTCTATTGCTCTGGTTATTGAAGAAACACAATGGCTTTCATGTTGTTATTTGCCTATTGCTCCAAGCTGAGGGAAAACATAATCACTGGGTATAGTGGTTTGCTACCAACAATGAGAGAAAGCATAAATATGCCCAGGATATCCTGGGCATAAAGACTCTATCTCTAAAATAACCAATGCAGAAAGAATGGACAGCATAGTTCAAGTGGTAAGTGGGATTCCTTGCACTTAAACTCCAATCTACCAAAACCAAACCAAATATAATTCCTACCAAGAACAGCAAAGAAAAACCAAGCATATTGTCATTGGAATTTCTACCTTTTCCTTAATTAACATTTAAGCCACAACCTATGAAGTAATGGAATGTGGACAGCAAGTCAGACTCAAATTAGAAAGAACCATTAAAGTTTTGAATAGGCAACAAAGGTCAAAGCAAATCTGGTTCGGTGTCTAGAACTTAGTTTTTGATAAGTCAGTTAATTTCCTGGTGACTAAACACTTTAAATTATTCTTTGAGAAATGAATCATCTGTCTGTATTTAAGGAGAAAGGTCAAAACTAGCAGAGAAGGAAATTTTGTGTTCAACATTCAGATAGAATATAATAAAAAAGATAATTTACCAATAAGTATGGTTTTTCTTTTCGAATTTCTCAATATTCTTTGCTTTAGTTTGTATCTACAAGGTCCCCCAAAGCCCATATGTCACGGGGTTGTTTCCCAGGGTAGCACATTGGGAAATGGTGGGAATTTTAGGTGGCTGGGCTTAGAGCAAGAATATTAGGACCTTGGGGATGTTTACTGAAAGGAGATTGTGGGACCTGGCTCCCTTCTTCTGGGTTACTTTCTGGCCACCATGATGTAGACAACTTGCTCCACCTCCTATCATTGCATTACAAACTCTCTTAATACAGGCTCAAACGTCACTGGCTAGCTAAGAAATGACTGAAATCATTAAAACTGTGAGGCAAAATGAATGGTTTCCTCTTATAAGTTTACCTCAATACTACATTGACTAATGCTTCTTTAAAAAAGAAAAGAAAAAAAGAAAAAGAAAAAAAAAGGCCAAGGCAAGCAACTTTAAGGATATTTGTGGTTTCCAGACCCTCTTTTTCTAAAATTTTTGTAATGAGATTTGTATATGAAGACTATTTGGACCTAAAAAGAAAAGCAGATTGCCTGGCACAATTGTTTATCCTTAGAGATTATTAGACTATTTAGTATCTGAAATACAACTTCCAAATTATTTCTTTCCTTTACACTAAATAATACATGATGAAGACTGCTGTTTTTGTTTTTTGTGTAACCTGAAGCAAAGAGGTTTCATATCACTTCCAAAGTCACTAATTCCTAAAGTGAGGAACTAGGACACTTGAGCCATAGTCTGAGAATTCCCTCTTCTGGCCTCTTCACTAGTTCTTTCTTCAGCAGATCATGGCTATCCAACTGTCTGAAACTTTCTTTCCTTTTCTATACAAATAAAGAGGCCTATCACATGAAATCATAGGTTTCTTAAAAATATTCAAATGGATACAAACATAGTTTAGGAGTTTTATAACTAACTTTTACTTTAATACCTATAGCAAGGGTGTATAGTTGAATTGTCTTAGAAAATGTAATTATTTAGGTTTAAATTAGCTCACACTTTATATGGGAATCTGAAAACCACCAAACTTTGTTTCTTGTCCTTATCATCCAGGTACTTCTTTCATAACCCAAGTAAAAACCTTGAAGACTTAAAGTTTAAAACATTCAGTTGTGAGGCCCACGATTAGCTCCTCCCAATCCACACTCAGTCACAACACCTACTCGTATTCTAAATTAATCACCTTGAATCTAACATCCGTATGACTGTCTGACCAACAAAAAGTGAAAATTATCCCCAAATGTATTGACTTCATGATCAACAGGAGTTACACAGCTTACTCTTGACATTGAGGTTTACTGACTGAAAACTAATGTAAGCTACAAGCTCACAAATTCTTTTGCATGAATAGCTTGAGGACTTTCCCAGCATTTTTAATGGTCTCAATATAGAGCATTCAATGTTTTCCGTGAAAGCATGATTAAAGTATATATATTGAGAACATTGAAAAACAGGCACTACTACTTTAATTACACTACATAAGGGCAATTTCTATGTCCTATGATCACAGCCAAAAACAAAAATACTGCATGACTAGCCATCTTTATTTGTGAAAAGTTGATATTTCACTTCCCGATACTAGGTAAGAAAATGCTTTACTCCCATACCCAGATTAGGAATAAGCCATTTATACTGATGAGAACTCGAAATATCACTTGGGTCACCCAAGACATTACTATTAATCCTTAAGATCTCAACTGCACCATACCATTTTCCAGACACTGAGCTGCTAAGTATTTTAATTAATCCGAGAGCTCTGTTAGGTACAGTTATTACTTAGGCTCATTTTATACATCAGGAATCAGCTACTGGAATCAACAGTTGTACAATATTGAACTATTTTGAAAAAGTTGGTTAAAAAATGCTGGGTTTGGTCTGCCTATGTTCTAAGCACTTGAGAAATGAAGCCAGGAGGACTGTGAATTTGAAGCCAGCCTGAGTTCAGACTCAGTGACTAAAAAAAGTCATTCTAGTAGGGTAATTCCTTGCTTCTCACCCACCTCTCTGTTGTTCATAGAGAGCATTCTTGGATAATGGACATTTAAAAGGAGATTATTGCTGGGCTAGTGGTTAATGGTTGTAATCCTAGCTACTTAGAAGATGAGATCTGAGGATCAATGGGGATCAATCACAGATTGAAGCCCAATGGGCAGGCAAGTCCTTGAGATTCTTCTCTCCAACTAACCACACAAAAGCCAGAAGTAGATATGTGACTCAAGTTGTAGAGCACTAGCCTTGAGCAGAAAAGCTCAGGGACAGCACCTAGGTTCTGAGTTCAAGTCCCAGAACCAACACTTAAAGATAAAAATAAAAATAAAATAGAGAGCAAATTATTGACTCCTTTTGTTATTGTAAAGGGAAAATGTTTTCCATTTGTTTCTAGACTTCACAATTCACACACCATATGGAAAGAGAGACAACTAAGACATTCTTGTCTTCCATTACAAATTCCTAGCATGTGAGATTTCTCCGGAAGTGCTATATCATTACTAGAAGACAATAACTGGAGATCAGTTAGTCACTACAGTGTGGCCGATTGTCAGTTCCACGATCACTCTTCTGAATAGAACTTGCCTGACTGTCAGCTGCTTTGCTCGCTGTGACATGATAGCCTACCAAGAGAGGCCATCCACTGGGGAAGACCAGGCTGTAGCTAAATGCTATGAGTCTACACATATCTCAGGGTGCTTTAAGGACTAGAATAGACAGTGGATCTGTACACGAATTAGTGCAGTAGAGAAAGCTGAGAGTTCAAAGCCAGGAGTAGTTAAGCAGGGTGGATACTCCTCAGAGCAAGGAAGCTCTGAGAAGTTGGGAATATGCCAGATATACTCACAGTGCAGTTCTAGAATATACCAAATGTTTTTGTTTGCTATATTTTCAAAATCTTTGGTTGCTGCTATGATTTAATCATTCATCAGCCAATTGGGAGGCATCATTGCTGAACTTTTTTCTGAGCCTCTAATGAGAGATTATCACTGGATTTACACATCCTGGCAAAAGATAGCCAGCAATTCAGTGACGTCTCATAGACAGGTTTAGGACATCTCTACTATACAACAACTCCAAGAGTTTTTTCCCTGTTCAATACATTTACTGCATATTAATCCCCCCATATTGCTTTTTCCACATAATTCAGAGGGACAAAATGGGACCTACACCTACCTCTTTCTTTCTCAATGCAATTATTTTAGAAAGAAGATGAGGTGATGCACACAATTCTTCATAAAATACCATCAAAATATGACCTCACAGTCTGTTGACTCCTAGAGTATATTTTGGCAAGAGCTTCCATTAGTATGGTATGATATTAGGATGATTCAGCTCTAATGACAGAATAGTTGAAAAATACCTATAAATCATACTCACATGGGACACTCTGATAAGCACAGAGAAATAAAATGTACTTCCTGTCCCTAAGCCATCCTAAAATCTGCTTGGGTGGACGATTTTCATAACACAAAATGTTACCTAATGACTAAGCATTATAACGAGGAAACAGCAATTTTGTTAGATTTTATACAATCAATGGCTAACAGTGTGGTTCATTTTAAGAGGTAAATACAAATCTTTAGTGGAATCTCTGTACTCAATTTTGCTGGGAACTTCAAGTTGTTTTAAAAATATTTTCTTAAGATAAACAAAAAAAAATTAATACCTCTGCCAAGGAATACTAAGAGCTGAATGAGATAAAACATATAAACAACCTAGCACAGGTCCGATTATACAGCTGATTGCCATTCTATGCCAGCTGCTACAACGATTTTTTTTCTTTATAGCAGGTCAAAAGCTGTTGATCAGAATAAAAGTTCAGAGCTACTAGAAGTCTTACTACTTGTAGTATAATGTTATGGGCAAACACAGCACAGAGGAATAATAGAAAAAAGCATTAGAATTCAGGTAGTGTTTTGTTCTGAGACTATTCAATGGGGAGAAAATAATAGTCTACATTTTAACAGACCAGAAAGCATTAATACATCATAATGACACTCACAGTGACAATGACTTCATGATGCAGAAAGAGCAGAGCTTAAGAGGGCTGGTTTGGCATTCTTGCTCCTGTTCAGACTCATTTTAATTTCAAGACTTTGACTTAATCACTTCTGTCAACTGAGTAGCTAGATTTACCTCAGTTACCATCTGTTCCACCTCAGGAGAAGGGATTAAGTCCTTCCTGGACTGACCCATTCTGTGGTAAATAGTGAAGTAGTTCCCTTTGAAACACAAAAAAAACAACACATCAGATTCCATTTGTCACAGCTGTAATGATCAGCCTCTTTCAGTTCTAAATATGGAGATAAGAATGTACATCAGAACGTAATTGAGAGACCTGAAGTAAATAATGCACACAATGCATTCAGCGTAGTATCCGAGGTTGTCAATGGTATTGTGTGGAAATATTTCACACTCTTATTGGTGATCATAGAACACCCTTGCTAGTCTCACCTTGCTAATCTGTCTATTCTGAAAGTTGATTCTCCAGAGCATTCTTGACTCCTAGTTAGTTATTCCAGGTCTTATGAATGGCATCTTCCAGCACAAAATTTCTTTTGGAATACAGAATGGAAAATGCAAATACATGCTTTGGCTTTATTTTGCTGGCCCTCATTTTAGCTCTGGGTCTTGCCATGAGTCTGCTGGTCACTTGTCAAGAGCCTGAAGTCAAATTCTTCTCCCCCATAAGAGACCACCCAATGATCACTTCCTATTTCTTCCTGCCCGAATAATGAAGCAGATCATGCTCCAATATCTCAGTCCTTAGACTTTATTCATGCACCAAAATATACCATTACACTATTTTTCCTAGAAACTTCTATTACTAATTGTTCCTCTGCTTTGTGGATGATAGTATAATTTGGTTGTGATTATCTGTGGAACTTGCTTTCACCTATCAAGACTTTCAGAATACTCAGCTCAGTCACCATCTACACCATCTCAACAGACAAGACCTTTCTGATTTGGCCCACCCCATTTAACCAAAAGGCCCTACAGACACCCAGGGTGCAATAAATCTTATGCTAGCCGTGGGGATCCCTGGATTCAACATCATAGGCATCTAAGGAAGAGGAAATCTATATATGGTACTAAAAATCCCCTCAAGGAAAAAAATCACTCTCCAGAAATAAAGAGTTAAAATGAGTTAAGGAATGATTCCATGAGTTCAACCAATCTTCCTATACACTCACATCTGAAATGAAGGAAGCAGAGAAAGCAAAAAGTGTCAGAGGACATCAGGAGAAGCTTGTGGACAGTGAAGTATTTGTTTTCTGTATAGAACCATCCTCAAAGTGAACCTGCATCAATTAGCACCCTGCAGAAGCAGATGGAAAGATGATGGGAATGGAAAACACCCACAGGGAGAATCGAGCTTATGGATCCTGGAAGGGAAGGGCAAGTCACTATCATGCAACAGAAAAGGCATACAACAGAAAAGGCAAAGAATAATGAATGTTCTTTAGTCCAAATTACTTATATGCTCAAAGAGGATATTGTCTGGTTAATTAATCAGCAAAAGAATGTGTTGAGTGAAGAGTTCTGATAGGGATCATGACCCTCAATTATTAAGTGCCAAGAAAAAAAAACATAAATTACCAAGGCAATCTTTGAAGAATAGCTGCAAAATTATATTCATTAATTTATCTATTTGTTTAAAGATCATCCATAAGGACAGACTAGCCTATCAGAGTTTCTAGGAAAAGCAATGCAGTCAATCTGAGAGTATCTTACAGACAGATCAAATACAGCAGAATTTCACATGCCATGAGAGATATATGAGAAATGGAGATGTGGGAGATTAGACTTTTCCTTGGGGGACGGTATTTAGTAGAAGTTTGGTGGAGATTATAATCTTTGGGTGGAGATTATAACAAAAGCACTGAGCACAGAAAGGTGAAGAAAATATCAGAGGTGCGTTTTGCAGTGGTGTGAGTTCTAAAATAAGTACATAAGAGAAAAATCAGATAGAGTTAAATTTGTCCTTGTATATTTCTTAAATAATCCATGGAATATGTATGGGTTTGTGTATAGTCCTGTGGTAATTTTACTTAAAAGTTAGAGAGAGGAAGAGGATCAGGACAATGAGAAAAGTAGAAGAGAAAGGGGGAACATGAGAAGAGAAGAAGGAGAAGGAGCAGGAGGAGGGGAGGAGAGAAAGAAAGAAAAACAAGTTTAAATCAAAACAACAGAAAGAAATGAAATAGACTGTACTCAATGAGTCTAAACACAAAAAGTCAATCAATTAAAGAAATCAAAGTCTGATTCTTAGGGAAAATAATAAAATTGCCAAATTTCTAACCAATCTTATCAAATGAAAAAGACACAAGATAGTAATTATCACTCAGTATCAGAGACTTAAAAGGGGAATATCATTACAGATATTCCAAATGTTAAAGATAATAATAAATACTACATTTGATATCTAATCACCTCTTTTTATATATACTCGCTCAAAAACCTGTTGAGCCAGGTACCAGTTGCTCATGCCTGTAATCCTAGCTACTTAAGAGGCTGAGATCTGAGGATCGAAGTTCACGCCAGCCAGGGCAGAAGAGTCTGTGAGACTCTTATCTCCAATAAACTACCCAGAAAAAGACAGAAGTGGCGCTGTGGTTCAACTGGTACAGTGCTAGCCTTGAGTTCAAAGAGGCCCTGGGATAGCTTCCAGGCCAAGAGGTCAAGCCCCAGTATCAGCACAAAAAACTAAAAAACAAAAAACAAAAAAAAAACAAAAACAAAAAACAAAAAACAGCTGGAAGCTAGCTTCAGCAAAGCAGCTCAGGCAGGGACAATGCCCAGGCCTTGAGTTCAAGACCAACCTGAGCATAAAAATAAAATAAAATAAGATAAAACTTGTTACTGAAAGCTTATAAAAATTTTATTCATAATTTCAAAAATCTGGAAGCAACCCAAATGTCCTTTGTCTGGCAGATAGGCACACATAGTTACATCTATGAAAAAGAAGACAAATCAGCAATAACAATGGAATATAGACTCATCCAACACCATGTACAGATTTCAGATATGCTATTGTAACTTTAAGAAATCAGACTCAAAAGGCTACGCTCTGTATATGGGTCATCTGTAAGACATTCTACAACAGGCAAAAATGTAAGTATATTGGTGGTTTGGGTTATTTCTTTTAATATCTGTGCTAGTATGTGCACAGCAATATTTTATTTGCCATTTCTATGACATTTTTAGTGAAAATGTCTATTCAAACCTTTTGCCTATTTATTGGGTTATTTTTCTCATATTCATTAAGTTATTACATAAAGCACAATTTTTTTAATCACGTTTATATGATATGTATTTTCTAATGTCTGCAGTTCATCTCTTGCTCTTAACAGTTTCATTTTAAATGGAAACCTAAATTTCACATAAAGTCCAATTTACCAATCGATGCAAAACACTATAGACATTATCATTTAAGATAATTTTTCTTACTAATCTTCCTGTTTGGCTCTTTGTGAAACTTTTATTTTCACAAATTCCATTTTAAAACCATGCTTACCCATGTTTATATATAAGGAATTTCAGAATACCAACAAACAAACATAAGCATGGGACATTTCTTCTTGTTATATGACTAGCAAAATTCCTATACCAAACTTAACCAAGGACCTAAAGACAATTACTGTCATGGACAGAAATGGAAAGGTACTTTTAAATGTTTCATTGACCAAATTCCTTAATATACAATAGCTTAGCTTAGATTTATTTCAAAAGTGAGAATTTCGTTTTTAGAATTTTAGAATTTATTTTTTGTAAAATTAATATAATTCACCATCTGAAAAGAACAGAAAGGGAAAAATTATTCCAAGAAATAGAAAATACAAAGTCATCCAATATACATGATTAAAAGAAAAAGAAACAATTTCTTTGTTTCACATAAGATTCATACTAAATAGTAAAGGATTTAAATCTTTTTAAAATCAAGAACAAAAATGAAGCCATGGGCTGGTGGCTCAGGCCTGTAATCCTAGCTATTCAGGAGGTTGAGATCTGAAGACCACAGTTCAAAGCCAGCCTGGGCAAGAAACTCCGTGAGACTCTTAGCTACAATTAATCACCAGAAAATTGGAAGTGGCGCTGTGGCTCAACTGGTAGAGTGTTTGCCTTGAGCTAAAGAGCGCAGGGATCTCCATCAGAAAGAATGACATTGCCCCATTTGTTAGGAAATGGAAAGGCTTGGAAAAAATTATATTAAGTGAAGTAAGCCAGGCCCAAAGAAACATAGGTCCGATGGTTTCCCTTCTTTGCAATAACTAATATATATCTGGGGGGAGGTGGTGGGGGGAGGTGGGAAGGTTGTGGGGAGGGGGGAGGATGGGAAGGGATGGGAAGGGGAAACAAAGGAGGAGGCTACAATGCTTGATAAGAAATGTACTCATTATTTGCCCATGTAATTGTAACCCCTCTGTACAGTAGTTTCACAATTAAAAAAAACAAACAACGCAGGGACAGCACCCAGGCCCAAAATTCAAGACAAAAAAAAGAAAGAACAAAAACAGATACACCAGTATCATTTATGTTTAAGTTGCATTAGAGTTTCTATCCTGTGAAATAAAGCCAGAAAAATCCAGAAAATATGTGAAACAAAGTTTTTTGCACATTATGTTTACTCCGGTACTGTTCATAACAGCCAAGTTATGAAATTTGCCTAGGTGCTCACCAGCAGATGACTGGAAAAATAAAATGTGATTTACATATTTAGGTAGAGATAGAGATCTGTATCTATATTAATATGTATATTATCTATATATAGATAGAAATCTATGCAGTGTCCTGTGCTTGGGTAGTCATAATCTAGTATCTTCATGTCTAAGTATTCTTTATCAGAAATTTAAAAATTGCTACTTGAGGTTGATGACACTGCAAATTACTAAAGAATTGCTCTTATAATCGAACATTTCAGAAGGTTTGCAGTCATCAATAATGTTCCAAAACACATCTGAGTGCCCAAAGTCTGTTCTCATGACAATTTCATTAAGAGTAAATACTAAAGCTAAATTACTAGGTAAGGCTATTAACATCTTCAGCTTCAGATATATTTTGCTAGAATTTTTTCTAAACAGGTTTAGAATTGGTACAAATTTATATCAACTAAATAGAAGAGTGGCCATTTCTCTCAACCCTTGCTGCTCTCCTTTTTCTCCCATCCCCCCTTCTCTCTCTTTCCTTTTTATTGGAAACTAGCTATTAATCAATTATTTTTCATATGGTTATGAGCTACATAATTTTCCCTGTGTTGTAATGTTCAACTTCTTGTCATTTGCCAAATTTTAATGTTGAATTCTTTTTTTTTTTTTTTGTCGGTCATGGGGCTTGAACTCTGGGCCTAGGCACTGCCCCTCAGCTCTTCAGCTCAAGGCTCAAGGCTAGCTCTCTACCACTTGAGACACAATGCCACTTCCAGTTTGCTGGTGGTCAATTGGAGATGAGAGTCTCACAGACTTTCCTGCCCATCTGGCTTTGAACTGTGATCCTCAGATTTCATCCTCCTGAATAGCTAGGGTTTAAGACATGAGCCACTAGCACCCAGCTAATGTTGAATTCCTTACAGCTAAAGTATTCGATTTTTAATATTATTTTTGTATCAAATTTCCTCATTTTACCTGACATGTTTGAATGGATAAAATTTTAAAAATTCAAAAAATTCAAAAATTAAAAAATGGATACAATTTCAAAAAAGTAAAATTCATACATGTACATCTTACAGTATCTTATGTCAATTCAAAGTTTAAAATGTTATTCTCTATGAAGAGGTTTTATAAATATCCTGTCTTTTCTTCTATAAATAATTTAACCTTTGCAATGGTGATTCAGATTTTTGAAGTTTATTTTTATTTCTCACAAAATGAAAATTTAAGCTGGATTTAAGTATGAAATTGCTCAGGCTGTCTTGAGACTCAAGATCTTCAGTTAGGGAGGCCCACATGTTAATCTAATGTAATTTAATCTCATAATTCATTGACATAAATCATACCCCAAATCTGGCACAGTGATAAGAAGTGACTTGGACGTAAAAAAAAAAAAATAATGAAGTTCACATGAACAAGTTACTTAACTATTACATTACATTACCATCCCTACCATGAAATATTCACTCTTCAGTGATTTTTTAAATGTTTCATTGATATGTAAGAGCATTAAAATGTTTATGTCCTTAAGATTTGTCTTTTCTTTCAAAATTAAGCCATTTATATTTTGTTTTGAGTACTTTGTACTATTTGCACAAAATTTCCTGTCAGAATGTCTCCTTATAGAAAAGAGATAATGGTAATCTATACAAATACATTTACTTCAAAAAATAGAATGGAATGTTGATCTGGGAGCTGGAAGCTGACACCTGTAATCCTAGCAACTCCGGAGTCTGAAATCTGAGGAAGATGGTTCAAAGCCATCCTGGGCAGGAAAATGGCTAATTAACCACCAGAAAACAGAAAATGGCTCAACGTGGTAGAGTGGCTTTGAGTGAAAAATCTCAGAGACAGCACCCAGACCCTCAGTTCAAGCCACATGACTAACCACCTCCCCATCCCCCCCCCCAAAAAAAATGTTTTGTCTTTAATGAAGAGCTCCTTGGGTTTTCAGGCAACCAGCATACCACAAATTTCCCATAACTTATTAATTTGGAAAATCTTTCAGACTGACAACTCAGTTGGATTCAGGCAACCTAGATTCTAATTTTGGTTCTAACAGAGATACTCCAATTGCATGCTTTGGGTTATACTTTTCTTTATCTGGAAACGAGGAGCAACACATCCTTCACTTGTTCTGAAGCACAGCTTGAAGACATTATGTAGGAAATCAAATTTCTCTTTCTAAAGCTCCCTCCCTTTTGACTCCCATGACTCTGGACTCATCTGAATTTCTTCCCATCTCCCGAACCACTGCTTAGCTTAGCTTAGCTTAGCTTCTTCCCACTGTCGAAATACAAGCCTGGAACTCTCCTCACTTCACACTTTCTCATTCAATCTTTTGCTCATCTGTTTCCTCTGATTATGTCAATGCCATAGTTCTCAAGTTTGAAATACCAACTCTTATTTGCTTCCTGTTTCCAGTTCAATCTTCTAACTTCCTGTCATTTATGTCCATTTCAAATCCTATTCATAAATTAGTGTTAAACTGCCAAAAAATAAATTCATCTTTCCTCCCGAAGACTTCCCCTATGTGATATTCTTTATTTTGACAAGGTCTTCGGTCATTCATATAGGAACTTTTGAGATGATATATTTTCCTTGGTTTAATTACAAGTCTTGTTAATGCTTTGACCATAATATCCTTTGATACTCCCTTCCCTGGCTTCTCGTCCACTCATCTAATTCAATTTGTTCCTTTATCTCCTGTTTTAATAGCCTCCTAAACAGTCTACTAACCATCATCCTATTGCTGTAATTCATTTTCTGATCAACTGCTTTTCCTAAAATTATGTTGGATAATGACAATCTCTGCTTTAGTCAGCCTACAGAAGATGCAGAATAAGGAACAAATTCCTTCACCTGTCTACCAGACTCACTCCAGAGCTGCCCACCATGAAACAGGTTCACAAATTACACCAGATGTCACTGTCTCTCCCCTTCCATAAATCCAGGCTTTGCCATCTAATTTTCTGCTTCTTCATCGTGCATCCTTCAGGGAAGTTTAAATGCTTCTTCGAATCTGCATGGCCAAAATGAATAGTTCCTTCATTTCAGAATCAACAACTGTTTTTAAAAACAACAAGAACACATAAATGAAAAACTCAAAAAATATAAAATGATTTCATGTGCATTTTGTGACAGGCAATCTAATAGGCACTTTGCACACTATAATTCATTGAATCCTTATTAATGTTAGCCTCATAACAACCTTGTATTTTAGAGATAAGAATCATTAGGATTAATTGAGTTATGGCATGCCTTACTATAGCAAAATAAAGAGAGGATCCAATATCAGAATCCAGAACTTGGTGATTCCAATGTCAGTTATTTTATTAATATTTTGTAAAATAATTTCTTCAGTATATTGCAAGCTGTTGGAGAGACAACTATATCTCTTAGTTCATTCTCTTAACCTTTCCAGCACACCCCCCTCCCTCCCCCACATGTAGTTGTAGTACTTCCAAAACAATTTGCCAGTAGATGTTGAGGAAGTAGGCAAATAAATTGTCAGATTCACCCAAAATACCCACTCTGATCTTATGCTTACCTATAAACGCAAAAGTTATATGTCTGTCCCAGTCCCTAAGGAACTTTACAGATATAAAAAACAATAAGACGAGATCAGGTGCGTTCAGAGGGGTATGGCCATAGACTAAAATACAATAAGGAAAATAAAATGACCTAGATTTTCTGAATCAATTAGACTGGAGATAATCTACCTTTAGGAAAAGTTAATTTCTTTTGTCTGTGTGCCTAGCCTAGGGCTTGAGCTTGGGGTCTCGGCCCTGTCCCTGAACTTTTTGGCTAATGCTAGTACTCTTGAGCTACAGCTCTACTTCCAGCTTTTAGCTGGTTAGTTGGAGATAGGAATCTCATAGGCTTTCCTGCCCAGAATGGTTTCAAGCCATGATCCTCAGACCTCAGCCTCCTCCGTAGATAGGAATACAGGCATTAACAAAGCTAATTTTTAATGTTAATGTATAGAATTTCCCCTTTCCCTAGTGAGACAGTATACCACAAAAACAATAAGGACCATTAATCAGAGCTACAACATGGGAACTGCAAGGAATCCAGCACAGAGAGTGCACCCATTCTGCAATGTCTCTTTTGGAAGATCCTTGACCTCTGTCTGCAGTTGTTCAATCACATCCATCCATCCTGCATTCTTCACTCCCTCCCTCCCACTAGGTGGTACTAACACTGGCCTTTCCACCTATTCATGGGCACTTTGGTTTCTGTTCAGGACAGGTCTCCTAGACTCTTAACAATTGTGAAAGCACAAGATGCCTCAATAATGCCTTTTCCAAAGATGCTTTTCTGCTTAATACCATCAAAGTAAGATTCTGTGGCTTGAAATCAAGAATCTTGTCAGATACAATCCTAATCTCTTTAAAACAAAAAGTATTGGCAACAAGTAGTTACATAAAGAAGTTTCGATTCAACATGACTCAATGAATTCAATGCCTCTGGATCAACGGCAACCCTTTCATAACTTTCCTCTAGCTCTTCTAATCTTTTCATCGATGCACGCAGATTAATCATCAAACAAATGACTGAACTCCCACAACTTTTTTAAATTGAAAAATAATACATTTCTCTGCTTTTACTTATTCATGATAACCAACAGCGGCAAGATGAGCATGTTCCATTCTCTCACGGAATTTATCATTCTGTGGGTGTCCCTTCTCACTCATAGGCAGCAAAAGGCTATATAACATGTGGTCTAGAGAAGGAACTCAACAGGAAATGTTTAAACTTTTCTTCCTGAAACCTTTCTTATGAGTTGAACCCAATAGGAGCTGTTGTTCCCTTTTCAAATGATCAGTAATTTAAACATGTAGATTAAATGTCAGGTGTTACCAAAAGTAAATAGTATAGGAGTTTCCAATTGATTAAGACTCAACTTAAAAAAAAGGAAAAGAAAAAAACTTCAAGAAAAAACAATCCTTAAATGATGGGAAAAAATCTGGATGTGTGTGAAGGAGGGATGGAAATATAGATGGCAATATATATGCATATATATCTACATATGTTTATATAGTTTCAGCAAAAAACAAAGATGTTGAAGAATCACAGTCAAATACAAAGAAGAAGATAAATAATAATATTAAAAAGACTCCCAGAGCTGGGCACCAATGGCTCACGCATGTAATCCTTGCTACTCAGGAGGCTGAAATCTGAGGATCACGGTTCAAAGCCAGCCCAGGCAGAAAAGTCCATGAGACTCTGATCTCCAATAAACCACTAGAAAACTGGAAGTGGCGCTGTGGCTCAATAGATAGAGTGCTCACCTTGAGGTGAAGAGCACAGAGACAGCTCCCAGGCCCAGAGTTCAAGCCCCACAACCAACCAAAAATAAAAAGGCTCCCAGATCTGCATACTGGTAGCTCATGTCTCTAATCCTAGCTTCCAGGGAGCCTGAGAATGTGAAGGGTGAGGCCAGCTTGAGCATATATACCAAAGTCTTTCTTAACTGATAGTTGGAAACCATAAAATGAACCTGTCATCTCAGCTAGGGCAAGAAGGATGAACAGGAAGACCACTGTTCAGGTGCAAGCCTGTGTAAGATACAAACCTGTCTCAAAAATAATCAGTGTAAAAAAAAGTGACAGCCCCTCTGTACAGTATGTTCTCAAATAAAATAAAATTTATTAAATAAAAAAAAAGTGACAGGTGTGATTCACCTGTAGAGTACCAATCTAGCAAGCACTAGGTCCTATGCTCAAACCTCAGTACTGTCAAGAAAATAAAATAAAAATGGACCCCATAAAAAGAGAAAGTTGAAAAGAAAAGGTCAGACTGATGTTAGATTTGTTCTCCATATTATATACTATTGGCCATGGGTTGGCTATGCTATGCAAGATCTTAGAATATATCATTCATGTATCACAAATGCTGGATAAGTGCTGTCATTTAGCAAGAAATAAGAAAAACTAAGGGAACTCTAGCATTTTTTTTCCTTCTTTCTAGAAAGCTAATGATTGTGATGTCTGCCTATTTAAAACCAAAATGTTTAGAAACAAAAGAATCTAAAATACTCTCTTTAAAAGTCAGCTAAGTTTATCAACAAAAGAGAAGATCCTATTGTCTCAACTGTCTTTTTGCTGGTTTATTCTATTCCTAGCCCCTGCAGAAAAAAAGAATGACTATATTAAAAGCAATGTTAATGATGGCAAACTCTAGAGTTTTCACTAATGCTTGACATAGGCTTCTTACACAGTAGTAAAATAAGAACAATTAAATAGATAATACCATTAAACAGTGTCAATAATAACATACTCCATTGGAGGACTTTAAAAACCTTGCATTACAACTTTCAGTGTTAATGTGGTGGATTTTAAATGTCCCCTAAAGCTTGTGTTCAAGTCAGGCTTCCAGTCAATGGTTGCACTGAGAGATTCTGGAACTCTGGACACTGGGGCCTAAGGTTGGTAGCCATTGAGGACATGCCCTTGGAGAATATATCTTGTGTCTGTTCTTTCCTTCAGTTTGCTTAGCTTCCTAACAACCATGAGGTGTCCTGCCTCCCACAGCCCAGAAACAACTGAACGAAGTAACTCTGGACTGGTACCTCTAAAACCATGAATTAAAAAGAAATTCCCCAACTTTATAACTTTGGTGGAGGGAGTGGAGGGAGGGAGGAGGATTAGGTAGGGGGGTGGGGGAGGATGGGAAGGGATGGGAAGGGGAAACAAAGGAGGAGGCTACATTGTTTGATAAGAAATGTACTCATTATCTTGCCCATGTAATTGTAACCCCTCTGTACAGTATTTTCACAATAAAAAAAAAGAAAAAAAAAGAAATCATAAAAGAAAAAAAAAAGAAATTCTCCCTGAAAATCATTAGGTTTGGTATCTTGTCACAGCATCAGGTAACATAAGTATCTTGCTATCAGGACTATTTAGTTTAAAGTGTACACACATAATCTATTCACATTGTATATATATAGCAACATAGTTGGGTAGACTCATCATTTTCTATGTTTACCAATGAAATTTAGCAATCAGGAATAACCCATACATAAGCTTTCCTAAAGTCATTTGGGTTAATGTTTTCAATGTCTTTTCTAATTGTTAAACTAATTAACTGGTGGAGAAGCATAAGCAGTATTTGAAAAGTCAACTAATTTGGCAGTTGGTCACTGTGACTTTGATACTGTAGTGTGCTGGGTAAAGATCCTTGGTAACCCCAAACCAGATGGAGATCTACCAAGATCACTGATTTCTTCTCACAGCTTTACAGTTGGTTAGTCAAGCCAAAAATCAATTTTTTACATTTATGAGTCTATGAGTAATTGATTAGAAAATTCAGGTGACTCATTCTCCCAAACACACCCAGACTATTTCTGTCTCTTCACATTCTCATTATAGCTCCTCTGGTCTCACTATTATCTCTGACCCAAACAAATCTAACAGCATGTTTTAAGTTAGTCTTTTATTTTATTTTTGATTGGCATGAATTTATTTTTCACACCAGTGAGATTCGTCGTGCTATTTCAATGCAAGTGTGGAGTATGCACTAATCACATACAGCCTCCATTACCAGTAATTCCTAGTCTACATTCAAGTTAACCATTTTTTAGCTTCTATATATGAAAGAGGGAAGCTGTGACAGAGATCTTTCTTTGGTTAATTTTCCTTAACACTTCTCTAGATCCATCCATTACGTTGCAAATGGAAGGTTTTATTCTTCCCTAAGGCTCTGTATGCACATGTACCATATTTCCTCTATCCATTCATCCATTAATGAGCACCCAGGCTGACTCCAAGTGAGAACATTTGTGAATCGCTCTAACATGTAACCCAGAATCATCAATTCCCCCAGTTCCTACTTACCCTTGCCCATTTACAATCGCATGATCCACAGAGTAAATGTAAACACTCCATCAGTTCAGTTCATTTATCTCGAAGCTTCTCACTGACTCCCTTCTGTGGCCACAGTGAATTAGTAATGTCCTTAGCATGGCTGAAAAATCTGTTGTTTGTGGAACTCCAATTTCTGTGTCCCAAGTAAACACCTACTCCTTGTCACCTAACCTTATCTTGCTTGAGATGCTTAAACACATCAATGCACACCCCTCCACTGGGCATCCTCTTGGAACACATGTCTTCCTCATCTCTATTTATCAATCTTAAATGTCATCCCCTTGGACAGACAATGCATGTAATTCAGCATAATTCTAGGGTAACTTTAAATGTCTCAATTGAATGTCTTAACTCTTTCTGTACTACTTAATGTTTTCTTACTTTCCTTCTTCTTTCTCTTGTCCTTTCTTCTCCTCCTCTTTCCCTTCCTCCTGCTGTTCCTCCTTTCCTCCTTCCTTCTCTCCCGTCTATCCTCTCCTTTTCTTCTTTTCTTCTTTCCTTCCCTGACTCTTACCTAGCTTCATTTCTCCTTTCTCCTCTTTCTTTCTCCTTTTTCTTTCTCTCTCTTCTGTTCATCTCTCTTTTCTTTTCCTTCTAAAGGTTGAGAACCATGTACTTTTAGCTCTCCACTATGCTAGAAAAGCAGGAGCATGTGTCTATTGGTCATTCTTCTTTCTCTTCAGAGAAGTTTCTCTGTAAGTCTTTGGCCCACTTATTTATTGAGCAGTTGTTTCTTTGAGGATTTGTTGTTGGGGGATTTAATTTTTGAGTTCCAGGTATATTTTAGATATGAGACCCTTAAGAAATGCTTAACCTCTGTAGCCATAAAAGAAATGCAAATCAAAACAACATAGAGATACCTCCTCACCCCGGTTAGAATGGCTATAATCAAGAACTCTAATAACAACAGATGCTGGAGGGGATGTGGACAGAAGGGAACCTTACTGCATTGTTGGTGGGAGTGTAAACTTGTTCAACCACTTGGGAAAGTAGTATGGAGGTTCCTCAAAAGACTCCACATAGAGCTCCCCTATGACCCAGCAATCCCACTTTTGGGCATTTATCCAAATGATCACAAACAAGGCCATACTAAAGCTACCAGCACAACTATGTTTATTGCAGCATTATTTACCATAGCTAAGATATGGAACCAACCCAGATGCCCCTCAGTAGATGAATGGATCAGGAAAATGTGGTATATATACATAATGCAATTTTATGCCTCCACCAGAAAGAATGACATTGCCCCATTTGTTAGGAAATGGAAAGGCTTAGAAAAAATTATATTAAGTGAAGTAAGCCAGGCCCAAAGAAACATAGGTCCCATGGTTTCCCTTATTTGCAATAACTAGTATATATTTGAGACAAGCAGAAAAGGTCAGATAAGTTGATGTTAGGTGAAATGAGCCTCAAGGTAAGGACACAAGTGGTTTTTTTTTCTTTCTTGCTATTGTTTCTAATGTATTTATAAGGTACCATGTGGGTTTTTTGTTGTTGTTGTTGTTGCTTTATATGTCCCTCCCCCACGGTATAACCCCTGCTTTCACTGTATTTGATGTTGGTATAATTTGGGGAGGGGAAGAAAAAAAATTGTTTAAATAGGGATACAGGTGGATCCATTGCAACAATGAGATGTACAAGACGTTATATCCAAAAACGAACTTTACAACTTTTCTAGGAGAGGGGGTGTAGTAGTGGAGATGGGAGGGCAGGGATGGTAGGAGAAAAACAAAGGAGTAGGCAACAATGCTTGATAAGAAATGTACTCATTACTTTGCTCATGTGATTATAACCCCTCTGTACAGTATTTTCACAATAAAAAACTTAAAGAAAAAGAAAAACAGAAGCAGCTAAACATGTGTATGCATAGTTTATATGCTGATGTCACAGAAAGAAAGAAGAGTGCTACATAATCTGATTATTTATTCTGTGAATATTTACTAAGTACTGCCATATTCCAGATACTACAATATGAGACCAGGCCAAGGTTACTTAACTGTCTTCATGTAGGCTGCAAACAACTTCAAAAAAATTCTGATACAATCAGAAACAGTCTTTCATAGAATGGAGGAATGGAAGGTTCAATGAGTTGCTGCAAGTGACAAAAAACAACAGCTCAATGTGCAAGATTGAAATGATCAGAGCCAGGAGAAATGGCTCAGATCTGTAATCCTAGCTATTTGGGAGGTAGAAATAAAGGGATCCAAGTTTTAGAACAGTCTGGGAAGAATCTTTTGAGAGAATCTCATCTTATCCAACAGCTGGGCATGGCTCACATGACCATCCCAGTAACACCAGAAACTACAAACAAGATGGTCACAGGGCCTCCCAGCCTTCACCAAGTGAAGGACCACAAAAAATAAACAAAGCAACTACCAGCTGGAAGTATGGCCCAAGTGGAGAGTGCCTGCCTTAGCCCTGAGTTTAATCCCATTGTTCTCTCTCTCTCTCTCTCTCTCTCTCTCTCTCTCTCTCTCTCTCTCTCTCTCTCTCTCTCTCTCTCTCTCTCTCTCTCTCTCTCCTCTCCTCTCCTCTCCTCTCCTCTCCTCTCCTCTCCCTTTCCTTCCCCCCCCCACACAAAAATGAAATGAAGATGGATACTTTTGCTTCCCTTGTTTTGGAGTTCTGTGCTACAACTCTGATCTCTTTGTCTTCTGCTGTTTTCTCTATGATGAGGGTAATAGTTACTCTTGTCCGGGGACGATGATATAATCTTTCTGATTTGGCCTCAGAGCAGGCCTCTCATGATCACACACTAGGCCAAACCCCAGTCAAAGGGATGGTCACATCCATAGAGCAAGTGGCATTTGAGAATCACACCAGGATTCTACCGTGAGGAGACTGGGAACATGACATCACTTCGGTCTGCTATGCTCCTACCTCCGCATGCCTTCTTCATGCCAGATTGAACTTCCTGCCACACCTCCCTCCAATGTGTCACCTCAGCCACCACACATACCTCACTGATCTGCTCTCATTTAACTTCTTTGTAGTCAGTTACCTTTGCCACGACAAACAGGAGTATCCCAGGTTCAATGCAAAATGCAGCTTTCCTATTCTACCTGCCTTGCTCTTCTCAGCCTGAGGCAGGAATCAGAAACAAGATCTCAAATATCAATGCTGTAGACATGGCAAAACCAGTCTGTAATCCTCTCAAATCTTTCTGCGAACAAGGGTAGAAATCTTGAGAGCTTGAGATACACAATGAACAGTGATCATCAGGTAAGGTATGAGCACCTGCCAGGTCCTAAAAGAACTAGGGGAAGGGTCACCTAGGGAGAGAGGAATCTCTGGACACGCAGTCAGAAAGGAATCCTCTGAAGGCAGATTTGGCCTCTCCACTGTCTCCAGGCCGAATCTGTCTTCTCAGGAAGACAGATCCAATGGGTAGTAAGTTTGGTGGGCTTTGTACGGGTGCTCGCTCTCTCTCTCTCTCTCCCCAAAGAACACTAATTAGTAAATTAGTGTCAACTGAAAGTGATATCTCTGGCAGTCCACTGAAGGCATTATCAGGGGCTCTGTCCATTCTGACAGTGATGTGACAGCCCAGCCACATAGAACATACTTCTCAATGGAGAGTTTGCAGCCTAGAGAAATAGGGCAGGTATTGGGTAAGAGAATTGTTGTCCAGATTAAGTAGCATAATAGAAATCCATTGGGATATTTTTTAGTAAACCCAAGCCAAATAAAAAACAAACCTTAGTAACTATGAATGGGAACGATGTGATTGAAAAACCAATGCAATTAAGGCTTAGGAGTGTTTAGTTGTCCATTAATAACAGCAGTGATAATAATGAGGATGTTCATAATAATAGCTAACATGTATCGAAAGTTTACCTTGAACCAGGTACTATTCTACTCATTTAAAATGTATTTTTTTTTGTTTTTCTTGTTTTTTGTCTTGATCCAGTGTCTTACCATGTAGCCTAGGCTGTCATCAGACACATGATCCTACTGTCTCAGCTTTCTACGCGAGATCATTTTAAAGAGGAGTAAATGGAAAAGAAGGGTGGATTTGCGCACAAAAGAGAGAAATGAAGAGGAATGTGGATGCTAATAGGAGGAGCATTCAGCTGCTGAGGATGTGGTATAAATCGGATGAAATTGTACAATCTTGCTCAGAGCGTGGCCCTGGGAATAACAACAAACATTCAACCCAGTATTCACTGTGAGTTTCCCAGTGCAAAGAAACAGATTTACCTGTGACAGAGAATAAATACAGGCTCATTACAAAGCTTCCTCATGGGACAGTTGATGAGAGAGCAATGGCATCTTCCTGGGGTGCTCAGGCAGTGGCTAACCCAGAGAGCAAGGGTCCAGAGACCTCAGGGATCGCTGACTCTAAGAAATACACTTAGACACAGTGTGGTAACAGGTGGACATAAGGAAATTCAAGGGTACAGGTAAACTAACCATACTAAATGACTTCTGAGAATATCTCTACTTCTTCTTTTAATCGTTTGAATTAACTTCAACAAATACTTGACTTTTCTATGCCAGACTATCCCAAAACAGGAATCATGCCTTACTTATGAGAAGGCAATTTATATCCCCCTGATTAGAAATAAATACAAATGGTCTGGGGTGTGACCTCATGCCTAGAAATAAAAAGGCTAAATTAAAATCCAAGTTAAAACACACACACACACACACACACACACACACACACACACACACACACACACACACACACAGAAACACCTATATGAAAACAAATTCCCATATGAAACTACTTACGTGTATTCTACAGATACATATTGCAAGAAAACTGTGATAGAGCAATGTTATAAACATTTGTATTTGAATTTGGCTTCACCATTACTTGTTTTAACACTTTCTTAATCCATTTTACATTCAGTAGCTTTTTCACTCAAGGCTAAAGCTCAACCACTTGAGCTTTGGGGTGGATAGTTGGAAATAAGAGTCTCGTGAACTTTCCTGCCTGGGCTGGTTTTGAACCAGGATCCTCAGAACTCTCTTCTGAGTAGCTAGCATTGCAGGCATGCGCTGCCAGAGCTTAGATTGTCCCTGAGCTTTTCCACTCAAGGCTAGCACTCTACCACTGAGACAGGCCTCCACTTCTGTCTTTTTTGGTGCTTCCATGGAGATAATAGTCTCAATGAACTTTCCTGCCCTGGCTGGCTTCAAACTGGAACCATCAGATCTCATCCTCCTTGAGTAGCTAGGATTACAAGTGTAAGCCACCAGTCAATCCCTCTTGAAATGCCCATTAATATGTGAATAGGGAGCCTGATATTTTAGATAGAAGTCTAAAGTAAACTGTGTAATAGATCATACCAGTGTTAAATAACGGCTGACACTGAGTTTCCCAGGGTTGGTGAAGAAAGATGGGCTCTGAGGAGGAAGCTACTGGTCATCTGTGCAGAAGAGGATCTTAGGGACTTGAATTATCATTCACACCCACCTCGTCATCTCAGTATTGAAGCAAAGCTGCCAAGAGTCTCAGCGCTTTGTCCAAGGTCCCAAGTTCATCAACCTGAGCTGTGTTCTCTCCACTTTACGGGAAGATCTGCTCTAGAGCACAAGCAGTTGTTGTCATAGGACTGTTGCTGTCACAGATCACAAATATCTCTTTCCTAATCAACACCACTTTCTACTCTGTGGGCAGCAGCTTCATTTATATGGTTGCTTTCAGCTTTTCCCAAACCCCTGAAACCAGTCACTGAGAAAACGGGATGATCCAATTGTTTCCTGTGCTTTCCTTATTTCATGTTCACCATTTATCCTCAATTGTTTTCTGCTTGCTGGCAATATCCCAGAGAATAGCTTTCACACAAATGTCACGGGTTCCATGCTGATGGTGCTGATTCAGAACACCCTGGGGTGTTGTGTCATCCATCTATTAAAATGTTGTCAAAGGATGAAGAGCCATTGATTGATAGATAATGTCTTGTTTATGAGCATGTCTTAGGGTATCAGACACTGCAGTTGCAAAGAATTTTAAATGCCTTCTGCTCCAATCATTACTTGATGTTCATTGCATACAAATCAGAATGAATTCTGAATGCAAATCATCTTTCGGGCCATCAGAACCCATATATAAACCAGAAGGCAATACAAGAGGACTATGAAAGTTAGCCAGAGGCTAGGAGCAGAAAACCTGCCTTGACATCTCTAAGAAATAGCAAGCCTCTCACCTTCCAGGCCCCAGCCAAACCCATGGAATTACACAGCAAGCCTTTTGGTCCTAGTCATTTAGCTATTGCCCTGGTGATTTTTAAAAAAATTATTTTGACTGACACAAGGAAACATAAAAATTGTACACATTAGTGAGATATCAAGGAATGTTTTGATACATGTGCACCTTACCCAATGGTCAAATCAGCGTATCCTGTTTATCTCCTCAAGTATTTGTCATTTCTTTAGTAACTACTTCCAAAACACTACGGTGAATCTTCGTGAAATGAATCATGCATACAGTCACTCTGTAGTGCAAAAAGGCAACAGAATGTCCAACGGTATCGTAGCCTTCATTTGTCATGGTTTGAATGTTAGGGATCACCTACAGGGTCAGGCCTTGGCTGCTCTACTTCGAGAGGTTGTAGAAACTTGAGGTGGAGGTGGGGTACAGCTGGTGGTAGCTGATCACTGAGGGCCTGGCTCTGAAAGTTAGAACTGGCCCCCAGACTCCTTTCTGCCCTTGGTTTCCTAATCTTTTTGCTAATGTTATTTTTTTCTTTTCTATTTTTTACAGGTCTTTTAAAAGATTATCTTAAGTAGTGTATAAAGGGGGTTTAATTTCAACATGCCAGTGTACGTGTACCACCCATTGCGATCAATGTCACCCTGTCATCCTTTCCTCCATCTTCTCTCAACTCCACCCATCCTGTCACACTTCCTAGTTCCATGTTCACATATATATGTTAAGTACAATCACTGCATTCTCCCCCTTTCCTTTCTTCATTCACCTACCCCTCCCTTTTGCCTCAAGTTCCTGACACTTCAAGTTCCAACTTCCTGTTATTTATTTTGTTACACTGCAGGTTAGTTGCTGAGAGGAGTCATACCACTAAAATCTTCCGCAGTATGCACCATACTTTAGCTAATAGGTGTGTGTGTGTGTGTGTGTGCGCATATGAGAATGTATATGTTTACACATATATATAATATATGTATAATATATATGCTTATAAGTTTACTTCTTCCCAGGTTACAAACTCCACAGTACATTGCCATTAATTTAGACATAGACATTCAGTTGATTTTAAATAGTAATAAAGAAAAATGATCTCTTAGGAAAGGGATTGGAAAGAGGGTTGATAGGAGAGAACAACGAAAGTGAATCAGACCAAAGTACGTTATATGAATCTATATAAACATTATAATAAAACCTATTATTTCATAAAATTAACATATATTAATATAAATTTTATTCCACTGGTGGGTCACACTGATAGATCACACATAAACCTGGCTACTCTGGGAGCTGAGATCTGGAGAATCATGGATTG
This sequence comes from Dipodomys merriami, assembly GCF_024711535.1. Lineage (NCBI taxonomy): Eukaryota > Metazoa > Chordata > Mammalia > Rodentia > Heteromyidae > Dipodomys > Dipodomys merriami. Next base: position 14,100,869 of record NW_027203826.1, on the reverse strand, counting down.
AAGCCAGTAGGTAGAAAAGTTCATGCAATTTTATTTCTAAAACAACCACTAAAAAGCTGGTTGGAGGCTGGTTCAAGTGGAAAAGTGCCAGTTTAACAAGTGAAAGGTCAAACCAGAGTTCAAACCTCAACACAAGGAAAAAAAAATGCATTCAACAAGAATTTTTAAATAGTCTTCATAGGTATCTACATACTAACAGTGTTCTTTATTTGTCTCTCTTTCCAGTAGAGCTAACTTCCCATCTGGTATCATTTCCCTTCAGGCAGAAGAATTCCATGTTAGCATTTCTAGTACTGTAGAATTGCCAGACGAATTCTTTCCATTTTTGTTGACCTGTTGTTTTTTAAATTCTGCCTTTAATTCAAAAAACATATTACTGTTTTGTAATAATGGCTTCTGAATAGGCAGGATATTTTTTCTGTACCAAATCATGAAAAAAAAATTTATCTAAGAGTTTTTTTAGTGTGTGTGTGTGTGTATGTGTGTGTGTGTGTGTGTGTGTGTGTATGTGTGTGTGTGTGTGTGTGTGTATGTGTGTGTGTGTGTGTGTGTGTGTGTGTGTGTGTGTGTGTGTGTATACACTAGGACTTAAACTCAGGGCCGGGACACTGTTGCTTAGCTTTTTCACTCATGGTTGGCGCTCTACTACTTGAGCTATACATCTACTTTCAGCTTTTTGGTAGTTTGGTAGACTGGCTTCAAAGCATAATCCTTGGATTTCAGCCTCTTATATTCTTCTGCACAGTATCCATGGCATTCGTATGGCACAAATATGACAACCATATTTGTGGGAGAGGAAGTATAGTGCTCTAGATGGGCATATAAAATAGGATGCCATTGCTTTTTTACAACGTCTTCTCTTTGTTCTTCACTGATGATGTTGGACGGTTACCCCAGCCCTTGCTGTGGCCAGAAATCACAACCCTGAACAATTATCCTTATTGTCAATGTAACCAATTTAAAAATGATCTTAAGACACAAATAAATGGAAAAAAGGAAAAATCTTGAGAGTTTGAATTAAACAATTTGGAAGGTCTTGGAAAAGTGATTATGTACAAAGATGTTATTGGTGCCTTTCAAAATAACAATCAGTGCTAAGATACAGCTATATAACTTCATTTAAACCTGAGTCCAGCAATTCTGGTAGACAATCCTAAACATTCAATAATTTGAACCACTTACTTATTTTTAATTTCCCTTGAGAGAATTTTTTAGTTGCACTGGTATAAATAAAAGAACATCTGTAACTCCTTTCCCAAATTTCTATGTTGAATCCCCAAACTCCAAAGTAGGTATAACTAGAGACAGGGCTTCTAAGGAAGTAATTAAGGTTAAGTAAGCCCATAAAAGTGAATCTTGATGCCATGGGATGGATATCTAATGAAAAGAAACTACAGGGAGTTTTCCTCTCCTTGCTTTTTCTATGAGTTCCCACCAAAGAAAGTATATACAGGATAAAGACCGAGGATGGCCATTTGCAGGCCAGGAAGGTCTTACCAGCAACTGCATTTCTAGCAGGTTGATAATGGACTCCTAGCCTCCAAAACCATAAGAAAATAGAAATGCCTGTTGTTTAAGCTGTGATACTTTGTGTGTGTGTGTGTGTGTGTGTGTGTGTGTGTGTGTGTGTGTGCACATGTGTGTTAACCCAAGCAGCCTTACTGAACTAAGGTCACTTAGAAATTTGAGTATTGAGGCTGAATGAGTCCTCAGATACATTCATATTGTGACCATGTCACTTAGCTTACTCTATTAGCTCCCTTCAACCTCAACTAAAACCCAAAGTGTTGACATGGGGCCATGGCTACTGACTAGCAAGTAAAAGGTCTTGAATCAAGCCCTTGTACTGCTCCTCCCCCGAAACAATGGAAACAAAATTAGGCAATTTCAAACCCTACAAAAAGACCATTGAAATTTAAAACTCACCATGACAGTGAAATCCTCTTAAATGCACCTTTTTAAACTTTAATTTCTTTCATTGGTTCACCAGGAAAAAAACAAGTGATTAAATTAACAAACTGTCCAGTCACATGATTAGCAGAAGTTATTCATTTAATTGTGCATGTGTTGGGCCAATCTAACTACATTTCTCTCAAACCAGAGCCACCACAGGCTAGGCTATCCAAAATTATTTCAGGTTGGCATAAGAAAGGAGCACTGAAAGTAGGAATGAAGAGCTCTCTCCTGACTTTCACAGAGCTTTAATTTTGCAAATTCCCAAACACAAAGGAGCAAAGCTAGCTGCTTAACTGGTGTATCTCCTTCCAGGTTCCTAAGCATTCATGAAAAGGATTTACATGAAAATCATATATCCGGTGAAATTACCTATAGAACTGTATGCATGCATACGTGCCCATATACTTACATGATGTTCTTATTCAAATTCTAATAGACTCCAAGAAGGAAAGAGTACCAGTGAAATTCTCCCAAGTAACTTTTCACTCTTCCCTCTTACTAGGTGAGAACTCTATCACCTTAAGAAAAATGGAATGTGAAATTTCTTTTCAGCAAGTGTCACCAAAATAGGAGCTGTATCTCATATTAAGGTCTACAAAAATATGTAGCATTAAATGCTAAACTAGTTCTAATTCCTTGGGAAAATAAGGGTCTTCTCCCAAAGACTTCCTACACACAGTTTTCACACAATGCCCACAGAGAAGGTAATCTCTGTAGACCCAACTAAACACTCAGACTCAACTACTATCGGCCACACTTAGTGTTCTAGCTTTTCCTTGCTGTAAAAATACCTAAATTAATCCACTCACAGGGAGAAACGTTTCATTTTTGTTCATGGTTTCAGAGATTTTTAGTCCTCGATAGCTTGGCTCTGTTGGTTTTAACCCGTGGCAACTGAAGACAGCATGGCAATAAACAGAGGGTGAAGAGGACTTTTTTCATCTCGTGGCAGCTGGGAGGTAGGGAGACAAGAACGAGCAGATCCTAATATCACCTTCAAGGGCACACATGCAGTGCCATAAATCCCACTACTAGGCCGTATCACTCAAAAGTTCTAACATTTCTCAACAGTGCCATGGATTGGGGACTAAGCTTTCATCATGTAGGCCTTTGGGGGACAGTCACATCCCACAGTATAACCTTTGGCCCAGGGTTAAACTGTGGAAGTAGAAATGGAGCCTGCATCAGATATAATCACCCAGAAAAACGAAGGTACGTGCACAGATTGCTGCTTTGAGTCCTTTCCTTTCTCATCTGTGGACATCTCCTCTGCATGCCTGAGCAGGGTCCCAGAATTTAAAGTTCTAGCTGGTTTCCTGGAGAAAATAGTACTGCTGGATGGGAAATCATAGTTGAGAATCACTTAGACATTCGGGACACTTTTGACAAATTGACTCACCATCTCAGTCTGTCTTCAAGCAAGCATGAATAGGGTAATAAGTAGAAGCCAAATGTACAGCAGGGAGGAAATACTCTTCTGTTAATGCTTTACCACCTGTATCCGTATCTTTATTCACACTATGCCCTTCTTTTAAAAGCTTAAAATAGTAAAAACTAAATTATGAAGAAGAGCTTCTTCCATTTTTCACTTTTGGTTTTGCTGAGTCCCAAAGACACCAGATGGAACAATCATTCCAAACAAGGAACTAGAGAACTTGCTTTGGGAACCTCATTAAAATCACCTGGTTGCTGACTCACTATTTATATGACAAGCCATATTGCCTTTGCCTGATATGCAAAGTGCCACAGGAAGCCTTCAAGTTCTACACCCAGAATATGTGTTAATCTCTCATGTGATCTGTAAATAAGAAGCAAATTTAGAACTTCTGTACCTGTATTTTGTCACCTGACTGGCAGGTGGCCTGTTATGTTGCTCACTTAAAAGACCACATTTGGATATGACCATTAAATAACTAGCCAACCAACATTTTAACTCTGGGCCTTCATCTACCAACAAAAGGGGAATTTAAAATGAGGTAACTTTGGGTCTAAAGAAGTAATTCCTATCTTGTCAGATTTACCTAAAGATGTTGTTGTTGTTGTTGTCAGTCCTAGGGCCTGAACTCAGGTCCTGGGCACTGTCCCAGAGCTTCCCTTGCTCAAGGCTAGCACTTTACCACTTGAGCCACAGCTCCACTTTTGTTTTTTTTCTGTTTATGTAGTAATGAGGAATTGAACCCAGGGCTTCACGCATGCTAGGCAAGCATGCTACCACTAAGCCATTTTCCCAGCTTTACCTAAAGATCTTTTTAAGAACACCACTGCCTGTCACTGTATTTGATTCTGGTGTCCTCATCTTGTATATACATTTTTCTAATTTGGGGAGGGGAAGGGAAATAACAAAATGCTCAAACAAGCATTCAGGATGTCCCAGTGTAAGAATGAGATGTAAAAAAACACTATCTTGAAAATGAACTTTACAACTTTGCTGGAGGGGAGGGAAGATTTGGGGAAGTGGGGAAGAAAGGGATGGTAGGGGAAAAACAAAGGAGGAGGTAACAATGCTCAATAGGAAATGGACTCATTACCTTGCTCATGTAACTGTAATCCCTCTGTACAATATCTTTAATACACACACACACACACACACACACACACACACACACACACACACGCATATATATGTAAAGAACACCACTGTCCAAGCCACAGTAGAACAATTAAATGAGGAGATCCAAAAGAGGTTCCTGTCACAGAATGCTCAGGGACCTTCCCAGTTCCATTCTTCCTTTGTTAGGGAGCTGGGAATTGAACCTGTGCTAGGCAAGCTTGCTACCATTAAGCTATACCTCCAGCCTTCCCTCGCAACTTCTCCTGTGCATCCAGAGTGAAGAATATTTAAAAGCAGTCTATCCCTGGAGAAATTATTCTTCTATCACTTCCAATCCTTGGCTCCCTCTTCCCTCTCCATCACTCTTTCAAGTTTCCTTCCCTCCTGCTCCCTTTCCTTTTCTTTTTGTGGCATTCAAAATAAACTAAGGACCTGACACCTGCTATGCAAGTACTCTACAACTCAATTATATCCTTATTAGTTTTTATTTTTCATTTTGAGATAGGATCTTCTTATGCAAATCAAATCCAACACCCTCTGCCTCAGGAGTAGCTGGGACTACTGTCACACCACCATGCCCACAATCTTTAACATACTAGACTGGATAGACGCTTGATAACTTCTTTTCTTTTTTCTTTCTTTTTTGTTGTATTGTTACTTCCACTTCCAGCTTTCTACTATAATTACAAATAAAAGTCTCTCAGATTTGTCTGTCTCTGGGCTGGGTTGAAGCTCAATCCTACAATCTCAGCCTCCTGAGCATCTAGGATTACAGGTGCAACCTTTCATTTCTTCCTGAGCATTCTTCCTGAATGCTCTAGTCCAAGTCTCCCTTCTCTTTGGATAGAATGAGTCTTACGCTGTTTCTAGTCAGTGATATAAGGTGTTTGTGATAAATGCCAAGTCCAGCCTGCTTTATGAAACCTACACATGTGTAGGTTTGTAATGTGTAATTTGATCAAGCTAAAGTTCCCAGATATGCGGTCAAAAATTATTGTAGAAGTTTTTATATTTGTGGGTGAGAGTAACATTAATTAATCTCCTGAGTGGATAGGACTAAGTACTGGACTTTAAGTTCTGAAATTGGTTCACAGGAGAATAATATTATAAGCTTAAGAAAATACTGACACAGGGTCTTCAAACAAAGGAATTATGATTTTATCAGTTTCCAACATGTAGCCTGGGTATTAGAACTTCTGTACAGTATGTTCTCAAATAAAATAATATACAATTAAAAAAAAAGTTAACCTATAGGAGAGAACAAAGGGTTCTGTTGGTTAACATTTAAATATAAAGGAAGCATATAATGTGTTCTTGTCAAATCAGCATTTTTGAGCTACACTGTTCTCAATCAAAACATCATACACATTATCTCTATCAATCACACAACAAAACAACTTTGTAAATGATGTAATTCATATGTTTAAGATGAGAATCAAAGCTCAAACTGACAGATTGGAATGACTAGTCCAAAATCATATAGCTAAGAGGTCATGTCTATGCTCTGAAGCCTAATCTGTTTACCTCCCACGAGAAAATATTCAAATACAGACAAGCACAAATGTCACTGGTCAGATTTCTGCCATCACATACTCAGCCCTCAAAGCTTGAGTTTGGAGACCACGGCAAAATCACAATCAGAGAAGACCAGCTAGGCTGCTGGTGATCCTGGGAAACAGGGGTCAGAGGGGAGACATAAAGAAAAGGGTACAAGTCAGCTGTTGAGTGCAGAAAGAAAGATCAGGTCATGCAACATGATCCTGTTTTCAAATATTATCATATTAAAGATGAATCAGCTCAATCTGCTTGGGTTCTAAGGGTTACACCAGAACTAAGGAAGAGATTCTGTATGATATGGAGAAGGCCTTTCAGGATGTACAACTGGTTTCAGAAGTGGGATTGCAGGACTCCATGACAAAAAGAAATATGTTTTGTTAGAGCATAAAAGATACTGGATGTTTATGTCTTCCTTCCTTGCCTGCCTGCCTGCCTGCCTTCCTTCGTTCCTTCCTTCGTTCGTTCCTTCGTTCGTTCCTTCGTTCGTTCGTTCCTTCCTTCCTTCCTTTCCTTCCTTCTTTCTTTTTTTCCTTCTCTCTCTTTCTCTCTTTTTTTTGCTTTCCTCCTTTGTGCCAATACTGGGATTTGAACTCAGAACCTCCTGCTCTGTTTGTTTTTTCACTCAAGGCTGACACTCTACCACTTGAACACCACCCCACCACTGCCACTGCCACTTTGCTAGTTAACCAAATATAACATATGCATTTTCAATTTATGCTCAGCATCTTTTTATTTATTTATTTTTGTCGGTCATGGGGCTTGAACTCTGGGCCTGAGCGCTGTCCCTCAGCTCTTCAGCTCAAGGCTAGCACTCTACCACTTGAGCTACAGCGCCACTTCTGGTTTTCTGGTGGTTTATTGGAGATAAGAGTTTCATGGATGGAAGTGGCGCTGTAGCTCAAGTGGTAGAGCGCTTGCCTTGAGCTGAAGAGCTGAGGGACAGCGCCCAGGCCCAGAGTTCAAGCCCCACGACCAACAAAAAAAAAAAAAAAAAGAGTTTCACGGACTTTCCTGCCCAGGCTGGCTTTGAACCATGATCCTCAGATCTCAGCCTCCTGAGTAGCTAGGATAACAGTCAGTGCCCGGCTTAGGCTCAGCATCTTTTCTCATGACATTACACTAGACACCAAGGACAGAGAGGTCTTCCACGTTTGATTTCCATAACCCTAGCAAAATGGAACCAATAATCTGCCCCACAAATATGTTCTGGAGAGAAGCAAAGAATGAAGGCATAGGCTTTGGATATAAAATGCTTGCTGTGACTTTTAGAAATATTGCAAGCCTTGGAGTGGTTATGGTATTTCCAGTAGGCCTCCCCTGGAACATATGACTTATTTGGTATCTTAAAGTTCATGTTGACAGAAAGGGTGAAAGTATGAATTCTTTCTTGAGCTCAGATATTTCTGACTTGTTAGGTACAGTTATCAACAGTGATAACAGTCCAGCCCGAGCTCCATGTAAACAGGAGCTGTATGCCAACTTGTAAATTGCAGTTTTCATGTAAAGATGGCTCTGTGTTGCTGCCACTGAATAAAGAATGCCATTTAGCACTGGTGAGAAGAAGAGAAAGTTCATCCATTGGTACTAAACATCGGAGACCTAATTGAGGAGCTGACATTCACAACACATCTCCCAACTTGGGCTGGGCGCCAGGAGAAAGTCAGAATGGAACAAAGGGGACTCTGTCTCATCTCCCCCATGGACGCCTCAACCTAAGGGTGATGGAGGTGAGCGAGCCCCGGCCCCTTTACAACTTCCTAACGTAGTCGTTTATGAAAGAAGCAAAGAACTTCAGCCAAATAAAGATGCTGCCTCAGAATAAGACATCCACCTCACCCTGAGTGAAAAGTGCAGCATGGTTTATGGGACTGATAAATGTCCTTCCCAATGGTACAAACCCATCAATATTCTATAGTCATAGCAGGCTGGCCTTCTAAGGCGGACAGTGCTCTAGTCTGTGAGCACTAACTACTGAGACCTGAGAAGAGGCAAGTGGCAGAGGTCTGGAAGTTAGAATGACTGGCCTATCACCTATCTCAATCTAAAGGACAGAGAGTAGAACTTAGACTCAATCTTTGCTCAGTGGCTGTTCACAACCAGGCAAAATACTTCTTATGAGAACATAGAGCATTAGCTAGACCATTTCACAGTTCTAGACCTTACACAAAAATACTGGAAAAAGACAATAGCAATGAACCTTTTCAATGACAATTTAGATAAATGAGAGAAAAAAACTAAGGTACTTTGGATTTCTTCAAGAAGGTCATATGACCTAGTTAATTTAAAGGAGAGTTAACTTTTGAGATGATTGTTTCCAGAAATGAAGGCTAGGACTTGACCAAAGCAAGCTATGGCTACCCTTGATAGAAATAATAACTCATGAGCCCACAATATGGAGCTCAGTTGGTTTGATAAAGAACTCCAAGGATGTTGAGCTATGTAATATGGGAAAAGTGTTCTCAGTGCAGGATTAGAGCTAAGCCATGGTAGATACAGGCATCCCTATATTTGCAGGGATGTATCCCTATATCTGCAGGGATGCCTGCAGGTTCACAGGTAGAGTAAGGAAACATGAAATGTAAGGATCATCTCAACTCTCAGACATGAGCTCTTAGCAGATGAACTCAACTGGCCAGGTGTCTTCACCAAGTAGCAACAAAAGACTGGGAGAACTTCACATTGGAACGTGATAGAAACCCATTTGTAGGTAAAGGATGTCTTTGACAAAAACTAGAGGGAGAAGATAAGGTCTGCTGAAGTAGTCAGTAATTGGAATGGAGCCTGAAAGCCCCGGAGAGAGTTGGATTTGCATTTATTAGGCAAAATGTCAGATTTCAGGGGCACTAAAAAGAATGTGCATCAGGAGCCACAGACCACTGTATGAACTTAATGAGCAGTGCTGATCTGATTAGCAGACACTCTGATTTGCTGGTTAGGACTCTTCGTTATTATAATTTAATTTAATGTTGTGGCAGATTGTGTTTTCCAAAGATGTTCTCATGACATCCCCAGCAGCATGATGTTCTACAATGACTTTGCCATTGCCCATGGAGAGGTAAAGTTTTCCTGCCTCTCCTTGAATCTCACCTGCCTTATGCATTACTAGCAACCAAAAAAGATGCGAGAGAAGCATCACTGAGTAGCTTTTTAGGCTCTGTCAGCAAAGCCAGGAAGCTTCTGCCATGAAAGGTGGAAGAGGACCAATTGCCTTGACATTACCATACTAGAAAGATCACATGTTGATCTCACTCTAATCCAACATCCCAAGAAGCTCAGTCTCTATCTACCCCTGCCAAGATGCCAAAATATGTGATTGGCAAAGCTATTCTAGAACCATCTCCTCCTAGTCATCTCCATTTCCACATAGACCATTACTAACCATGAAGCAGAAATAAACCACCCTACCCAGCCCTGTCAACTCCAGACTCACTGAAACTCAATACAGCATAAAAATAATAGAAATGTAAATTATATACATCAGGCTAAAAAGATGTGTTATGCAGACATAAATTGCAAAAGCAAATATTACATTATTTTTTCCATGAAGCTTGTCATGAATACTGAGTACACTGAACCAGAGGCACAGAAATAAAGTCAATTAGATCCCACAACTATAACTGGGCACCTGTGGCTCATGCCCATAACCAGGCTACTCAGGAGACTGAAATCAGAGAGTGTCAGTTTGAGAAACATTTGAATCCAGATAAATAGTTTATAAAGATGGATCCAGAGAGAAGGACTCTGAAAGAGTCCTAAAATGCAGAACTTTTTCCAGACAGACCAAAATTGATATATGAAAAATACATACATACATAAATAAATAAATCCCAAGCTATAGAATCAGACTGAGGCTCACTATATCTTTAAGTAAGTTAGCTTAATCCTTGTGTGTGTTTGTCTTTCAGTAGAAGGAAAAGAAAGAAAGGAAAATAGTAGAATATGAATAAAGTATGTAATTTAATAGAATCATATTAATGTTGAATTCCTGGGTGGGATCATTCAACTATGATTATATAAGATTTGAATAGCAGGGAAAGCTGAGTAAATGGGGATCCTTCACATTATTTTTGCCATGTTTTTGTAGGTCTAAAATCACAACAGAATGAAAGTTTGTGTTTTACTTTCAAAAGAAAATGCAGCAACTCCCTGGTAAAGGCTTTTGGTAGCTGGTTCAGTGCTCAAGGATCTTCTGAGTAGTTTTCCTTTGCCTTCTCCCTTGTCAAAGCACTGGTAAAGCCAGAACAGATGGCCTATGGACTTCTGTTCTGGCTCAGGTCTTGCTTTCTCTCAGAAGAGTCATCTTCAGGTAAGGTAGCTACAGGTTCACATACTGCAGCCTAGACAGGGCTGAGAAAATGAATTTAGGAAACAGATGATGAGAAACTTCCCACAGCAGTGAAATCTCCAAACCTCTCCTGTGACCTTTGAATGCTTGGCAGCCATAAGCTATGCTCTTGCCAAGAGTCCTCGTGCCTGAAGCTTCCAAGTCTACTAACCCTCCTCTAGGAGGAGAGCCGTTCCCCACACTCCTGTCATCAGTGCCATCTGTCTGCAGCATGAGCTAGCTAGCTGAGAGCTCTCTTAGCTGCCTTCCCAAGCTAAGTGAGCCACTCTAAATATTTGAAGAGGCAGAAATGGGCTTGTACCAGAGAAGGTTTGATAAAATATTTAAAGAGCTTTTTTTTTTTCCAGCGGTGCAATAGGCCACTTCCTTCTTCCTCATCAGAGAAATACGCATCTTATCACTTTATCATAAGAATTGAACTTGACTGGTTTGGGAATCCTGCCAAAAACCATAACAGAGAGAGTAAAGAAGAAATGTCCGGGAAATCCTCAGAAGCATTTTAAAATAATTTTGCCAGTGAAGATCGTAAAATTCTGACAACATTCATAAAAACTTATCTATGAAGATGAAAATGTGAAACATAGAATAGTAATGGACTTGCCCACCTTCATCAAAACCATAGACATAGACATTTATGGTTGAGAAACCAGCCACGGAAGGCTCATGTCTGTAATCCTCCTTATTAAAGAGTCTGAGTTGGGTGGATCATGGTTCAAGGCCAACCCAGGCAGAAAAGTTTATGAGACCCCTAGGCAACTGAGATTTGGGCACAATAGCATACATCTGTTATCCTAACTATGAAGAGAGGCTTAAAATAGGAAAATCACAGCCCAGGCTCATGAGTGGGCAAGAAAACGAGAACTTATTTAAAAAAAAAACTAGCACAAAAAAGTACTGAAAGTGTGGATTATGTTAGAGTGACTGCCTAATTTGAAACCTGAGCTCAAACCCTAGAACCATCCCCTCCCAAAATTATGGTTGAGGATGTATAACAGAAAAGAGATAATCACCACCATTCATTGTGATGGACTGTTGCTCTATAGATGGATTCCACTACAAGATATTCTTCTTCAGTTCACAAAATCATCAGCCTCAATCACTCTGTATGCAAAATTCCTCCTCTCATAATTACTACTCCCTTCCTCTAAGAGCAGATAGAATTTCTACCTGAGACCTTGACTTATCTTTCTTGGGAATCCTCCATTTTTTTTGTTGGTCTTTGGATCTGAATTTAGGGTCTACATTTGCTCTGCTTGCTTGGCTGGTGCTCTACCACCTGATCTAGGTGTACAGCCTAGTCTTCTGCTGGTTAATTTGTGACAGAGTGTCATATATTTTTATGCTTGTGCTGGCTTCAAACCCTGATCTTATTGATCTCAGCCTCCCAAATAGATAACATTGTACCCACATTTGTCTGGAAATCCATTCTTAATGGAAATCCATCTAGTCACTAAACCCAACTAATTTAGGGTACATAACTAATTATTCTAGAAACAATTGCTAGTTTTGCCACAGGTCTTCAAACTGTGAGATACCTGTGACCCCTACAGTTCTATCCATCCTTTGCTCCCAATACCTGAGCATTTCCAGAATTATAAAGCCACATCATGCTTTCTTTAATCCGAAAGCCAAATATCACTTGTATTCAGATTCCTTGAAAACATGGAAACCTCACAATCAGAATCACAGGTAATTAGGACCAACTATTCTCCAGACACGCAAGATAATTACTCTCATAAACATTATCTATTCTTATTTGTTGCCACTTCTTCTTATCCTATAAGAAATCATTTCTTTCTCTGATATCTTTCTTTAATAATTCTGTTACTCATGAAACCAGATCACGTCTCCCTAAAATGTCAAAAAAAAATTTAAGATACTATTTGCAGGGCTGGGAAGGTGGCTCAGTGGTAGAGCACTTGCCTTGCATGCCTGAGGCCCTGGGTTCAATTCCTCAGCACCACATAAGCAAAAAAAAGAAAAGAAAAGAAAAATGCCAGAAGTGGCATTGTGGCTCAAGTGGTAGAGCGCTAGCCTTGGCTGAAGAGCTGAGGGACAGTGCCCAGACCCAGAGTTTAGGCCCCACTACCGGACCCCCCCCCAAAAAAAGATACTATTTGCTTGATCTTTACTTGATCAGGCTGCTCTTGACAATGATTTCCCAAGCAAACTGTGATTTAACTACCACAGTTCTAGAAATCATTAAAAATGTATTTACAGAGATGTTATCACAATGAATAAGTTTTTATTAGAACTTACGGGGCTACAATTAATTTTGACCAAATTGTCCTGGGAAGGGATAAATGAATAGTTGCTCTTTCATTATGTAAGTTGAGAAAGTGCTACCCTGGCTGGCCTCGAGAGCCATTTATGTCATACTCTTCTCCAAGTCACATTTTATATTTTATGGATAAATTAATAAACTAGAAGCCTTTGAAGATCTCATACCATCAAAGGCAAGTGAAGAAATTTCTGACCTAAGAAAAAGACAAAAGTGTAGAGAAGCTCAAGAGCAGGAATTTCTAGATTGGTTTGTGAAGGAGATAGGAGAAGTTGCCAACCAAGAACAAACAGAAGTACTCTCCAAGATGAAATCTGAAAAGATAGAGAATAAGAATTTTTATGACATGAAGTTGCCTTTCCATATCCATTACTATGTCCCTGTCCACAAATAAGTTTGCTCTTCCTTCCTTCAGCACAAGGAAGGGATCAGAGTCAATTTGGGGAAAGCCAAAATATGAGATCCCTATCCCCTATCACTTACACATACCCCTGCAGATTCTGTACCAGTCTTGGTTTTCTGGGTTTACACCTTGGGGTAAGGTTGGCTTTCTCATGACCATCATCTTTCCTTCCTCTTTCAAATCATCTTTATGCTTTGTCCTACAATGACTGTTTCTCTCTAGGTATTACCATTCTTGTGATAGGTGTCTAGATATTTCTCAAACCACTGTTGATCATAATAATGACAGCAAAAGCACAACTGCAAATGCTTATGTAACATTGTGTGTCCTTGGCCATTGTACCACTTCCTCATATTCACGTATTCGGTTCTCACAACTTTATGCCTGTTTAGGCCTAATGAACTGGGTCTGTCATTCTCTTTATAGATAAGAAAACACTCCCTTTAATTCACCCAATTGCACTTTTGTCATTTTTCCCAAACAAGTATAAGCTTCCAAGCGGCCTGTAGTTACCCAAACAAGCCATGTGCAAGTCCACATCTATAGATGTCTCCTTGTGTGTTAGTCTGACTGTGACAAAAGATCTGACAGTTAAACATAAAAGGGGAGAAGGATTTATTTGTACCCACAGTGTCAGAGGGTTCAGTCCATGCACCTGAGTAGAACATCTTGGTGATGGATATATGCAGGGAGAAGGTCTTCATATCTCAGCATGGTCAGAAGCAGAGAGCAGGAAAAACCAGCACCCTGCTTGCTAAGTTTTCTCTTCTTTCTTCCCTATATCCCATCCAGGCCGCCAGCCCATGTGGTGGTACTACCACCCCCACAGCAGATCTTTCCTTTGGCTAATCCTTTCAGAAAATGCCTTAAAAACACCTCACCAGGTATAGGAACTTCTCAATTCAATGGAGTTCACAGTCAAGATTAACCACTAACATATGTGCATACCTGTAATCGCAGCATCCTGAAGGCTCAAGCAAATAGATTGTGAGTTTGAGGTCAACAGAAGCTAAAAAACAAGACCCTGACACAACATATTGTAATTAAAAATTAACCATCACACAATGTTACCTACTTGAATGCCTTAAGAATGGGTCTCACTATTATATCATTAGCTGAGGATGCATTTGAGAATCCTCTAGGAGCACTTTCATAGATACAATGCCCAAGCCCACTGCAAACCTAGAGACAGAATTGTGAGAGTGAAGCAGAAACATGGGTACACTGAGAAATCTTCCTAAGGCTTCTGACTAGTATCTATGATTCAAATGACAGACTATATTGAGGATGTGATTTTCTTGTTTTCTTTTGTTTGACAGCTTTATTATGGTAAAAGCTTTATACTGTAACATTCTCTCATTTGAAACATAGAAACCAATGCTTTTTAGTAAATTTACTATTGGGAAACACAATGCAGTTTTAGAATACTTTAATATCCACTGATGGATCCCTTAAAATCCCACTACAAATAAACCACTATCCGATTCCTATCCCTATCGGTTGACCTTATCTGGTCATTTCATGTAAAACGAATACTATGTTATATAATCCATTGAGTCAGACATTGTTCACTTAGCATAATGTTTCTTTTTTTTTAATTGTGAAAATACCATACAGAGGGGTTACAATCACATGGGCAAGGTAATGAGTACATTTCTTATTAAGCATTGTTGCCTCCTCCTTTGTTTCCCCTTCCCATCCCTTCCCATACACTGCCCCCGATCCTCCTACCTGATCCTCCCACACACACACCAAAGTTGTAAAGTTCATTTTTCGACATAACGACTTGTGCATATCATTGTTGCAATGGGTCCATCTGTATCCCTAGTTAAATAATTTGTTTTTTCCCTTCCCCTCCACAAAGTATACCAACATCAAATACATTGAAAGCAGGGGTTATACCGTGGGGGAGGGACATACAAAGCAACAAAAAAAATCATCTTATAAATATGTTAGAAACAATTGCATGAAAGAAAAAAAAATTTGAATACTTATCTTGGGGTTCATTTCCCTAACATCAACTTATCTGACCTTTTCTGCTTGACTCAGACATATACTAGTTTTTGCAAATAAGGGAAACCTATGGGGCCTATGTTTCTTTGGGCTTGGCTTATTTCACTTAATATAACTTTTTCAAAGTCTTTCCATTTCCTAACAAATGGGGCAATGCCATTCTTTCTGATGGAGGCTTAGAATTCCATTGTGTATATACACCACATGATCCATTCATCTATTGAGGGGCATCTGCGTTGGTTCCATATCTTAGCTATGGTAAATAATGCTGCAATAAATATAGTTGTGCTGGTAGCTTTCGTGTGGTCTTGTTTGTGATCATTTTGGTAAATGCCCAAAAGTGGGACTGCTGGGTCATAGGGGAGCTCTATGAGGAGTCTTTTGAGGAACCTCCATAGTACTTTCCAAAGTGGTTGAACAAGTTTACACTCCCATCAACAATGTAGTAGGGTTCCCTTCTGTCCACATCCCTTCCAGCATCTGTTGTTATTAGAGTTCTTGATTATAGCCATTCTAACTGGGGTGAAGTGGTATCTCAATGTTGTTTTGATTTGCATTTTTTTTTATGGCTAGAGAGGTTGAGCATTTCTTTATGTGTCTATTGGTCACCCTTCTTTCTTCTTCAGAGAAGTTTCTCTTTAAGTCTTTAGCCCACTTATTTATTGGGCAGTTGTTTCTTTGAGGATTTGTTGTTGAGGGATTTAATTTTTTGAGTTCCAGGTATATTTTAGATATGAGACCCTTGTCGGTTGTATGGCTAGTGAAGATCTTCTCCCAATCCGTGGGCTTTCTATTGATCTTGCTAGCTATGTCCTTTGCCCTGCAGAAGCTCTGCAATTTTATGCAACCCCATTTGTCCAACCTGTCTTTGATTTGTTGTGCTTCTGGGTCTCTATTAAGAAAATTAACCCTCAAAAATCAATGAGAAAATCAGGGCTGAAATCAGGAAAGCAACTCCATTCGTATTAGCCACACAAAAAATGAAATACCTAGGAATTAACTTAACCAAAGAAATGAAGGACCTTTATGATGAAAACTTTAAAAACCTGAAAAAGGAAATCAAAACAGAACTTAGAAAGTGGCAAAAACTCCCATGCTCCTGGATTGGAAAGATCAACATCGTGAAAATGGCAATACTTCCCAAGGCTATCTACAAATTCAATGCGATACCTATCAAAATTCCAACCTCATTCTTCAAAGAAATAGAAGAGGCAATCCAAAAATTCATATGGAACAATAAAAGACCCCGAATATCAAAAAGGATCCTTAACAGAAAAAAAAACAGTGCTGGACGAATATCAATACCTAATTTCAAACTCTAATACAAAGCCATAGTAATCAAAATAGCTTGGTACTGGCACAAGAACAGACCTCAGGACCAATGGAATAGAATTGAAACCCAGAAATGAACCTAAAGACCTATAGCCATCTAATCTTCGATAAGGGAGCTAAAAAAAATAGAATGGAAGAAAGACAGCCTCTTCAGTAAATGGTGCTGGCAAAATTGGTTAACTACTTGTAGAAAACTAAAGCTAGATCCTTATATATCACCCTGCAGCAGAATCAACTCCAAATGGATCAAAGACCTCGGAGTCAAGGCAGACACTGTGAAAACATTACAGGATGGAATAGGAGAAACTAGGTCTCCTTAGCATAATGTTTCTGATTTTACTTCATTTTATAACAACAGTAGCATGTCTCTCTTAGTTGATGAGTAATATTCTATTGCGTGTAGGAACCTATTTGGTTTAGTAATTCACCGTTTAATAGATAAATGGATCATTTAGCTCTTTGGCTACTATGAAACAATTCTACTATGAAGAGGTTGGGGCAAATTACCCACATACACACACACACTCCTCTCCTCCCTCCCCGACCCTCTGACTGCACTGTACTGTATCTGAACTCAAGGGCCTTGTAGGTTCCTAGGCAAGCGTTCTATTGCTTGAGCCACACGGCCCATCCTGTATGTACATTTTAAACTAACTTCAATCTTCTTTTCTGCAGTTTCTTTTTTGCTACATCCTCCTCAACACTTAACTGCCTTTCTGATGATCACTACCCTAAGGAATAGAGAACAGTAGCTCATTGTGGTCTCAGTGTGTAATTTACCTAATGATAAATGAAGAGGGCTTAGTGGCTTTTCATATTTCATTTCTAATGTTGACTGTTGACTTCCAACTGCTCTCATTTTATAAAATGAATTTCCTTATTGAGTTGTAAATTGTCTCTGTACACTCTGATCAGAGAGATTATTTGCCAGTATTTCTCTTAGGCTATACCTTGTCTTTTCATTTTCATTGTAATTTTTATTTTTTTGTCAGTTGTGGGCCTTGAACTCTGGGTCTGGGCACTGTCGCTGAGCTCTTCAGTTCAAGGCAAGTGCTCTACCACTTGAGCCACAGCACCACTTCCAGTGGTTAACTGGAGATAAGACTCTCTAGGACTTTCCTGCCCAGGCTGGCTTTGAACCTCAGTCCTCAGATCTCAGCCTGCTGAATAGCTAGGATTACAGGCATGAGCCACTAGCACCCGGCTATAATATCTTTTAAAGAGTAAAAGTCACTTTAGTTTTGAGAAATTCCAATTTATCAACTTTTATGGATTGTGATTTAGGTATGATATCTGAAAATTCACCTTCTAACTCAAGATCACAAAGTTTTCAGCTTTCTCCTGGAGGTTTTATAGGTTTCCTGTGAGTTTGTTATGCATATGATGTAAGCTGTGCAGCTAAACTCAGTGCTTTACTTATGGATATTTGATCATCTTAGTACTATTTATTAAAAACAAACACAATCCAATACTTAGCTCCTTTAAATTGCCTTGACACCTTTGTGGAAAATCAATTGATCAAAAAAATAAGGGCTTCTTTTCAAGAGCTTTTAATTCTGGTTTCATTGATCTTTAAATCTAGTCTTAAGCCAATTCCACACAGTTGATTAATGCAAGCTTCTATTACGTTTCAAATCCACTTAGTTATTACACTTTTTTTATAACAATGCTTGGATATGTTTGTTCCTTTATATTTCCATACATATTTTTAAATAATTTTGTCCATTTCTGGGGGAAAAAGCCTATGGTGACTTGGATAGGTATTGCATTGAATCTAAAGACCAAAAGAGTCCAAGAGGCTTCATCTCCAATTAACCAGCAAAAAGCTAGGCTGGAGGTTTGGCTCAAGTAGTAGATCATCAGCTTTGAGCAGGTAAGCCAAGCACAATTTAGGCCCTTAATTCAAACCACAATACCTTACTGACAAAAAAGAAATAGAGAGGAGAAAGAAAGAAAGAAAGAAAGAAAGAAAGAAAGAAAGAAAGAAAGAAAGAAAGAAAGAAAGAAAGAAAGAAAGAAAGAAAGAAAGAAAGAGAAAGAGAGAAAGAGAGGGAAGGAGGGAGGAATGGAGGGGGAAGGAAGGAGGAAGGAAAGAAGGTAGGAAAGACAGAAGAAAGGAAGGAAGGAAAGAAAGAAGGAAGGAAAGAAGGAAGGAGGAAGGAAAGAAGGTAGGAAAGACAGAAGAAAGGAAGGAAGGAAAGAAAGAAGGAAGGAAAGAAGGAAGGAGGAAGGAAAGAAGGAAGGAAAGACAGAAGGAAGGAAGGAAGGAAGGAAGGAAGGAAGGAAGGAAGGAAGGAAGGAAGGAAGGAAGGGAGGGAGGGAGGGAGGGAGAGGGGGAGGGAACGAGAAAGAAGGGAGAGAGGGAAGGAAGGAAAGAAGGAAAGAAGGAAAGAAGGAAGGAGAAAGGTAAGGGTTTCTAATTTCATACTGCCCGTACAATCATCAAATCTATTTCCAACGTATTTAATCAGAATCTTTTGGTATACAATTTGACTACACAGGCCTCTCTGATTTTTACATTTAATTTCTAACCTGATTTATTTTTTTATGAGATTAATAAGATGTTTTTCATTTTAACATATCAGAAAGAAAGCAAATTTATACATTGATTTCATGGATATTCATGAGGTAGAAGGTCTCTAATTACTATAATAACAGATCTCAGAAAAATCATAGACCCAATTGTGATCACAGGATTCAAGCAGCTAAACAATATGATTCCACAGATGGCAAAACAAGGTCCAGAAAGGTGACACAGCTAATTCCAGGTCACACAAATACCGAATAGCAGAGCTCATGTCAGAGCTATTTAGTCTGATTTCCCAGAAGGTCCTTCTAGAGTAAGTTAGGGACTCTTTGCTTGTAAAGACCAAACTACTAAACGTAAGCAGTGAGAAAAAGCCTTTGGGGGCTGGGAAGGTAGCTCAATGGTAGAGTGCTTGCCTTGCATGCATGACGCCCTGGGTTCAATTTCACTGTGGCTCAAGTGGTAGAGCATTACCCTTGGGCTTAAGAGCTGAGGGACAATGCCCAGGCCCAGAGTTCAGGCCCCATGACTGACAAAAAGAAAAAGAAAAAAGAAAAAGCCTTTGAAAATCTGAGCATTCACAGGACCCAAAGCTTGGAACAGACAGGAACCAGCAGCTCTGCTCAGCCTGGTTTCCATGACAATACCAGCTACAGGGCTGCTGTTATGTGACCAAGGGAATGAATGAGTAAACTCCAACAATGTTTGCTAGGCTCTTTTCTTTCTGATTCTAATTCTGAAAGACATTTTCTTTTCTCAACCAATGGCCATGACCATTCCTCTCCCTCATTCTTTCTTGTTAACTGACTTTGTCCTAATTTAGAACCGAAGTTGAGAGAATGCCAGGCACCATTGTCCCTTTGATCCTTGACCCAGTGAAGGAAAGTGAGACCTGAGAATTGAGTTTCCTGAAGAGGTAGGTGTTTTCAGAGAATGGAGAATACCAGAGCAGAAAGAATAGGAGGGAAGCTGAGAGGAGAGAGAGTGAGAATTTGTCCTCTAGCTTTCCTGCCTGCCTGTCACTTGTTCTTTATACATTTTTGTTTATACTTTTCTTTAGGCAATATACAGGACCTCAGGATTACCCAGCAGGCATTGCATTACTCATCCGTATCACCTTACATTCTCTTTTTTTCTTTTTTCACCTAGACATGTACCCTCCTATATTAGGCTTTCTGTTGTAGCAGAGGTGTCAGGTGTGCACCATCCTGGTCGACTTTTTCTAGTGAGATAGAGTCTCATGGACTCTTATGCCCAGACTGGTCAGGAATTTCAATCAAACTGTGATCCTCCTCTTTTCAGCTTTTCAAATTATCTAGGATTACAGGGATAAACAGCCATCATCCAACCTAGCTGTTTCCAAAGTCCAAAGTGAAGGACAATGAGATGACAAACTAGATAAAAGTCATCTCTTCGAGGATACTTGAAGAAAGGTTATCAAGTAAATGAGTCTTCAATGCTATTACAGGACCAGTGGTCTCCTTCCCTTCCCCTCAGATTTCTTGGACTCATAAGTTGGTGCCACTTCTATTTTCAGGAGCAAAGCATGCCAGCTGATACATTCTTTTTGTTGTTGTTGGTGGTGGTGGTCATGGGACCTGAACTCTGGACCTAGGCGCTGTCCCTCAGCTCTTCAGCTAAAGGCTAGTGCTCTACCACTTTGAGCCACAGTGCCACTTCTGGCCTTTTCTGTTTATGTAATGCTGAGGAATCGAACCCATAGCCTCATACATGCAAGGCAAGCACTCTACCACTGAGCCACCTTGTCAGCCCATAGCTGATACATTCTATAGGATTGTACATCCATAGAAGCAGGGACTGAGTAGCTAATTCTGGACTTTGTATCTGCCTCTTAAAATAATTCAGGGGTGGCAACTCAGCAGATGGAGTCCCTGGCATCAGCAGGCTCTATTTAATATCAAGTCAAGCAAATAAGGTGCTTGAAGGAGGAAGAGGAACACCCCAATACAACACATATCCTCAATACAGACATACAGGTATATTCTATACACTTGACAATTCAGAAACATAATTAAATAAAAGGATAACTATTATTAAAGGAAGTTATGCCTTACCTCAACTGAGGAATGGTACATTATTGTAACTGAATACTAGTGACTAGCTTCATAAAGAAAGAATTTAGCTCAATACTTGCTGGTGGCTCACACCTGTAATCCTAGCTATTTTAGAGACTGACATCTAAGCCAGCCCAGGCAGACAAATCCAAGAGACTCTTATCTGTAAATAAGCACCAAAGCACCAAAAGTGGGTTGAGTGGAAGAGCAATAGCCTTGATTGTAAAAAACTAAACAAAGAGCACAAGGGCCAATACCAGCACAAAAAGGAAAAGGAAAGAGGAGACAAGGGAATGGGAGGAGGGAAGAGAGGAGGGAAGAGTAAGGAAAAGACAGGAAGGGAGGGGAGGGGAGGAGATTAATTTGGTGTGTAGTTGTTTCCAGAGGCTCAAGGTCATGGCTTGGGTATCATTGTGGTGAGTGACAGATGTGAAAAAGAGAACACACATCCCAGGACTGGAAGTAACAGATGGTTTCAGGAGTTGGGATTGCTCCTGTAACAACTCACTCTCATGAAAACTCAAAATCCCATAAGAATCACGAGGATCTTCCCACAAGCAATGATAGAAGGATATCACTTTAGCTCCCACTTCTTAAAGGTCACAGCACCTCTGAGAGGCACAATTTGGTTTTTCCCCAAGTCTCCACATGGGGAACCAAGCTTCCAACAAGCAATCTCTGGGGATGCAAACCACATTAAACCATAGCAACCAGTTACCTTGGGTTTTCATGTGGAAACTAATAAAAAGTAAACTGCACATAAGAAGACGTATTACATAATATCCAATTTCACAATCCGATGGTTTTATTTTTCTCAGTGTGTAGAGTCACTTCAAAAGCAAATTTCACCTGGTTAAAAGTTGCCATGGAGGGAAAGCTCTCTGGTGAAGATTTTGGCCCAAACTAAGGGCTTCCCAGCCTTCATTCTCTTTGTCACAAAACAAAAGACAATCCCTTCCCTGTGTATATTTGCACTAGCAAAACTTACACTGATTTTCATTTTTAACAAACGCTCTGCTTTTCCAATATGGGTTCATAACGCAGAGTTTCTCATTGTGTGAAGGACAAGGAAAATGGCCAGAAAGGCACTCAGTAGTGATCTTTGCAAAGAGTGATTTGAGCACACATATAAATGCAAATCAGAGAGGGACGAAAATATAGAGAAATACTAGTTAAGAGTACGATTGTAGTTGTGCCCATAAGGACAACAAAATAGAAGCATCAAGATTCTTTTTCCATTTTTCTGCAACATAAAAATATTAGATATTATATTGTACAGTGGGATTTGTTCATCCAAATCCAGACTATTTAACTCAAAGCCTGTGGGCACAAAATAGGAAAAATATAAGTTAAGGTTTCTGCTCCTATCCATCCTTCCTCAGATTAATTAAATTAAGTAAAGGAAAAGTGGGTTCAGCAGGGAAATAGAAGCAGCGGAAGATGCTATGCCCTCTGCCTCTGACCATGGAGCTCAGCTTCCAACTCCACCCACACAGCTGGCAACTCCTTAGGAGTTCTCATCAGAATGTCTAGAGTGCCAAGCATATTTAAGAAGTATATTTTCCATACTTATTTTTCTAACACGAGCCATAGAAACTGGGATTCCATCACAATTTCTTGGCAGAAAGAAATGCACAGAAGAATTTTTAAGTTCTATTGAGCAATTCAATTTTTAATAAAAATATTTAGCTTTTTAAAGGGATTTAAGAAACAGTCACTGTGCTGGGCACTGCTGGCTCATACCTGCTACTCAGGAGGCTGAGATCTGAGGATTATGATTTCCAGCCTGGGCAGGAAAGTCCATGAGCCTCTCATCTCTAAGTACCAAAGAGCCAGAGCCTCAAGTGGCAGAGTGCTAGCCTTGAACAAAAATGCTCAGTAACATTGCCCAGGCCTTGAGTTTAAGCTCCATGACTGTCTTATACACACACACACACACACACACACACACACACACACACACACACACACACACACACACACACACACACACACACACACATACTCACTAGCCAGGAAAAGTGGCTTAATTTCAGCTATTGGGAGGTGAAGATTACAGGCCAGACTAGCCAAAAAGTTAATGAGGTCCATCTTAACAAAAAAAGCTCCGCCTGGTAGTGTACACTGTAATCCCAGATGCATAAAGGAATAAGTGGACAATTACAATACAGAGTATACCGCCCTGGGGAGAAAGAAAAGGGGGATTGAACCCAAAACACTATTGAAAAGATAACCAAAATGAAAAGTCTGGACTCAAGTTGTAAAGTACATGCCTAACAAGTTCAAAGCCCTGTATTCAAAATAATAATAATAATAATAATAATAATAATAATAATAATAATAATACTTACTATTAGTATCATTATTATTACAATAAAATCATGATGTTGAGAAATACTCCCTTTGTACTGAATAGCAGTTCCATAAGGAGACAAAGGGGTTTGGCCACACAGCCAAGCCTCTTTACACCCATACCTGGTTGAGGCAGCAGACATCTAAGTATTATCTTGGAAGACAGGTTGGTGCAAAATAAAGCCTCCAGGGATCATTGTTCAAGAAGATGCCAAGGCAGCATTTTACTCGGATCTAGAATATTCTCTGGGAAAGAAATGTTTCTTTCCATGGGCTCCTTTGAGCATTCAGGCTAACAGAGGCAAGACCGGATTTACCAACCACTTTATAAACACCCTGAAACAAATAGTTTTCTCTGTGTGAGTTTAAAATGCCATCCACCAAGAGAGACTCTGAGTCTAAACCCAGAAGCACAAGGGAAACTGGCTCTCTCTGATCCTCTCTGGTGGAAGTTCCTTCCTTCCCCAAGGCCTCCCAGCTTAGAGGAGGAAGCAGAAGAATGCAAAGGCAGCTGGGTATAGTGGACTGTTGGAGGGAGACAGATGTGGGTGCTGTGGGAACCGGGGGGGGGGCACACATAGTATTACGATGTGGACAATTAGATGTCTGGGGAAAAGGAGAAGAGAACCGAGAAATAATAGTTCAACTTCTACCCATGGGTATGGTGCTTGTCAGAGTTAGGATTTTGTGACTGTCATGTGGTATTGCTTTCAGTCCGCCCTTTGCAACAGGCTCATTGAGGACCAACTATTTTTGGATTAGCTGCTTGCTCTGTGTCATCTAGACGTACCACAATGATAATTGTATTACACACACAGTTGCTCCAGGAAGTTTGATACTCTTTTCCTTTATAGTAACTTTCCTATAACCAGGTCTTCATTTCAGTCCACTACTTCTATTAGATGAACCAGGAAGAGTCAATATGAAGAAAAGTGAGTCAAGAGGGTTTTTAGACTTGTGAACAGAAACTGATACCTTGCAGAATGAAGCTAACAAGCAAAAACTACCACAATGCACCAAGTCATGTGGCTGTTGACTGTATTTGGAAGTATACAATCTGAGCTTATCTCAATCCATCATAAACACAAAGTTGATTATTACTTCATGGCCTAAAAATGACAATAGCAATTATAAAGTCTGTTTAAATATTGGAAATATTTTAAAAGTATATATGTTCAAAAAACATATAATATACATACAAAATTCAGTTAAACATAAATGACAATTGGGGCTGGGAAGGTGGCTGAGTGGTAGAGTGCTTGCCTTACATGCATGAGGCCCTGGGTTCAATTCCTCAGCACCACATAAGCAGAAAAAGCCAAAAGTGGTGCTGTGGCTCAAGTGGTAGAGCACTAGCCTTGAGCTGAAGAGCTGAGAGACAGCACCCAGGCCCAGAGTTCAGGCCCACGACCTGAACAAAAATAAATAAATGAAGAAATAAATAACAATTTTTGTCTCAAAATAAGGAAAAAGAATTCCTCCATTGGAAAGTGCTTGCTTAGCACATATGAACCCCTGCCTTTGATCCGCAGCAGTAACAATAAAAAAGAAGAGATTTTTTCACACAGTGAACTCATGTATATGTTCACATATTAAAACCGTAAAGAGATAATGTTAAAGAGCCAGATAACATTTTTGAGATTAGTTCTAAAATACTTGTAAGTTTTAGTTGGTCACTAAATGCCCAAATAAGTACTGAATCTCTGTAACATTTTTTTCTCTTTGGTAGGCTGGGGATTGAGCCCAGGTTCTCACTCACGCTAAGCAAGTATTATACCACTGAGCTATACCCACAGCCCTAAACCTCTCCAGCTCTTACTACTATTATCTTACTACTGTTACTACTGGTTCCATGCCAACAACCCTTATTGTTCTGCTGTATAAACAACTGCCTCACTGGCAGCCTCTTTGACTACAGTGCTGGACCTCCTCCAGAATGTCCTCTGCCCAGAAGACAGAACATTCTTTCTCAGTCACAAAGCTGTTCCTGTCTGTTCTTCTCTCACTTGAACCCTTCCCACCTACTCCCAGGGAAAAAATCCAACCTTGTCACTCTTGTGTTCATGACCTTTCATAATCTCTTTTTGTTTTTATTGTTCTTTGTGATACATGATCCAGACAAATGAACCCTGTCGTACCTGGAACATGCCTTCGTCTTCCAAGTCACTATGTAAACTAGCTTTATACCACTGTGACTAAGCACCTGAGAAAACTCAACTTGACAGAGGAAAGATTTGTTTGGGTGCATGGATTCCAGGGACTTAGTTCCTGCTTGTCAGTCACCATTGCTGTGGATCTGTGACAGGGTAGAACAGTGCATAGGAAAAGGGGGCGCTCCTTACTGCATGGCAACCAGAAAGCAGAGAAAGTAGAAAATGAACAAGACACATACTCGAAAGGCACACCACTACCCTAGTCACCTACTTCCTCCGACTAGGATGCAACTTCTAGTAGCCCATTCTGCTAGGAAATCATCAATGGAATAGTCCACTGATGAGTTTATCTTCTTAGTGATCAAAGTAACACTTCCAGTAGAGGACCAAGCCTTCAAGGACAGCATTTCTCTTCGGAGGCCCTCCAGCTTTAACAGTCATATAAAAAGCAGAGAAACAGAGACTTATACTATCAGGAGGTCAAGGAATCCAACTTATCATTCTACAAGGTTGAATACAAGGCCCACTAAGTTCCAGACAGAGGGTCAGGGTAGGTAAAGGCCAGTTCTTTCAATGAATGATTCCAGACAAGACCCAGATGGGCATCTGGGCAGATGGAATCTATGGTGAGTACTGCTCAGAACTCTCTTAGAGCTTGTTCTGAAAACCAGGTTCCCAGCCCACAGGTAAATCCCATGCCCCACCTAGGCTTACAGAGATATGATCTAGACTACATAAGTAATAGTTATATCTATAAAGTTAGAGTTCAGTTTTTTTAAACATGGTCATAGGTATGCCTAGAAAATTGTATGTGTTTATTACTAGTAAGAGAGCAATACCTGTGGGATTCAAACTATGTTGCTCCTTCTTCCTTTCATTACTATTATCATTAAGTAGTTGCACAATGGTGTTTTAATTCACCATGTCAGTTCATGGGTACACTGCATCTTGATCAATGTCACTCCCTTCATCCTTCTCCCCTGTCTTTCCTAACCCTCAATTAGTTATGTTTCTACATTGCCACTCATAATGGAGTAATCATACGAAAGAGCAAACCTCATGGAAATGTGGGTCAGCCAGGGGTAGGTGCCATGTTTACACGTGCATAGAGTCTATGCTTTGTTGTTAGAAATCCCATGTCATTGGAAATATACTTATGAAGAGTATAAGTGAATTTGTAACATCTTATTATTTATGACATCAACTGGGTGTTTTATTCAAAATTGTAATCTGAAAAATATAGATAAATGCTATTATTTGGGACAAAAACTCAAGAAAACCAGTCTGTCATTCTCACGGAGCCCTTCCTTCAGATTCAGTAGTTTCTGAGTTCTTATAGTGCCTCCTGGCCTCTAGGAACATGAGAAAATCAAAATGCCTTTAGGTTTCTCCTAATAGCTGCCATCGCTTCTTCATCCCTCCCCACCCCCCCCACACACAGGTCAACCCATCTGTCCTTCCAAAAGTCAAGCAAATTAGAAGAACAGCTTCTAGGAGTTGCCAAGACCATCATCTTAGAAGATCCTGATGCTGTCCTCAGGTCCTCTGCAGTCTGCCCCTGGCTTCTCCCTAATGTAGGAGGAAGCCAGAGATTTAGTGTGTCACCATATAGAATTTCATTTCCAACCAAAGGATTCAGGCTTCTCAGTTCCTTGTCCCTCCCCTCTGATTCCAAGTGGAGATTGGTAGCATTTCCAAAAAACACTTACCAGCAATGCCTCAGAAAATAAAATTGTCTTGAACTCTCTGAAGACACAAATTGTTGGGTGCTATTTTTTTCTCTACATTCTATGGGCTTCAGTGTCACAGAGCATAGACAGCACAGGTATACATACAGAACTGCCCCCTTTCAGCTCAGGCTCCCCTGCTCTACACTTCCTGACTGCTGGGGGTGCTTGGTGATCCCACAGAATAACAGAACTGTGCCACAGTTATTAACACTTTTAGGTGACTGATGATCTTTGAGAACATTCTTTACCTTGCAGATGAAATCCAGAGTTCCCTTTTGACAATTTATCTTCAGATGCTCACAGAAATGATCCTTCCTCTTCCACTTTACTACTAATGAGTAAGGTGCTTGGGGCAAATTAAGACACCTTTCCATACATGTTAACAGACTGCTGATAATACATACAGATAGCATATGTTCTGTGGTTTCTAGACCCTGGCTAGCCTGACTTACAGATCTGCCCTTGCCTGAGGATTGCATCTACACTCCTCCTAACTCCCCACACCTCAAGACCATCAAAAAGTACTAAGTGTCCTGAGACGAATGAACACTAAATCTTGCTAAAAAGAACACTTGCTCAGAAAAGTAAAATTCCTTTTAATGACACATGCACATGCTGTACTTGTGTGTCCCTGAGTGAACGAGTTGGGAAAAAATTGTATATGGATCTCTATATTATACACTAAATATTATTAAATATTATAACAGGATGTAGTATGAAATGGATATGAGCAGCCAAAAAGATCCCTTTAAAACCACTCAAAACTGCCCATCTTTCAGTTATGATAAATAATGCTGTAATAAACATGGTTGTGTTGGTAACTTTAGTGTGGCCTCAGTTGTGTTCTATTGGACAAATGCCCAGAAGTAGAATTGCTGGGTCATACATAGTTCTATGTTTAGTCTTGACGAATCTCCATACTGCATTCCAGAATAGTTGAACAAGTTTACATTCCCACCAACAGTGTAATAATAGTTCTCTTTTGGCCACGTCCCTGCTAGCAGTTATTATTGATACTTTACTTGGTAATGGCCATTTTTAACTAGGATGAGATAAAATCTCAATGTTGCTTTGATTTGTATTTCCTTTATGGCCAGAGATGTTGAACATTTCTTCATGCGTCTATTGGCCATTCTTAATTCTTCTGAAAACTCTCTCTTTAAGTCTTTAACCAATTTATTATTTAAGTTGTTACTTCTTTGAGGGATTCTTTGGAGAGGGTGTTAATTTTTTGAGCTCTAAGGGTATTTTAGATATGAGGCCTTTGTCTAATGCATAACTGGTAAAAATGTTCCCCCAATCTGTGGGTTTTCTAGTTACCTTGTTAGCTATGTCCATTGCCATACAGAAACTTTTTAAGTTTGATGCAATCCCATTTGTCCAGTCTCTGATTTGTTGTGATTCTGGATCTTTATTTAGGAAATTTCTATATGTGTCTAGGAGCCCTACTGTTTCTCCTAGCCCTTCCTATAATATTTTCACAACCATGTTCACTGCAGCATTATTTACCATAGCCAAGGTATAGAATCAGTCCAGATGTCCCTCAGTGGACAAATGGATCAAGAAAATGTGGTATATGTATGCAATGGAATTCTATTCATCTATGAGAAAGAATGATATTGTATCATTCATAATGAAATGGAAAGACTTGGAAAAATTACGTAAGTGAAGCAAGCCAGACCCAAAGAAATATAGACTGCACGGGGTTTCTCTCATTAAGTGGTAGCTAGAATGTGACTATAAATCTATAAGTAAACACACTGCATGACAAAAAAACCCAATACAGTGTGACGTGATAAATTATACAGGTCTCTAGGCATCTACACACAGTAAGTCCAAAGGAAGATATTCTTTTTTTATTGTAAAGGTGATGTACAGAGGAGTTACAGTTACATAAGTCAGGTAATGAATAAATTTCTTTTTGAACAATGTCACCTGCTCCCTCATTTTCTCTCAGTGGTTTTCTCTTCCACGCCCTCCCCCCAGGTCAAAGGAGAATATTTTAAAGAGAGGAACACAAAGGCATAATACCTATGTGCATCTGATCATATAAAATGATATTATTGAAATAAACTCCAGGTTTTTTGCCTTGTTGATGTTTTTGTTTTCTTTTCTTTTTGTCTTGTTTGCTTATCTGTCTTTGAGAGGATAAAGCAGACACAGAAATAGTGAGACAAGATGGGTGCCAGTGTTTCACGCCTGTAATCCTAGCTACTCAAGAGGCTGAGATCTGAAGATCATGGTTCAAAGCCAGTCTAGGCAGGATAGTCTGTGAGACTCTTATCTCCAATTAACCACCAGAAAACCGGAAGTAGCACTGTGGCTCAAGTGGTAGAGCACTCGCCTTGAGCTGAAGAGCTCAGGGACAGCACCTATGCCAACAGTACAAGTCCCACCACTGACAAAGAAAGAAAGAAAGAAATGGTAGGACAAAGAGTGAACAAATGCAGCAGTGGTACTCACTAAATGCTATGTTAATGTGTTTCTAACGCATTTATAAGATTATTTCTTTGTTGCTTTGTATGTCCCTCCCCCACAGTGTAACCCCCGCTTTCACTATATTTGATGTCAGTATAACATGTGGAGGAGATGGGGACAAACAAGTCGTTTAAGGATTCAGGTGGACCTGTTGCAACAATGAGAAGTACAAAATGTCATGTCAAAACCAGCTTTACAATGTCGGTGTGGGGGGGGAGGGGGGTATAATTGGGTGGGGGGAGGGGGGTAAAATTGGGTGGGGGGAGGGGGGAGGCGGGGAAGGGAAGTGAACGGTAAACAAAGGAGGAGGCTGCAATGCTTGGTAAGAAATGTATGCATTATCCTGCCCATGTAATTGTAGCCCCTCTGTACAGTATGTTCTCAAATAAAATAAAATACAATTAAAAAAAATGAACTATGAAACTTGTGGGTGGAGATGAAAGGGGAGAAAGTGAGGGTAAGGGTGACATTTTTCAAAAAGAAGTGTATTCTGTAACTGATTTATCTTATACTGTAACCTTTCTGTCCATCACTTTTATAATAACAATAAAAAATAGATGAAGAAAAAAACTGTCCATCATATGGGACCCCTCCAATGGGAGGGAACCTCCAACTGAACTCTTAACTCCTTTTAGCCTTAAATTTTCCTGGACACTATGCCATGTGGCCTTGGAGCTACCTTGCTCAGCCGCGGTGGCTTTTACTCCCATTTCTCTCTCTTTACTTTCACTTCAGTAAGCCTGTGCTTCTCCTTACTCTCTGTGTTTCACTCAATTCTTTGTTTGAGATTCCAAGAACCTGGAATGATACCTAAATGAGATTACAACCCCAAACACTATGCACCAAATTCCCCTACTATAGCCATGTTCTCGTACATGGTTTCTACATGAGATGTAACAACCTAGGGTGCAGCTAACACATTTCATTTTCTTACACAGTAGGATATGTCCGCTTTGTGAAGTTTCTTTCCTGAACATCTGCACTGTCATTTGCTCTTCTTTAGTATCCTCTGTATCTTTTGTTCATGTGTCTCCCACTGATTTCCCCAACCCAACCTCGATTTTTCCTCTTTTCCTCTAGATGGTGACTCTTTCCAACATTTCATCTGCCAACGCTTCATCAAGCGTTATTTTACTAACCATAGTCAATAAACAGGTCATCAATCATCAAGGATGCTTCTGCCATATAGTAGAATTTTGAAAGCCTTCGTAAGTGGTCTGGGTAAGATAGATTTCAAGTGTGATAGGAAATCACGATTTGGTTTTAAGTGATTTGAACTTCAGTTTAAAATTTCACACAGGCTTGTACAGAATTCAAGGTGGAACCCTGCAGTCCCCATAGGATCCTGTGGCTAGTGAGGAAGGAAATGAATGGATTCGGGCTATCTACTGGATGAAGACAAGAATGCTAGTGTAAGTGGCTTGAATGGAGGGAGTAGAAAAGTGGGGAAAGGGATAAAGCAAGGAAGACACCAAAGCATCCTCCTGAGAAATTTAGCCTTCCCTTTTATGAGCTAAGCACAGAGAGAAAGAAGAAATCTTGGGGAAAACAGGTAGCCTAGAACTCAGTGTTGGCCATGACATGCTGAGGATGACTCCTACCATACACATGGCAATGAGTGCAGCCAAGCACCTCATTTCAATGGAAAGGTACGAGCCTGAAAAAAATGTCACTTTGGAAAGTCAGCAGCAGCACTTTCTTCAGTGAGAAGTAAACATTTGATTTTGACTTGGAAGCCGGACCATCTCATTATTCAAAAAGCATTTTTAAAGAAAGACCATGAGGTATGCAAATGTACACAGATTTCTTTCTCTTGTGGAAGTGTTAGAATCTAAGAATAGTAGAGCCGATGTTGTAAAAGGGATTCTTCATGGCGGGCTGAGTGGGTTTACTGCAGATTGATTTCTTTTGTGAGCTATTCTTTTTTTCATTCTTTCTGTTTCTCTCATCACTCGATCCATGTCTCTGTTCCAAGATCTTCTTTCAAATATAGATTTAACCCACCTATTAAGTAAGCATCACTATTTTCTTAGAAAAATGTTCCTGAAAACATGGTTCAGGTGATAGAGCACTTGTTTTAAAAGGTCAAAACCTGGAAGTCAAATTCCAGTAGAGCAACAAACATAATAATTTTAAAAAGGTGAGCACACTAGCTCAATAGTTATGTACATATGACCACATAAGATGATGCTAAGTGAAATGAACTCCAAGACATGGACACAAGAGGTTTTTCTTTGTTGTTGTTTTTAATGTACTATATGATTTCTTATTTCTTTTGTATGTTCTTCCCCCTATGGTATATCACCTGTTGTCACTATATTTGATTTTGATACCCTGATATTGTATATACATATACATTTATTTAAATTAGGGAAAGGAAGGGGGAACAACAGAATAGTGAGACAAAGGACAAGGGGGAACCAATGCAACAGTAATAATCACAAGACATTATGTTGGAAATGATCTTTTTAACTAGGGAAGAGGGAGTTGTGAGGGAGGGAAAGTGGGAGAAAACTGAAGAAAGGGGTAACAAGTTTGACAAGAAATGTACTTATTATCTTAATTATGTAACTATAACCCCTCTGTACGTCACTTTGACAATTTGAAAAAAAAAAGAAGGTGTGCACTGGTGGCTCATGCCTGTAATCCTTGCTGTTCAGGAGGCTGAAGTCTGAGGATCATGATTTGAAACCAGCCCAGGCAGGAAGGTCCGTGAGACTCCTATCTCCAATAAACTACTCAGAACGGAAGTGGTGCTGTGACTCAAGTGGTAGAGTGCTAGCCTTGAGCACAATGAGTATCAGGGACAGCGCTCAGGCCCTGAGTACAAACCCCAAGACCAGCAAAAGAAAAAGAAAAAATGTATTTCTGTGGTGGTGACATCATCCAAAGTCAAGATAGGAGGACTTACTCCTGTCATCTTAGCTATTCAGGACACAGAGATCACGAGGATCAAAGTTGGAAGCAAGCTCGAGAGAAAAAGTTGATAAGACCCCAACTCATCAAATATGCTAATCAGGATGATGTATTGCTGTCAGTTTGTAATATCCTCTACCTGGGAGGCATGATGAAACTAAAGCAAAAAGCAAAAAGAGCTCAAGTGGTAAAGTAACTGGCTATTAAGTACAAAGTCTTCAGTTCTTACCCTAAGGTAGCCACATTATTATACACTTGTTCCCATGTACTCAGGAGGCTGAGATGGGTGAAACACTTCAAACCAGAAGTTCAAGATAACCTTGGATCACAGCAAGAATCATTCATAAAAATTAAAAATAGACAAAAAATTAACAATAGACAAAACAAAAAAGGCTATGGAGACTTTCAATCTACTTGAAAGTGATAGTAGAATAAGAAATGGAAGTTTATCTTTTTATAATTCTTATGTATTTTTAGAACATAATTCAAGATCTAGAGAAATATACTAGTGTTTCATTACTGTGCTTAAGCATGACTTGGTGATTGAACAACTCACTCCACACCATGTGCTTGTGGATAGGTGGTCAAAGTTATTTATAGTCAAGCTAGGCACTATTGGAGTATGCCTGTAATACTAGCTACTCAGGAGACTGAGACCTGAGGATCACAGTTCAAAGCCAGCCCAGCCCAGAAAGTTCAGGAGACTCATCTCCAATTAACTAGCAAAAACCCAGTAGAGCAACAGCCTTGAGAAAAGTTAAAGAAAAAAAGCTAAACTAAGGGACAGCTCTCAGATATTTTTATGTCAATGATCCAATGCAAAAATCCACACTAGTACTAAAACTAGGCTAAAAGGGCCTATCTTAAATTAAGAAGGATGGAGATGAGAACAGCCCTTCTTCTTCCTTTGAGCTTTAGATACTAACGACTCTGAATTTTAAGGGGAAAAATTATCCAACCTGCAGGTGAGGACAATAACTGGAAATGCAATCGGGCTTGTCAGGATCATTTTAAATCACTTTCTTTTTTTTACCTCTGAATACACTGCCACTTTGGGCCAATTAGAGGGAAGCAGGGGAAGCAGCTGCCCAATGAGAAGCACTGCTGCTAGTTGGGGCAAGGAGGAAAGACAGGCCCTAGACAACAACTGGCAGGCTGGGTAGCTGAGGAATTCACTTACTTGTACCCATCCAGTTTGGTGCTCTCAGAAATGCATGCAGAGGTAGATTCATGTAGAGTAAAAGTACTGTGCTGGAGCAGAGGAAGAGTAGCATCACTGTACATTTGGCCTTTTTAAAAGAAAATATTCTCCCAGGTTGCTCACAAAATAAGACACACCTGGAATATTTGCCCATTGCATCTTCTAGGCTTTTGGAGTCATTCATACAAGAACCTATCATATAAGAAAGATGTACTTATTTCTAAGTGAAAACATGAAGCTATTCTTAAATCAAACACGTTAGTTCAAAACAGCTCCGGTGGAAGTGGCGCTGTGGCTCAAGTGGTAGACCGCTCGCCTTGAGCTGAAGAGCTGAGGGACAGCGCCCAGGCCCAGAGTTCAAGCCCCATGACCGACAAAAAAAAAAAAAAAAAGACAAAGCAGCTCAGTTTATATTTTAGGAATACCAAGACATACCTCCTGAATTCATGTACAGCAACATAACCAGCTTTAAATAAGTCTTAAGTTGTAATGGTAGGGAGATAAAGTTACTGAGTGAACACATAGTAAGAAGACAGAGCCACTATTTAGCAGAAAGAAACAGCCACCCATGCTGAACACCCCAACAACAACATGAACAACCAGCTGAGGAGTAATAGAATAGTAGAAAGTAAGGCTTAGTGTTTGCTTTATTTTAAAACAGCTGTATGTTCCAGCTGTAGAATCCTCTTGCTTTAGCTGTTTGAGTGCTAGGATTACAAATGTGCGCTATTGCATCCTGCTTCATAATACCATTCTTAATACACTATAATGTGCATGTGGTAGGTATGGATAAGAAGAAAGACAACCAAAGCAGGTCTCACTTGAGTTACTATACTAACTGAGGCTCTGGTCTCAACTTCTCACAGTCAAATCTTCAAATATTCATAGGAAGATGAAAAGAAAACTATTTTAAAATATTTGTCCTGGGGATAATGGCTTGCTCCCCAGATTGGATCATGAGGTCTCCTAGCTCATTAAGGGCTTTGTCCCATTAATAGACTGATAGCTTCAAGGACTGTTGGGAGTTTGTGGTAACTTTAAAAGATGGGCTTAATTGAAGGAGAAGGTCACCGAGGTCATGTTCTCTATGTATACTGCTCCTAGTCTCTTCTTGTCTCTTCCTGAACTAGCTTCTTGGCAATATGTTCATTTGTTTTTATAGTACTTAATCTAGGAATAAAAACAATTATATCCTTAACTTGTCACAGTCTATCACAGTCTATCTTGAACAAATGCAATACGCTTCACAAATACTGTAAGAACCCCAAAGCAGTATAATTTTACTTGTATACATTCTCGTTCTTGTTTAGGTGTCAAGTATTTTAATTTTACATGTTATAAGTCCCATAGCACATCGTTACTATTTTTGCTTTAAACAGTCTATCAAGTCTTAAACAATATAACAAAAGAAAGTAAAATAATCTGTGCTACTTACTGACATTCTAAATGTTCTTCATGTCTTCTCATAATGGAATTTTTGACATCAATTCTCCTCAGCCTAAAGAAAATCCTTTAGCATTTTTTAAAGTTCTGCTAATGTCAAACTTTCTTTATCTTAAAATACTTTAATTTTTGAAACATATATTCATCAAATATAGAAATCCAGGTTGGTGAGTTTTATATTTGTTGTAAATCTTCAGTTCAAACCCTAAAGCAGACATATTTATACACTTGTTCCCACGTACTCAGGAGGCTGAAGATGGGTGAAACACTTCAGACCAGAAGTTCAAAATCAACCTGGGCAACACAGCAAGAATCCTTCATAAAAATTAAGAAGAGACAAAACAGGGAGGCTACTGAGACTTTCAATCTACTTGAAAATGACAGAGTAAGAAATGGAACTTTATTTTATTATCTTTTTTCACTTCTTGTGTATTTCTAGAAAATAATACAAGATCTAGAGAAATGTACTAGTGCTTCAACACTGTGCTTAAGCAGATTTGGTGACTGAAAAACTATTCCTCCTCGGTCTTGTGTTTTTGTGATTGATTTAAACAACATGCCTATGTGCTTCTAGTGGATGCTCTGTGTGTGTGTGTGTGTGTGTGTGTGTGTGTGTGTGTGTGTGTGTGTGTGTGTGTGTGTGTGTGTGTGTGCATGTGCGTGTGTCTATGTGTCTTGGGGAGGTGTATGTGTGTGTCTATGTGTCTGTGTGTCTGTATGTGTCTGTGTATGTGTGTTGATCCTGGGGCTTGGAGTCAAGACCTGAGTTTTTATGCTCAAGACTTGCATCACAGCTCTACTTTGGGCACTCGTGGATACTTTTAAGATTTCTGTTTTTCTTTCTGGTTGTTTTCCTGAAGCTTTATGAAGATGTTCATAGATACGAATTTTGGTTACTAACCTAGTTTGATCATTTACCCAAATTGCTCACACTGTGGTTTGTGTGGCATTTGATAATTCCTTCCATAACGAAGATAACAGATTTGGGGGCCAGCAACTGACAAATCTAAGAAAAATTATTGTTATATATAGGAAGTTTCTAATGGAGGAGAGGGCCTATATTAGGTTAATACTTCCACAAAAAAAAGAGGTGAGAGTTAGGCATAGTGACTAACCCAACTACTTAGGAGGCAGAGATTGGAAGGACCATGATTTGAGGCCAGCCAGGGGGAAATGTTAGCAAAATGCATATCTCAACAAGCAAATCTAGCATGGTAGTGAATGTCTATGAAGGAGGCATAAGGAGGAGAATTAGGTCCAAGGTCTGTCAACAGACAAACCAGGAGGAATACCTGGAAAAATAAATTGAAACAAAGGCTAGAGACATGATTCCAATGATAGAGCATCTGCCTAGCAAGTGTGAGGCCCTTAGTTCAAACTCCAGTACTTCCAAAAAATAAAAATAAAAAGTTGTGGGTGAAAAAAAATGACTTAATTTTATAATGAAGTGTTTATAACAACAAATGGAGATCTGCAACAGCAGCAGTAGAGAGGTTTTTAAGAGGCCTTTTTAAAAAAGGAAATTTTAAAAAAAGAGAAGAAAAAAAATGACAAGCTAAAGAATATCTGTAAACCTCTAAAGGGGAAGATAAGTGTAGATTAAACTCAACCTATACCTCCATATTGTAGTGTTTGAGGAATAAATAAATAAATAATAAAATTATAAATAAAGTAACACATTACTATTTATGGATTTTTTTCCTGAAAAGGACAGTTAGGATTTTTGCAGAAAACTCTGGCCAAAGGCTACCAGCGATCCAGTATCACCAGGGCACCGGCGTCTCATATTGTAAGTGCTCCTACTTCTCCAGGTCATCTTAGGATGGGGGACCAGGTGGGAGGCTTACCAGTCCCACTAATGCAAGTAAGAAAGCCACTGTATACTGAGCCCTCTGAAAGCACATTAAAGTCTTCTTAAAGTCCATTCTGTTAGATATTTGGTCACAGTGATAAAAGAAGTAATTAATATACCTCTACACTTCAGAAAGCTTTCTCAATTACTATTCCACGTGACACAATAATCTTATTAGTAAAAGCAAGTCCTACTTATTTTGGATCAAAACCTCACAGGACATACATGTGAGCCTTGAATGAGTATGTTCTAAAGAATTAATCCATTCTTGCCTTATACATCCTATACCATTTAATTAAATAATCTAAAACAATTAAAGACTCATGGCATCATATCACATCCTGTCTACCTCATTTGCACAGTCATTCAACATTTCTAAGCCCCTGTGATGTATAGATGAGTCACTTTTATCTAAAGGTACATATCTGTAATCCTTAGAGAACTTCCTAGCATGCTATTTATATTTTTTCATGGGATTAATAAGGCAAATAATCACCTCTATAGTTTAAAGATAAAGAAACTATAAGAAAAGAAATTTGACTGGCTGGCTGAAGATCAATGAATGAACTTTAAAAAATTAAAAGGTGGCATAACTTTTTCCAGGCCCATCATTTCCTTAAAAATAACATATTATCATTATTCTAGATGCATGAATAATATATAGATATGTAAATGTGATATATAGACCTTTATATAATATATCTGTATGCATATATATTTATATATAGCTATATTCACATTTTCTTCACCTATTCATTCACTGAAAGGAATCTAGGCTATTTCTATAACTTGGCTATCACAAATAGTTCAGCAATGAACAAGTGTCTTTACTTGAATCCTAACTTGTAATCTTTTGGATCCATGCACAAGGGTGGTATCAGTGGATCATAGGGTAGTTCTATGTTTAGTTTTTTGAGGAATCTCCAAACTGCTTTGCACAATGATTATACCCGTTTACATTCCCAACAAGAGTGTAATAGAGTTTATGCAGGATCATATGAATATACACACAAACATGATAACAAAAGTATGGTATATACAGGAGAGGATTCTAATAGTGGAACTCCTTTGAAAGACCACCTTACAGTTTAACAAAATGAAAACCATGGAGCTGGAAGATGTGTTATCAAGAGGAATGAGTTCAAGGGGAGAGGGTGAAGATGAATAGAGAGAAAAAGTGGGCAAATGCAATCATAATATTCAATGTATGTATGTAAAAATGGAACCAGCTAAATTGAGAGGATGGGTAGGGTTGGGAAAGATGGGGAAGAGTAATAAAAGGTGTGACATTGATCAAGATGTATTACATTCACAAACTGACATGTTAAGTTGAAATCTCTTAAAGACAATTTTTAAAAAGAAGAGACAAAGGCATTTTAAAAAGGAAGGAACATTTTGCTTTTATAAGATCTATTTACTTTGTACCAGCCACATACGACACATTTTACCAAGCATTTATGTAAAGCATCTCACAACAACAAAATTAAGCCCTGATATGTAGAACAACTACCTTCCTACTCTGAGTAGTTTATAATTACAATGTCACAAATACCCATTCTAATCTGTTTCATGTTGGCTAACAAACCTTTCCAAGAACTAAATGCTGACAGTAACTGATGATAATATTACACAATCTTAGACCAACTTAATATCAAAATTATAGTTCTTCCCCACACAGTCCCACACTGCTCAGACTTACATTCATTGTGGCTAAAGAACTGAATTGATCCCTCTTCTATTCCCCCCACCCATAATAGAGCTCCCTTATTGAATGTTAATCGAAGACAGAGACTTTCCAATTTATATCACCTGGAAGACACCTGAAACTGTGCCGGTGTCAGCAGTAAGTGCATTCTACTATAAATGTTATTTGAAGAAAAATTCTAAGTTGAAAACTGTTATTTGGTCATCTCTGCTCAGATATCTGAGCTCATAAGAAGTTTTGTAAAACACCTACTATTTTCAGAAATCCTGCTACATTTCCTGAAGTTATTTACAACAACTCTTAGGGAAGTGAAAATGGAATTGAACAGGCATCAGGGCAGGGAGATTACTGAAAATCCACATGCTTTCTTCAAAGTTATGATATTTCTGAGTCAGAGAGATTGTCCTTTTTGAGTTCAATTTAAAAAAATTGCAAGAAGTCTATAAAGAGAATCTATACATACTGACAACCATTTTGAAGGTTCAAAATCTAATTAAATATAGCCAGGCATAGAGGCTCACACATGTGATCTCAGCTACTCAGAAAATGGAAATCAGGAAAATCATGGTTCAAGAAGAGTCTGGGGGGAAAAAAAACTAGTGAGATCTCATTTCAATAAAAAAAAAAAAAAAAAAAAAACAGCTTGTTGGTTCATGCCTGCCATCCCAGCCATTTGGGAGGTACAGGTAGGAGGCCAATCTTCCATATTGACCCAGGCAAAATAAAAGAGAGAAAGAAAAGAAAAAGCTATATTTTAAAGAAAAATAACTAAAAGAAAGAAAGGGCTGTGTATGTGGTTCAGATTGTATTGGAGCTCCTGCTTAACCAGCATGAAACTTAGTCCAAACTAGTACTACCAAAGAAACAAACAACAACCAAAACAATTAAATATATAATAGTAGTCATTCTAGATTTCTTAAAGAAATAATCAGTTATGAAAAAGTAATAGTGTTTTAATAAAATAATTTTTGGACTCTGCAAAGAATAGCAATTAATTTGGGGTAAGATATAAATTAAATCATATGGAAAATTAAAAAGAAGTATGCCCTAGAAATCTCAAGAGACGAGGTAGAGGCCATACACACAGCATGTCTTCACAGATGTGCATACGGCTGCCATACGTATGTTAAAAATTGGCAACTTAGGGCAGAAAATGGTATCATTTAAGCTGAGTATTAACCTTCGAATCTGATCTCCTCTTTCATAAAATGCTTCTTCCTGCATTCA
Source organism: Dipodomys merriami (assembly GCF_024711535.1). Lineage (NCBI taxonomy): Eukaryota > Metazoa > Chordata > Mammalia > Rodentia > Heteromyidae > Dipodomys > Dipodomys merriami. The sequence continues at coordinate 14,060,772 of NW_027203826.1, read as the reverse complement.
GCTCTTCCTGCAGAGGACATCATTGAAGGGAGAGTCAGTTAGACTCTCCACCAGTTGTCAGCATGAACACATTAGAGTAGCATCAACCTTGAGCCCTCCTAAGTATCCACTATGATTCAGGGACACAGTTTCATCGTTGTCACTGTGTATGAATGTTTTCTCAGCTTTTTCTCAACCAATTTTTAATTCTTTTTTATTTTGTCATACATTTTTATTGTAAACATACTGTACAGAGGGGTTATAGTTTACATGAGCAAGATAATGAGTATATTTCCTACTGAACATTGTTGCCTCCTCCTTTGTTTTTCCCCTACCCCCCCCACACACCCCCACCCTGGCCGAAGTTTGATTTGAACATATTTGTTGCTCATTGTATTTATGTTGTTGTTGTGAACTGTCTCCATTTTTCCATGTTGACATTCTTTGTCCCCAGTTGATTTTTATAAATAGTGGTAACATTCTTTCTTTTAGGGATATAATAGCTTGTTAAAAATGAAATGTCTTTGAACTTTCTGTGTGCTTATCAAAGGGCACCTAAGTTTAGGTATTTTATAAAGAAAGGAGGTATACTTAGGTCATTGTTCTGGAGCCCAGACCTGTGCCAACATCTATACAGCTACTAGTGAGAACTTCGTGGTGGGTCAAGATGAACATAAAAGTAGAAAAGAGAAATAAGTACGTGCAGACGAGCACATATTCAAAAGACAGGAGGAGAGACACTAGGCACACTTCATAACAACCTACTCTGTGGTAGGTAATCAAGCCCTATAAGAACTCCCTTCCCCAAACAACAACATTCTTCTCTCCTAAAATCCCCAACACCTTTCAAAGTCATCTCTTCCCAGCTCTACCATGATGAAGGCCAAGTCTGAACATAAGTTGTGGTGGAGATAGTCTATTCAGACTGTAGCACAGAACAAACACTTGCCCTGTTTTAATGGGGGTTTGTTGAACACTGCAAGATCTTCACACAGACAAAATACGGAGCTTTGTAGGGTATGTGTCTGGCCTCATATTCAGAAAATATTTTTCCCTGTATGGAAGCTTTGCTGTGAATTCTCTCCTCAGGCTGACAAAGCCTAACTTACTGACTTTTATATTTTATACTTTCTGCGTTTTATTCAAACAATATTGTTAAACCTAAAGACACCAAGACTTTCTTCTGGAAGTTTTATAGCCTAGAATTCAGGTTTTCATTATCTGATTCAGTTTGAGTTAATTAAGGAATCCATGGCAAGAGTCAAGTTTCTTTCATGTGACAGATGATTACCTACTATAGCACAATTTGTGGAAAGTATCACCATGTTACTAAAAGTCAAGGACCACATTTCAATATTCTAATTATGCCCCATTGATAATGGCCTGTTATTACTGGCACAATCATTCTCCGACTCTCATTTTCAAGTTTAAAGTATGATGGGCATTTTAGGCCTTTAGAACATTCCTGTACATAAGAACCAATTTTTCAGCTTCTATCCAATGCCAGCTGAGATTTTGATTGAAATGTTAGTGATGAATCTATGAATTTTGGTGAGGATAACTGATACACTAATAACATTGTACATTCTGAATGTATACATGCATTAATACACAGCAAATTGCTTCACAGGTATATATCTTATAAACTTTTGGATAAGTGTGCCAAGAGGCATTGACAATAACTGTTCTAAGTTACTGCTTCTAACAGACACAGAAAATTTTCTTTGTCACTTGGGAGGATAAATTACAACATATTTGTGCATAAATAAATGGTGAAATATTATATGGCAGTTAACAATGAATTGACTCAAAAACACAATGGTTAACATCTTAAAGCAGAATTCAATGAGTATTATTCCATCAATATGACATCAAGAAATAGGTAAACCCAATAGCTTATTGTTTCAAAGTGCAAAGGAGTGTAGTAAGATTATAAAGAAGAGAAATAAAAGTTTATATGCACAATAAAATTTGCATGCTTCCATCAGAAAGAATATAACCCCATTTGTTAGGAAATGGAAAGACAGAAAAATTTTAAGTGAAGTAATACAGACCCAAAGAACATATGTTGCATGGTTTACCTCATTTGTGGTAATTAGAATCTGCCTATAAATCTACAAGTAAACATAAGTAAAGTTACAAGTAAACACTGTAATAGACAAAAATTACACTTGGGCACAATAAATTAAACAGGACTCTAAATATTCACACAGTGAGACCAAAGGAGGATATTCTTAGGAGAGGATCACAAAGGCACAGTAGCCATGCACATAGGATCATATAAAATGGTATTTATCAAAAGGAATTCCAAGAAATGGAGACAAGTTGTTTTTTATTTTACTTTATATGTTTTTGTTGTTTTCTTTGTCTTTTTTGCTTTGGATCATCTCTTTTAGTTGCTGTTTTTGATTGCTGTACTTTTGGCCTTGTATGTAAGTTCTATTTTGGTGAGGCAAAGGGGAAACACAGAAATGGTGGGACAAAGGATGAGGTAACTCAGCAGTGAGACCAGATACTGTTTTGAAAATGGACTATACAACTTGTGGGGATGGAGGGTTGGGAAGGAAAAAATTGGGGGGAAAACAAAAAGAAATGTACTCATTACCTGATTATGTAATGGTAACCCCTCTGTAGATCGCCTTTACAATAAAAAACTAACAAAAAGATTGTAAATAATATGTAGGAAACAATAAATAAAAAATAAGGTAAATAAATGAAAAGTTCAGGATAACTCACTTGTTACTGGAGGGAAAAAAGGGTAAGTTTTGAAGGGTGTCAAAGTTATATTTCTTCATTTTGATAGTGAATGCATAGATATTTATTAAAGTTCTATTTTATATGGCATTAATATAGTTTAAATTATACTTTCCTATTCAATATTCAGCATAAATCTTTTCTGGAGAGTATTGGGGTTTGAGCACAAGGCTTTGCACTTGCAAGGCAGACAGTCTACTACCTGAGCTGTGTCCCCCAGTCCCTTTGTTATTTTTCAGATAAGGATTTGTGTTTTTGCCTAGGGCCAGTATCAGATCCTGATCTTCATCCTCCTCTCTACTAGCGCTCACATAGCTAGCATGACTGGTATATGCCACCATGGTCAGCCTAATTGTTGAAATGAGGTGTCACTAACTTTTTGCCTTGAACCAGGATCCTCCCAATTTTTGTCTTCTGAGTATTGGGAATTACAGGTATGACTGTACCTGGCCTATTTGTTAAAAAGATCAAACAATTTTTGAATCCCTAACACTTTGTATTGGTGTCCGTCCATGATTGATATTCTGATATGTCCAGTGATCCAAAATAAGCACAAGTTAAGTGGTCTTTTATGATATATTTCTACATGTTCTATCTTTGTACCTAATCATCTAGAGACTTTGGAGATTTTGTAGGTATTTATGTAAATAACCATTCACTATTTCAGTTCCTTCCCAAGATTTCCATGGTATTGCTGCTACAGCCGCCTGGACTATGGTCAAACACAACTTACAATTCTTCATAATCATGGGTCCAAAAGAGGTGAGCCTCTGTCTTTCCTCATTGATGAATGTGAAAGACATTAGAACAGAAGATGACAGACCTTACCACTCTGAAGGGAAGCCTCTAGTTCTCAACAATTCACCCTGCCCTCGAGCCAACCCCTCTCTTGAACAATACAGCATGTCTCCTCTCTTTGAGAAATAACACATTCCTACATCTGGGTTTTTGTTGCACAACTCAGACTATTCTCAGTTCCCAGGGAAGACAGGATACAGGACAATATGAACTCTTGAGACAAGGGGCTGTTGTCTCTTACTCAGATTTGCCAAACTTTGTGAGTCCCCCTGACCATGCCACCCATAGTTACTTAAAAAAAAAAATTGAAGTTACATATAAGACAAAAAGTACAGGACTCAAAAACAGCAACAAAAGGGAAAAACAAAACAAAACCAAAAAAGTCACAAAATATAAAATAAAAAACCTCTTGTTTCCATTTCTTGGGCTTTATTTCGATAAACATCATTTTATATGATCATACGCAAATACTTATTGAGCCTTTGTGATCCTCTCCTGATATTATCCTTCTTTGGTCTCACTGGGTGAATATTTAGAGTCCTGGTTAATTTATCATGTCACAGTATAATTTTATGGTCTTTTACCATCCATTGTGTTCACTTGTAGATTTAGAGGCACAGCTTTTGTTGCTTTTTGAGTTATATACTTTTTGTCTTCTTTTTAAGTTTATCTGTTTGGGGGAAAGTAAGGGGCAGCACAGAAATAGTGGGACAAAGGGTAAACTAATTCAGTGATACTCCTAGACACTATGTTGAAAATGAACTATACAACTTGGGGAGAGGTTCAGGAGAGGAAAAAAATTGAAGAAAACAAGGGAAGAGGTGACACGATTCTAAAAGAAATATTATATGACCTATGTAACTCTAAACCCTCTGTATATCACTTTTACAATAAAAATCAATTTTTTAAAAAATCAATAAATTGTAAGGCTTTTGAGGGAGGTGTTATGGTATTTTCACTCGCTAAGGCATAAATCTAATACAGTATATGCATTTGTAAGGAAAGACTGGTTATTTCGGATTAGTTAAGGACAGAAAACTAAGCTACTTGTACAGATTCAAACTATACCATCTAATCCTCAAAGGCGCTTATGGGGTTTTTCTGCCTTGCTGGAAAATTAGCAGTATGTATGCTCTGAAGAGTCTAGACTGTCTAGATACTTGAGAAATAATTTGTAGCATGTACTATCTTGAGTCAGAAATAGGCCTCCAGACAGAATTCTACAATGATGCCTTGTTTTTTTCCCTACTCTGAGCAGCCAAATATCAACTGTAACTGCCAAGTAGGCCTTTGCCAAATTTTGTCCTTTATGCTTATAAAATTTAAATTATGAAGATGAACAGTCTCATTGATCTCCAGAGCAAAACACCATCATTTACTCAGGATATCAACACTGTTAAGAAGAGAGAGGCTAGTGGGTCTGGGTCACTGTTTTCAGAAGACTTCACCAAGACTCAGGTGGTAAATGAGAGCCAGCATGTCTAGGAGAGTGGCTTTGACCTGGCTTAGACTTCCAGGCTGCTTGTTTCTGTTGGTGTGGATTATGCTATTTCTTGCTTCTCAAGGGATCTTTAGTGGCTGTATGTCTCTACAACATGAGCATACTTTCAGGGCTTCTGATGCTAAGAGGGAGAATATTTAAGTCCCACTCACCAGAAACAGTCACATTCTGTTTGGAATAGAAACAAAAACGAATCCATAGTTGGGAAAAAGGTAAAAAGGAGCCACCATTTCCCAAGACACTTCAGTAAATAGTACCTGGTAGTAACTATGTCATACTTTATGCCCACCATTGTGTTGGCTGAACACTGGAGCCAAATGCAACCCTCTTCCTCTGTGATTGCCATTCATGGTACCTGAACTTGAGCTTTCAGGATGTTGAAAGTTTCTCCTAAGGATTCTGATTCTAGGATCCTCCTTTTCCCCCCATAAAATACTGATGACTTATAATCTAGAACTGGAGTTGTTTCTTTTTTGTTTTATATATATATATTTATATGCATATATATATATATATATGGACAGACAGAGACAGAGAGAGATGGAGATAAATGGCTAGAAAAATCTGAGTAACTCATGATGCCAGGAGCAAGGATGACCAGGTTCCACGTGATTTAAGTGACTGAGAAGAAAGCTAAGCAGAGATCATTGGTTTGGATGGCTCTTAGGAACTGTTATGAAATGCATGCTAAAGCCATGCTATAGCTAAGGAGGATAGGACATGGAAATAGTTCAAGCAGGTCAAAAGGTCATATGTGTAGTCAAAGAAATCCAGAAAGCATCAGAGTTTTTTCCTAAACCGTGTAATTATAAAATAGGACAGACTAGGTACTTTAAGCAACAGAAATATTTCAGAATGGCTGGTTTTGGCAATGAAACTTATTTCTTTCTTATTTCTGGAGACTGCAATTTCCAAGAAAGGGATGCCATCCTGGTGGGACTCTGGAAGGACCTCTTCCTAAGCTGTACATGGTGTCTGCTAGGCATCTCCTTATATGCTGGACAAAGCAAGCTTTGATCCTGTTTTTACCTTTTAAGGACACTGATACTATTACCTCATCCAAACGCATCTACCTCCCAAAGCCCCACCTCCAAATGCCATCCCAGAAAAGATGAGGACTTCAACACACAGATTTGGGGAGGGGAAAGCAAACATTCATCCCACAGGAAGCTATCTTTAGAGGTTTCAGTTGCATAATTCTTATGAATTCCTTCCAACATGCTGACTGTTCACAGCGTAATATTTTAATTGAGTAAATTATAAATCCATATTGATATGGTAAAACCCACATTGTTTGGCACTTTACCATGTAAAAAGGGCTAGTGATCAACATTTCTGATATTTCCCAAGAAGGATTCAATTTATTGCTGAAACTTCTATTAAAACTCATGGCCTGCATAGCATATTGCCAGTTCTGAATCAGCTGTGTCCAATTTTATGAGATATAAATAAAAGCATTTTGAGCTTCTCCTAAGGATGAAACACCAACAATATAGATGAGTTTCAGAGCTGTGAAATCATGCCATCCAACCATCTCCTTGTAGAGATGAAGAAAAGCAGTCATGGCCTGTTAAAAGGCAAAAGATGAAAGCTGAACCCATCTTCAACGCTGAGGCTATATAATCTAAGAAAGTCATTTATTTAAGTTCTTCGTGTTCTTGTAAATAAGTTAGCAACAGTTTCTCCTGGTCCTGATTATATAATCATTAGTCTGCAGCTACTTTTTTTTCTGTTTGTTTGTCTGGGTGATAACTATGAAAGAATATCACCAATTCTGAATCAGCTGGTCCAATTTTATGACATTGGAATAAAGGTCTTCTGAGCTTCTCCTGGAGATGCAAACCTATCTATCATGTTTCAGTCTTGAAACCAGGTATTTCAGAAGAGAAATGGCTATTACTTATCACCTGAAAACCTCCCCCCATGCCACTGGCAGGTGAAGTTAACAATGCCCGTGACTTGTAGGCGGTTCTGTCCAACTCTGACCAAACAGAATTCTAGGAACAGACTGCCCGTGAACACAAAAGATATTCTCAGAGCAAACAGCCAAAAACAATGATCAGGCACTGCCTTGCAAGGGTAATGACAGTGACTTTGTCTAAGTGGAATGAAGATAGAAAGCACAGAGGAATAGCCAACAGCATTTTAGGAACAGATAGGACTCCATTTTTTTAAATTTTTTAATTGTAAGAGTGATATTCAGGGGGTTACAGTTATATAAGTAAGGAAATGAGTACAATTCTTGTTGAACATTGTTAACCCTTCCCTCGTTTTCTCTAGTTATCCCCCCTGACTCTTCTCCCTGCTCAGTTGTAAAGTTCACTTCTAACATAGTGTCTTGTGAGTATCGCTGTTGCACTGGTTCACACTTTGTGTCCTTTGTCTCACCATTTCTGTGATTCCCCTTCCCATCCCCAATCAGATAAACTTATATACAAGACAAAGGGTACTATAATCAAAAACAGTGATAACAGGGGGCTGGGAAGGTGGCTCAGTGGTAGAGCGCTTGCCTTGAATGCATGAGGCCCTGGGTTCGATTCCTCAGCACCACATAAGCAAAAAAAAAAAGAAAAAAGAAAAAAGCCAGAAGTGGCACTGTGGCTCAAGTGGTAGAGTGCTAGCTTTGAGCTGAAGAGCTGAGGGACAGTGCCCAGGCTCAGAAATCAGGCCCCACGACCGGACCCAAAAAACAAAAACAAAAACAAAAACAAAAAAAAAACCAGTGATAACAGGAGGTAAATCAAAGGGGAGAGGGAAATGAAATAAAAAAATAACTGCATACAGTACAATAAGACAAAAACTCTTGTTCCATATTTTATACTTCATCTCAATTAGCATCATTGTATAAGGTCGTATGCAGAGAACATTACTACACTGTTGGTGAGAAGGTAAACTTGTTCAAACACTCTGGAAAGCAGTATGGAGGCTCCTCACAAAGCTAAACAGCGAGCTCCCCTATGACCCAGCAATTCCACTCCTGGCATTTACCCAAATGACCACAAACAATGCCAGACTAAAGCTATCAACACAACTATACTCATTACAGCATTATTTACCACAGCCAAGACATGGAATCAACCCAGATACCCCTTAGTGGATGAATGGATTAAGAAAATAGGGTATATATACACAATGGAATTCTATGTTTCCATCAGAAAGAATGATATTACCCCATTCATAAGGAAATGGAAAGACTTGGAAAAATCATTAAGTGAAACAGGCCAGACCCTCATTTGAAATAATTAGTATATGTCTAGGATAGTTCCAGCCAGGGGACTCAGTTCTGAGAGATGTCTAAAGTGTTTCTTTCTTAAGACAGATGATGAGAGCATTTGCTATGATTATGGCTTTGACTGAAAAAAACTGTGTGTCCTACTTTGATTCACTTTACTAAAATTTTCAAATGGGTACTCAGTGAGTAGATAAGCATTAGCAAGTAGAACCTGGGTAGCCCAATTAGCAAAAGAAACCAGAAATTCTTACTGAGATTTTAAACTATTTTATCAAGCTAGGTAGAGAATTTTATACCTGTAATCTTAGTTATTATAAAGGTGGATACAAGGATATGAAACTTTGTTTGAAGTCAGTCCAACCTGAAAGTTTGCAAGACTCCATCTCAATCTATAGCTGAGCCTGACAGTACATGTCTGTTATCTCATTGACGTGGAGAAGGAAAGCACAAAAGTGGTACAAGTGGTAAGTGCCCGCCTAGCAAATGCAAAGTCAGAGTTCAACTTTCAGATAAAGAGAGATAGAGAGAGAAAAGGAGATTCAAAGTAATCTCTAACTCTTGAAATTTTGAGACAATAAAGATAGAGAATATATTAGGAATATATAGGAATATATATTAGGAATATATTACGTTCTTTAAAATGACAGAAACTGGAAATAGAAGAAGGTAGAAACAATAATCCAACTGAACATTTGTCATATGAAGTTTCAAGGTCTTTAAAGACAACAGTTTACCAGTAAGCCTGTTTTATAATCTTATAGCCTCCCCTCCAAGCAAACAAAATTATTATTGAATTATCAATTTCTATGTATATAAGAGTTTTTAGAAATTATAAAGCCAGGTGCTGATGGCTCACATCTGTAATCCTAGTTCCTCAGGAAATTGAGATCTGAGGATCATGGTTCAAGGCCATCCTGGGCAGAAAAGTCCCCCTCATCTCCAATTAACCACTCAAAAAACAGAAGCAGAGCTATGGCTCAAAGTGATAGAGCACTATCCCTGAGCAAAAGAGCTCAGGGACAGTACCCAGGCCCCAAGTTCAAGCCTTATGACCATCAAAAAAAAAAAAAAAGAAAAAGAAATTTGGGTGTCAATATTATAACTTTTAGGCATACGTTTTTCTATTTCTAGAATAGTTCTGGGTATTTATCTTAAAAAATTATCCTAAAAATAAATCTCAATGAATACAATCAGGCAAAAGAATAAAATAATTTGCCAATTCAGTATATGGGAAATATCAGAGATGTTCTCATGAGATGGCTAGTGTTCTTTACATTATTTCTGAGTTTTTCAGAAGATCTAAGTTTTAGGAACTTGTAGTCCATTTCTTTCTGCTTTTATGTGTTTTTTTTCTTACCAGTCCTGAAGCTTGAACTCAGGGCCTAGGCACTGTCCCTGAGCTTCTTTTGTTCAATGTTAGTGCTCTACTTTCCCCAGAGATAGAAATTATTAAAATAACATTTTTAGGTTCTGAAAACTATGTTTGTCCAACACCTGGTATAATTTTAATGAGCCTGCTGCACAGAAAATACCAAACCACTTTTATCCATAGAAACACCTAATAGTAAATCATCTAAGACATCCATTGTAACTGTGAGGAATTCTCTCTGGTTGTTTCATTCATAATTTGCACTGCTCTTTAAAAGGACTGATGTGGTAGGTTTGGGCTGTTTATCAAAAGTGCATAGACTAGCTAGCTTCCACAATAGAAATTTACTTTCACATTCTAAAGGCTGAGAAATCTAACATCAAGGTGCTGCCAGGAGGAGGTCTCAAGAGGCCATTCCTTGCTTTCTGGTGGCTTCTTTACTATTTCTTTATGGCGTAGTACAGAGAGAGCAAGGGCAGATCTTTACATTTTTTCCTAAGAGGTCACTAACTTCATTCATGGGGGGTTCACCCTCATGACCCTTTTACCTCCCAATAGACCCATTTTCTAAAACCAGGACCTTACACCATATGAAAGGCTGTACAAAGGAGGGAAGCAGTTGACCTCCTGGAGCCCTTCTGTATGGGCACTAATTTTATTCCTAAGGATTCTGCCCAATCACCTGCTAAAGGCCCTACTTCTAAGTATGACTTCCTTGTGGATTAAATTTCAGCTTGAATTTTCGAGGGACACAAACATTCTCATCTCCTGTCAGACACTTTGGAACACTATCCAGAAAAATTAAAGTAACAAATAAGATTGTCCTCAAATGAAGCAACAATCTATGAAATAAAAATGCAATTTGGGGGATTAAGTCATAAATAATTTTAGATGGCATAAGGAAGGATCACTCCCTGCTTTCAAAATGCTTGTAATTTAATTAAAGGGAAAACAGAGAATTTCCCTGTGGAAAACTAAATTCTGCCTAAAGTAGGGTTGAAGTGTCATTTTTTTAATCCTATTTAATTCAACAGTAGGAAGTGACTCTCCTCAACTTCTACATGGCTTGTTTTCCTATCTTCTTGCAGATACACACAAAAGAAAGAAACAAATACCTACTCTGCTTTTCTCATAAATAAAGAACTAGAGGCCCAACGATCTGAAATGCCTAGTCATATTTCATGCAGATAATGTTGACCTGAATTAAAATTAGCTTTTATACCCAGACACTAAGTAGAAAAAATACAGTTCCCTTACTGTGTTTGAAAACAATCTGTAACTCAATTCAGGCAGAATATTGTAAGGAGTACATTTAAAGATGGATATTCTAGTTGGGTGTGGTAGATCATACCTGTAATCTTAGGCCGATGTAGAAAGTTTGGAAAATGTAAGACCAGCCTGGGCTACCTAGTGAGTCTTTCTCAAAAATTAAACATAGGGACTGGGAATGTGGCTCAGTGGTACAGTGTTAGCCTAGCACGCATGAAACCCCAGGTTCGATTCCTCAGTACCACATAAACAGAAAGAGCTGGAAGTGATACTGTGACTCAAGTAGTATAGGGCTAGTGTTGAGCAAAAGAAGCTCAGGGACTGTGCCTAGGCCCTGAGTTCAAGCTTCAGGGCTGGCAAGGAAAAAAAAGCAAAAAGAAATGGACTCCAAGTTCCTAAAACTTAGATCTTCTGAAAACCTCAGAAATAATGTAAAGAACACTGACCATCTCATGAGCACATCTTTGATATTTCCCATATACTGAATTGGCAAATGATTTCATTCTTTTGCCTGATCATATTCATTGACATTTATGACAGACAGCTTTAAAGACTTCCTTTTCCTTACAGAAAAGGAATTAATTGCATCAATCTCAGTGAATCCCATTTCCCCTGGGAAAATGAAGAAAAAAGCCCAAGATGTAACATGGATAAAACAAAGTGACAGGCAAAGTAAGTGGGAGAGAAATAAGAAAACTACAAAAGGACTTCTATGTTCAACATCTGAGAAGCAATAGATTTTAACAACAGAATTCCATTTCCTGCATCTCATCATTTCTCATGTTTAAATCTATCGGTGACCTTTCTCAAGGCAATTAATTCGCTTACATATTTAGTGAGAGCTACATCAAACTTTCAGTACTTATATATACACTTCATATATTTAAAAAACTAGAATTAGGAAGATAAAGAAAGGGAGTCATAATATATAACACCCTTCCACAGATAGCCACAGCTTGTACTAATCCCTGTTCGCATTAGCAAAGACCAAGGTCACACAAATCAGATCTCATATAATACTCACAAAGAACTGACATCTTCCAGAAGTTTCAACTGAGCTGATTTTGGTTAGAAACTCCAGTATCATCGCTAAAGTCTCAATTTTAATAAGAAAAATTTCAAAGAGGGAAAAAGAAACCTCCTGAATAATCCTTAGTAGGAAGAGAAATACAAGGGAAAATTTTGATACGAATGAACTTTGTCAAGCAATGTGAAAATTGACATTTCCATAGTGTTATCCTAGGGGACCTTAAAGAAAACTGACGATCCAAAAGTCTATACTTTCATTTTTTATTTCTACACTTCAAAAGACAAGTGCTATTCTAAGATCATAAGCAACATTGACTTCATCTGGAAACCATAATCAACAACAGAAAAATTATGGAGAGATAGAGGTTAGAGTTCCCATTCTTTCCCCCATATTCCTAAGCTATTTTCTCCTTCCCTTCCCACGGCCCTTTCACTCACTGAATTGCATCAACTCTAAGGACTGTTATAACATGTACGTGGTACAAAGAGCTAAAAACAAATCTGACAAATAGTTATAGAGTCACAATTATGTGGCAGATAACACTCTTGTCACAGTCTGAGTTAGGCTTTACCCTATCATCAAATCCATTATTAATGAAACTTTGGGATCAAAAAGAATCTATGAGTAATAGTCTTTTTTAAAATGCTATATACCAATAAAACATGAATCTAACAGCTGCAATAGTATTTGATGTTCAAGAAGGAAAATGTCTAGGACAATGTATGTCAGACTACCTTCATTTGCCTCTGAACCAGTAGTTCTTACAGCTTGTGTCCCAGATTCAACTGACACCACCCTATGTAACTGGCATAACTTTAACACTGTAAAGTGTTAAGAGTAAAGTAGTCCAAAGAGATCACCTAGACATATGTCCTCATTTTGGGACCTAGCCAATAAATTAAAATATTGGTTTATAATCCCATAATTAATTCATTGCATAGTGAAGTCCAGAATGAATCTTCACAACCCCATTCAATTCTCACTGATTAGTCCAGTAAACCCCTGCCTTCCCTTTACCTTCTAACCACAGTCTTACTTTGTAGCTCCTACAATAGCCAAACATTTGATTGTGTTTCATAGGAAATTCTCCCAAGTCACTCAAGAACAGAGATTGATGGTTTAGTGCCACTCCTCTGTTGCTAGCATCTACCAAGCAAAAAGGAGTAGCTCTAAATAGTTTCTCCGTGGCTGAATTATCATTTCATATGCCCTCATCATTTCTGTCCACTTAAATTCTGTCCGTAACAAATAGTGGCTAGCTCCTGAAAAAAAAAAACATACCTTCCTCAGAGTGGCATACCTGCTCTACACAAGCTAGCCCATCCAAACACTTGTACTTCAAAAAATTCTGGGCACCTGTGGTTCCCACCTCTAATCCTAGCGACTCAGAAGGCTGAGATCTGGGGATGGCAATTCAAAGTCTGCCCAAGTGGGAGAGTCTGTGAAACTCTCATCTCCAATTAACCACCAAAAAGTCAGAAATGGAGCTGTGGCTCAAGTGGCAGAGTGCTAACCTTGAGCAAAAGAAGCTCAGAAACAGCATCTGGTCCCCAAGTGAAAGCCCCAGAACTAACACACATACAAAATACATACACATACATTCATACATACATACATACATACATACATACATACATACATACATACATACATGAATCTGAAAATAGATAAGCAAAAGGAATGAAAGTGTGACAGTTGTTATTTTACATATTTTTTTCTTGGATTTTGCCCAAAATGTATGTAGACCTTTCAAATGTTTAAACTCTGAGCCTTGAGGTCCTCATTTCTATTTATGGAGATGAAACATAGCTGTGAATGTGAAGAATTTGCCCATCCAAATCCTCATTGTTTCCTAAAATCAGGACCAATTTTTACCTTCTACTAATTTCTGGGAGTCAGCTAAAACAGACTTAAAGTAAGACTTCTCCCTTAGATGTTTGTGATTTGTCTTCAAAGATTAGAAGCCCTCATGGAGTGGGACAGACAATGGAGATGGTATTTGAAGGAGTACCTACCAGCACCCCTCCATCCTGCCCCACACACAGCAGCCTCACAGCAGCCTGGAAAGATTGCAGGACTGGGACTAGAAGCCCTGATTTCTCACTGAGCTCTTCCTGAGTTTTATATTGCTCGACTCAACACAAGAAGTCCAATGATTGGGATGATCATCAGAATCCTTTCCAGCCCTGTTTAGTGACAGATGCAAATAGGGCCAGTATGATGCTATTGAAAACATCCACTTGAACAGCCACTTGATGATCCTAGATCTACAGAAACTCATGGTGGTTATGATACAGGAAGAAACAAATTTTCCCTTTTTTCAAATGAAAATACAAGGATATTTTCTGATTGAAAATAAAAATAAATGTGTACTGAATACATATAATATGGATAAGCTAGGGGAAAATGCAGTTTTTAAAGGGAAGGAGGAAAAATGGAATTTGAATGATATTAAATTACTATCAACATGAGGGCATATTTTCCACAACCTGCAAAAGAATTGCAGAACCTCATAAACATATAACACACAAGGTCTGTTCCCTTCCGCTGTACTCTTCCTCATTCTTCATGGCAGTGTCTTGGTAATTCACTGTACCTGGAAAGGTAGGAAGTTAGTGTGGACACTGGAAGGCTAGGGGTGAGATGGCCATTATTATGGCTAATATGCTCAATGTCCTAATTCTTAAAAGTATTTAGAGTCCCTTTTCAACTGATAGCGATCCTGGCATTCTAGGACTCTTGGATGGAAATTTGCAAGTATTTCACTGTCAATCAAATCAACACTTCATTTTAATAGCATCTTATTCAACACAGCAATACCTTTCCACATAGGAGATGCCAGAAGTGCATAGGGACTATTAATAATCTCAATAAGCCTCATGAGTGAGGTTGCCTTACCTGTTCTTAATGCACAACCCTATGGGAAGAGACATTGCTTAGAGGTTTGGATCAAAATGGAAGATTAGATTAACTTCCCAATCAATAGTTGAGCACATTTCCTCATTTACTATTGTTAGTAACAACACAGTTTTTAAAAAAATCACAAAGTTTAAAATTTTTGTGTCAGTTATTCCCAAAAGAGACCTCCTTGCATCTGCCTCTTCCAGTTTCTAAACAGAGAAATTTCAAAATAGTTATAGCTACAGATAGTTTCTGCTTTGGGTGTATTTATTTGCAGTTCACTAAGAAAAGCACTGGTGGCTCATGCCTATATTCCTAGCTACTCAGGAGACTGAAATCTGAGGAGTACAGTTAAAAGACAGTCCAAACAGTAAAATCCATGAGGCTCTTCTCTCCAATTAACCAAAATGACACTAGAAGTGGAGATGTGGCTCAAGTGGTAGAGCACCAGCATTGAGCAAAATGACCAAGTGAGAGCATAAAGCCCTGAGTTAAGCCTCAGTACTGGCACCAAAAAAGGAGGAGGGAAGGAGGAAAGGAGGGAAGGGGGAAAAAGGGAAGGAGAGAAGGAAGGCAGGAAGGCAGGAAGGAAGGACAGGATGGAGAAAGGAAGCAGGAAGGAAGCACAGGAGGGAGAAAGGAAGGCAGGAAGGAAGGCAGGAAGGCAGGAAGGAAGGCAGGCAGGCAGGCAGGCAGGAAGGAAGGAAGGAAGGAAGGAAGGAAGGAAGGAAGGAAGGAAGGAAGGAAGGAAGGAAGGAAGGAAGGAAGGAAGGAAAGAAGGAAGGAAGGGAGGGAGGGAGGGAGGGAGGGAGAAAGGAGGGAAGGGAGGGAGGGAAGGAGGGAGGGAGGGAGGAGGAGGGAGGGAGGAAGGAGGGAAAGAAGGAAGGAAGGAAGGAAGGAGGGAGGGAGGGAGGGAGGGAGGTAAGGAAGAAGGAAAGGAAGGAGAGAGGGGAGGGAGGGGAGGGAGGGAGGAAGGAAAGGAGGGAGGGAGGGAGGGAGGGAGGAAGAAGGGAAGGAGGGAAGGAAGGAAGGAAAGAAGGAAGGAAGGAAGGGAGGGAGGGAGGGAGGAAGGAAGGAAGGAAGGAAGGAAGGAAGGAAGGAAGGAAGGAAGGAAGGAAGGAAGGAAGAAGGAAGGAAAGAAGGAAGAGAGGGAGGGAGGGAGGGAGGGAGGAAAGGTACCAGTCTATCACAACAGTTATCTATTTATTTAAAATATTATTAGGTTTTATAACCTATTGGACCCACTTCCTGCAACTTCTCCAAACCTCTCTGAAGAGAGTGCAACCAGAAGTATGAGCCATGCAAGCAAGATTTAGGGATTTAAGAGCCACAAAGCTACTGGCCATGATCCTGCCTTACCTTGTCTTAATTATGTTTTTCTCAAGATTATCAGTTCACCTAGTTTAAAACTATTCAGCTTCTATGTGTACTTGTGATGTCACACCAGGTCTCTATGGTCTTCAGAATAATCGGAAGTGCTTCAGTAGATTTGCTGGCTAAACACCTAGATTAGGGAATTTATCATTGTCAATATAATAAAGATTTTTTTCCACTGTTTAGTTTTGAAAAGTGGTTTTGTCATTATTATTTTGGCTCCGAATGTATGTATGTATGTATGTATGTATGTATATTTATATATACATATAAATAACTGAAATGATGGGACTGTTTGAAGGAAAGGAAGGAGAGAAAAGAAAATAATGTCAGTGAGCAATGTTAGAATGCATTGTGTTTGTGTATGAGTGTGGTACAGGGAATGCCACTGAAACAACTTGAAAAAAACTAAGACAGGGGATGGGGGAAAGAGAGCAATGCAGGGATTAATATATGCATATGTGAAATCTGGTGAAATTCTTGTATAATTAAAATGGGACAATAAAAAAAAACTGAACAAAGGGGACTCCTAGGGAAACAGCTCTTCTTATCAAGGAGTGCACATCTGGTCCCTGATTGTCCCTGAAGAGTGGCTTTCTGATCCTTTCCAGCCTATGGAATTACACAGACTGGCCATGCTTTGAAGCCTTCTCAACTACAATGGCTACATCCACATATCACCTTCTGCTCACTCTGTGTCCAAGTGTAGTTCCTGTCGCTCTGTTCAGTGAGGGGCCTTGTCTCACTAGGATGCTTTGAGGTCATGTGATCAATGAAGTGATTGATACTGAGGTCATCTGGTCAGCTTTGGATGCTTGAGTTTGGTCATCCTCAGAGCCCTAGGATGGGATCCTTCCTCATCAGTAAGAGAAAAGAAGGTAATTAAAACATTAGTTCATCAGCAAAGATCAAACACACAGCTGATGTGGAGTATACAGAGATAGGTGGGAAATGGCTTTCAGGGTAGTACCGGGCTACAGAGAGAGCAGGCCTGGACTTATGTTAGCATTAGGATGCTGAATGTAAGTGTGAGAATGGAATGGGAACAGAGCTGTGAGATGGATAGATTAGACAAAACAAAAATGAACGGATATGGGCCAGTTATCAAGACAAAGACTGAAGTATAGGAAAACATATAGAAATGAGTCAATGGGTGCTCAGCCTAAGGAAAAAGACAGAATGGATTACTCAGCTTGAATCATGAAGTAAAATATTAGCAACCAGGTCATCTTGATCCCAAGTGATCTGAATACTAGACTACAGCAATTTATAGTCACCCTCCTTACCCTTTTCTCCTACCTTCCTTTCAAGAAACAAAACAGATTTGTATAAAGGAACAGGAGTAGAAGAGCAGAGGGAAGCTAAGGAAGACCAAACAGGAAGTTTGAGCCATGAAAAATGCAGGCTTTACTCTTTAGGATTTGAGAGCCTTAGAATTAGTAGCTGTGCTCTTGCCTTTACTTAGTCTTAATCTTATTCTTCTCAGGATTAACACTGTTCAACTAGTTTTTTGTTTGCTTTTAAGTTGGAACTTTCAGTTCTTTTTTAAATTGTTCTTATAAAGGTGATAGAGAAGGATTACCATTTCATAAGTCAGGTAATGAGTACATTTCTTTTGGAACAACATCATCCCTTCCTTCCCTCCCCCAAGATTTTTCCCTCTCATCCCCACCCACAAGTTATTTAGTTCATTTTCAACATAGTGAGTACCACTGATGCTTTTGTCCCTTTGTATCCTCCTTATCCCCTCAAGGAAAATAAATGAACAAACAGAACAAAAAGAAAAACAAAACTCTTGTTTTCATTTCCTGGAATTCATTTCAATAACTATTATTTTAGATGATCAGAAACACAAAGACATTATGCCTTTGGGTTCTTCCCCTCTGAGGACCCTTCTTTGGTCTTTGTGTAAATGCCTAGAGTCCTGTATAATTTATCAAGTTCTGGTGTATGCAGATCTTCTTCTGCATATAAGAGAAAACATGTGCTATTGGTCTTGCTGAGCTTGGCTTACTTCACTTAACATGATTTGTTATAAGTCCACCCATTTTCCTGCAAATGAAATAATATTATTCTTTCAAATGTGTGTAAAAATTCCATTGTGTTTAGGTACCATTTTTTTGATCCACTCATTTATTAAAGCACATCTGGTTGTTTCCATCACTTGGCTCTTATGAACAGTTCAGCAATGAACATGGATGTGCAAATGTCTTTACAATATCCTGGCTTATGTTGTGGTAGATAACCAGGAGTAGTATAGTATGACTGGGTCATAGGTAAGATCTGCAATTTGTTTTTTTTTTCTTTTTTGAAGAACCTCCACACCGCTGTCCAGAGTAGTTGTACTAGTTTACATGCTCACCAACAACTCAATACATTTCCTTTTTCCCCACATTCTGGCCAGCATTTTTTATTCAAATTGACATTGTTGGCCAATCTAACTGGGGTGAGATGGAATCTCAGAGCTGTTTTGATTTACATTTTCTTTATGGCTAGAGATGTTGAGCATTTTCTCATGTATTTATTTGCCATTCCGCCTCTTCTGAGCAATCTCTCCTTTGCTCCTTAGCTCATTTAATGATTGGATTAGCTTTAGGAGGGGTTCATTCCTTGAACTCCTTGAATATTTTGGGTATTGGGCCTTTATCCCATGTGTTGCTGGTAAAGATCGTTTCCCAGTCTGTTAACTGTCTTTCTAGTTTAGTAACTATGTCCTAATATTCAGCTTCTATGCATACCTGTGGCATCACACCTGGTCTCCATGGTCTCCAAAATAATTAAAAGTGCCTCATTATGTCTGCTTGCTAACCCCCTGGGATTGGGGATCATTGTCAAGATCATGTACTTATTCTATTTGTTAATTTTGAAAATGGCTTTTGTCATCATTATTTTGGCTTCACAATTGACTAAAACTCTCCATTGCTTTTCATATAATTTAACAATTCAATCAGGTTCTTAGTCACTGTTGAACACCCATTCATTTCTTGAGCCCTCTCATGTAAATCCAGGCCTGTTCACTCTCTGTCTTTTCTCAAAGCACAGGTGTCCCTTAGTATCCCACAGGGTCTTGGCTCTTCTATGGACTTCCATAGATACCAACACCCACAGGTGCTCAAGTCCACTATATAGATAAAATAGTGTTTGAACTTGACCTACACACATCCATGATGCAAATGCTGTGTAAGCCGTTGCTCAATTGTATTCTTTCACAAATAACAACAAAAGAAAAGCCTTTGCATGTTCACTACAGTTGCAATGCATATTTTCCATCCACAGTTAGTTAAATCAACAGAATCAGATCTCTATCTGAAGTACTGATTCATTCATTGAGTTAATGTTTATCTATGGCATACCTGAGATTGTTAAACATTGAGTAGAAACTGCAGGAATCCAATGAAGACGAAGGAGTGTAAGTTCTCCTTTTGACTAAAAGATGTGACAACAAAGCGTTCTGTCACTCCAACAAATAATACAGGTTAAAGTCGATGATCGGTTGCTATGGTTACCTTGGGGTGGTCAGTGACACATCACAGCAGAAACAGGTAGCAAAATAAAATCTCTCACCTCATGGCTAAGAAGCACATAAGAGGAATATGGGAGGGATCAAGGTTCCACAATATTCCTCAAAGGCATGCACCCAATGACCTAAAGACATCCCATTAGACCCTATCTCTGAAAGGTTACTTCACTTCTCAATATTGCCACCCTGGGGAACAAGCTTTTAGTGCACGGACCTTTAGAAAGAGACCTTAAGATTCAAGCTACAGCAAACTCTAAGACCAATATGTTCCTTCTTTACCTAAGGCCTCCTCATATCTTGGCCCTAGGCTTATACTTATGAGAACAGGCTTATAACTCAGAGCTTTGCTTTCAGCACTATGATAAATAAATAATTCAAATATGCCCATGTTAAATAAAACCTGTCCAGCCAATGAGATTGAAGTCTTCCACTTGCTTTTCTCTTTTGGTTTGGCTGGGTCTTGTCAAACTACCAGCACACCTGCTCAGCATCTGTCCTCAGATGCTTTTCTTCTGGGTCCAGTTACATCTCCCTCATTTCTTCCTTTTCCAGTTTCTTAACAGAAGGTGCATTGAAGAATTGTGTAGGTGTTCCTTCCTGTCTAGAATGTAATCATAGAAGAGTTGGATGAATCATAGAAGGTCTAGAATGTTTGTTTATTTATATTTGTTTGTTTGACTGGTTGGTTAGCTGTTTAATCTGGCCTTAAACTCTCCATCCTACTGGTTTTCAAAATCTTTGTGAGTTTTGTCTCGCTGCCTGGGCAACACCAGGGTAAATCCTGCAGCGTAGTGCATCCTGCTAACCATTTAGGCTGCAGACTAGAAATTAGTTGGTAGTTGGTAAGAAGGTAACTTAAAGATAGCTTATTATTCCCGGACCTTGAAAGAGGGCTCATTTTATCAGTGAATTTATTGGTCATTGAAATTGTAATAACCTGTGGGGCCCTGATAATCAGCATTCCCCCCACCCCCTTTCCTACTCTCCCCCGCCCCTTGGCCCAGATGACTGGAGGGGGCAGAGCATGAAGAGGCTGACATCACTGCCCCATGGGGCATGCCGCTGGAGGGGGCGGGGCATTATGCTGGAGGGTGAGGACTCAAGCTGCATAAGTCAAGAAGTGATTGGACAGTGGGCAGCTTGAGGAAGGGGCATCAATGATGGTTGAAAACTGTTAGGCAGGAGATCTCCTGAAGTGGGGCAGGGGCTGCAGGTTCAGAGCAATAGAAGCAAGTTTGCTAGTTGAAAGAGAGAGCAGGGGAAAGAAGACAACAGGCTATCCGAAGACCTGGAGACCAGGATGGTGGATAGTGGAAGGAAACAAATTAATAGAGCAAGAGAGGAAAGAAGGAAAAAGGCTACCGGGAAGACCTGGAAGGAATGAAAGGCCTGTGAAGTGGAGAGGTCTGTAAAGAAGGAAGTGGTGGAAGGAAAGAAGGAAAGTCTTGCTGTCTGGAGCCTTGGAGCTTTGGAGGTCTAGGGTTGGTGGTTTGCAGACCAACTATTAGGAGGGTAGGACTGCCCACTGGAGGTTGGAGGTTTGGTGGTCCAGGCTGCTCTGGGTTCTGGGTGTCCAGCCCCAGACAAGGTAGTCGCAGGTCCCCTTTCCACTGCAAATAAATGTGTTTGTTATTTTAATCGTGCCTCCATGGGTTGTCTTGCTCTTTAGAGGTTAAAATTAAATCAGTTGAATGGCACACAGGAGCAGATAGGGATCTTTCATTGTTTTTATTTATGTTATTTGTGTTTTCTTGTGCTGGTACTAGCCTTGAACTCAAGGCCTAGATGCTATATGTTAGGTGTTTAACACAAGGTCAGTATGCTACCATTTAAGCCATACCTCATGCTTTTTGGTGACTAATTGGAGCTTATGGACTTTTCAGCTTTGGATGGCTTTGAATAGCCCTCCTCAAATCTCAATCTCCTGAGTAGCTAGGATTGCAGGTGTGAACCACTGGTGCCTGTCTGTTTTTATTCTTAAATAAATTGAGTGATATTGAACTTCACAGAATTTTAGTTGATTCACCTATTTCCCTGGTGGAATTCTATGGTCTCTTGTGGTGCCTGCTCCTACTTGAACTTCTCCACTTAGTTGAGGCCTAGTAAAATATGGCTCTTGGTCCATGATATAAGCAAGCCTAGGCCTGGGTCTGATTTCCACCAACTGAACACCAGAACAACAGATTTGTCCATTCATCCAAGATGCAGAAGTAATCTCTACATCTTAATAATCTTGAAGTCATTTTATTTTGAGCTTCACAAATCCTACATGGATAAAACTTCATCCTAAATCTAACTTCTTTTTCTGGTACTAAGATTTGAACTCAATCTCTTATATTTATTGTGTGGTGTTTTTTTTTTTTGTTTTTTGTTTTTTTTGCTCAGCTTACTTAGATATCACTCTGCCACTTAAGCCATACCACCAGTTCTGTTTTTTCTGGTTAATTGGAGCTGTTATTTCTCAGTCTGGGCTGGTTTGAACCTCAGTCTTATAGGTCTCAGCTTTCTGAGTAGCTTGAATTACGATGAGGGC
Organism: Dipodomys merriami; assembly: GCF_024711535.1. NCBI lineage: Eukaryota > Metazoa > Chordata > Mammalia > Rodentia > Heteromyidae > Dipodomys > Dipodomys merriami. Next base: position 14,038,512 of record NW_027203826.1, on the reverse strand, counting down.
TACCATCACTCAGCTTGAATTCTTTTTAACAGACAAAATTCAAGCTATGCCTTCACTGATTACTGAAGCAATCTGTTTATCCCTGGGAAGTATACATATAACTCAGAGAGGAGAGAGATCAAATGTATGCCTTGGTTTAAAGACAACAAATACCAACTGGAGCTCTAGCAAGTCTGCTTTTCTCAATCTAAGGGACATACTGCCTATAGCAATACCTGAGAACTACATGACATTCAAAATGACTTTGAAGTAAATAAAATAAAATTTCCTGCTCAGAGAGCTAATACCCTTTTTAAGTTCTACACAGCTCCTGTTTTAAATATCACAACAGCAGCTAAAGCATTCTTTACCTCACTTCTGACCTATGCAGAAGGTGAACCTGTGTACTTTCTGTTGATGAGAATTTACACAGCTTAGAGGTCTTTAGATTTTCTCACCTTTAAAAGTGTTCTGACCCTACCTAAGGATGATCTCAGGGCTTCCTGATGTACTTGACTGGAGACACGAGTGTGACATAAGGAACAATTTTTACAAATACTATATTGAAAGCAGGGTATGGTGACTCAGGTCTATAATCCTAGCTACTCAGGAAGCTGAGATCTGAGGATCACAGTTCAATGCTGGCCCAGATAGGAAAGTCCATAAGACTGTAATTTCCAATTAACCCAAAAACCTGGAACTGGAGCTGTAGCTCAAATGATTAGAGGGAGAAAAAAAAAGAAAGAAAAGAAGACAAAGACAAAGAAAAGGCTCAGAGACAGAGCCCAAACCTTGAATTCAACTCCAGGACCAACATGCGCACATGCACGCGCATGCACACACACACGCGCGCGCACACACACACACTTTATTGAATTAAGAAGAAAATCAAAAACAGAGGAGGAGGCAACAATGCTTGATAAGAAATGTACTCACTATCTTGCCCATGTAGTTGTAACCCCTCTGTACAGTATTTTCACAATAAAAAAAAAGAGAGAGAGAGAAAAAGAGAAGAAAATCAAATCCAAAATTTCATCTAGGTGTTCGCATCATTCAAACCATTCCCACCAAGTGAATGCACTGCCTGTCTCCAATGGCCTTCTATTGGAAGGCATGATGGCATTGTCTCTCTGTGCATTTTGAGATGGTCCCTGAAAAAAAGTCAGCAGATGCGTATCTTGGACCTGGAGTCTCTTTACATTCTAATCCTGTATCTCAGCTCTCATGTAAACACTAAGAGTTGGGTGGGTTTTCTTTGCCCCTTTGTCTATGTCTACGTAGACTTTTTTTCTACTAATCTACCTAGAAAGACAAAATTTGGGTCTCCTAAAAATGGTTTGTGGCCTACTAGAACTTAGGTATCCTTAAATATTCAGCTTGATAGCTTGAAAGGATTACTGCTGCAAAAGATCTGACACTACATAAAGACTCTGGGAGTCTCTCACCTCTAGGATCTATCCAGAAGTTGGACCTCCCACCATGTCTTCTGTACGCGTTTAACAACTGGAATAGTATTGGTACTTTGTGCCTATTTGCTAAAATTTTTGTTGGGTACATAAAAAAGAGAAAAGTAATATTAAGTAGACACAGAATTGGGTCCCTGAATCAGGCATTTCACCAGGAAAAGAGTTGTTAAGCTATATTTGCTCTGATTTTTTCAAATGTAAATTTGTTTATTTATTTATTTTAATTGTAAAGGTGATGTACAGATGGGTTACAGTTACACAGTCAGGTAATGAGTACATTTCTTTTTTTGGGGGGGGGCCCAGTTGTGGGGCTTGAACTCTGGGCCTGGGCGTTGTCCTTCAGCTCTTCAGCTCAAGGCTAGCACCCTGCCACTTGAGCCACAGCACCACTTCCGGCTTTTTTCTTTTTGCTTATGTGGTGCTGAGGAATCGAACCCAGGGCCTCATGCATACAAGGCAAGCGCTCTACCACTGAGCCACCTTCCCAGCCCCAGTACATTTCTTTTTGAACAGCTCCTCCCTCATTTTCTCCTAGGCCCTGAATTTTTTGATGAAGTAAAGACTGAACAAATAGTTCAACTACGTAAGTAACTTTTAGTCAGGCTGCCATTCTAGGACAACCTGGAACTAATGTTACCTCTTATGATCAAGGAACACTAATGATTAGATAGATCTTTGCAAATGAAGAAAAATCAATGTAATGTATGTAGGTATAATTGCAACACTGAGAAGGAAAAAAGTAACCTCTAATGTACTTAACTGGAAAATATAAAATTAGGTTAGAATTTGTTTTAATGGAAGGGTTGAACTTGTTTATTACTCATGACTTTTCCTGGTTGAAAATGAATACAATTATATTACTGGTTAAACCTCATTACTACCCATGGAAAGGCCGGGTGGTTGTTCTCATCATTTCCACCGGTGCTCATGATTGGGCATGGAAAATTCTAAGCCTTGGTTTCCCCTGGTTCATAATAAACTGAGAAATTACACTGAATTGTGAGCATCATTCCCCTTGTAAATATGTTCTTTCAGATCATGTCCTAACCAGAGCACGGAGAAGACATTCCCTTATAAAAGATGGATTGATTATTTAAATTGCCTTTGGCTGAATGAATGCACAGTTCTATTATCTGGATAGCAACTTGGTCTGACAGAAATGAGAAGCAAAGGTCAGAACAGTCGTGATGCTGATTGTACTGAGGCAATGAGGTACCACCAGCAAGCCAGGGCTGGCTCAGCAGAACGATTTTTCAGACGGCCCTCATCATAAAGACTGAACATGGCTGGCCTCCATTCAGCCTTGACTCAGGGAACAAAGTGGATCATTAGGAAGACATCCGAAATAATAATAGCCTCAGTCCAGCCATAACACTTTGATAACCTGAAATTCACCAAGAATTGCTTAGGCAGAACCTCCTAATTCTGATAATGAGCCAAGAAAACTGTGTCTTTGCCCCAGTCTGAAAAAAAGGTACTACAATTTGAACATTGAATGGCTTTGTTCAATGAATCATTTGCATCTGTAAAAATACACTTTATAACACTCTTAAGAGGATACTCGACCATCTTGGGAGCATACTAGTTTCCTATTTGTAACATATGGTAGCTTAAGATGTTGACTAGATTCTTTAAAACATTCCACGGTAGGAAAGTTGCTGCTATTACTGTAGCAGCAACTAAGACCCAGTCAGCAGATCCTTACCAGTGGCCCCCAGATGGTCAGACAGAAGTTAATCCAGAGAATCTTGTCATAAAATTCCTTTTTCCAGTGACTGCACAACACTCTACTTTGACAGCTGTGCAGGAATGGAGAATCCACACCTTTAATGAGCAAGAATGTAGTAGGTCTTACTATTCCAGAGAACATTCTGGCTGCAACTTGTCACTCAATTCTGTCACTCACATGTACATTATTCAGAGTTACAGCAGCAAACAAAATCCAACCAGTAAAAGAAGCTGAATATAGTGGGGGTGTAGCAGCTGAGGCAAAACCCACTCATCATTCAGATGGAGACTTAGTCATTGGAAGCTCTTAATGAATCTAAGTAGGTGCCTTAGAGAGGTTTGAGTGGTTAAATCAAAGCCAAAAGGTACTGTGCTAATGACTGGAAAAATGTGGTTGTATCTGATACACTGATGGCATCCAATTATCTTTTTCTCCTACCTCCTTTAAAAGCATTATTCTGTTCTTAACTTTTGATATGACAGTGGGAACATGGAGGTTACAGTGGGATTTGTCCTAAACAACTTGTAAATGATGGAAGGATGAGTCAGATTTAAAGATGAGCCCTGAATGAATCAGAGCACTGACAACCTTAGGGACCTCAGTTGTCCTTTGCTCTAATGAAGAGCAATGATCAAAATAGTCTGTGAATGGTTTTAACCTCCACAAAATGAACACAGGGCAACTCTGGCCATTAACATATTTCACTCTTCGATAAAGCCTGAGAGGTGAACATAAAGGGATTCTTCTGGAAAAACAATGAAAGCGGCAGTTCTTAATGGAGGGTGTGAAATGGCTTGGAAGTGATCATTTTATTTCCAATTCTCAATTCCCTGTTTCATTTTGCTAAATGAGTTTCAGGAGCAAGGCTGACAGTTTGCTAAAATTTGCATAGTTAAACAACAGTATGAATCATCTTGTGCTTTCTTTTGTTGCTTCATTTCAGCTTAGCGATTGTCCACACAACTGATGTTTACTGACCATTTTCTCTCTTATGAAAGTATTTTGAAGAGAAACAAAAGAATGTAATAGTCCTTCTCTCCCATGAGATTCATAATTTGCTACCTGCCTAGGAATATTTGTGTTTTCAATGGAAGGCAATGGATAAAACTAAGTAGTATATCACATAGTGAATCTTCAAGCTCATAGAGACAAATAATCTAATTTGTTTTTTCTCAGTTCTTAAATGGTACATGCAACAATTTGTAAAAGAGAATGAGAGAAAGGAAGATTGGTTGGCTGACTGAGGTATACCTTGTACCCTTTTCAGAGATAATTGCTATATATATATTATATATACATATATAATATATATGCACTGTACCTTCATCAGACTTATCCCTTCCATATCACCCCTCACCCTCATCTTCTAAAACTAATCTCAACAAAATTTAATTCTTCCATCTTCACACATGTACATAAAGTATTCAACCGTATACATCTTCCTTCCCCTACTTTGTGGATCCTCCTTCCTCCTACTATATCCTCACTCCATCAGAAAGTATCTCACGTTCTTGTCATTCATTTTGCAAGTGTGTAGTAACTGTTGAATAGTTTCAACGTGCTATTTCACACAAGCATATACTTTAATCAGATCGACCCTCCCATTTCACCTTCCTCCCCACCCCCTATGATGCCGTATCTTTCTGTGACTTTCATTTCTATGATCAGTTTTTTAAAATATTTTCTGACATATGGATACAAAATTCCACTCTCACTGTTTTCACTTACAATGTATTTCAGAACCACTCATTATTAGAATCACTGCATTATTTATAGCTCTATGTTGCTCATTGTATGCATGATATGGATTATTCTGATTTATTCTACTTCTGTCTTAAATTATTCAATAGAAAGATCTAAGGCTAGGCTTTTTTAAATTTATTACATTCTAAAGAATTTATATTTTTTCAAATCTAGCAAATTTACTATGTATTTCTCTGTTTTAAATATGTGTTAATGTTTTTTGGCATTTAAGTTGAGTTCAGGCTTCTTTGCAATACAAAGTTTTCTTGAATTGCCTCTTTAGTTTTTTAAAAATTCGCTATATGATTCTTCTTTTTTTCCTAAGTTAATTGCTAATAGACAATGTTCTCATAACACTAGGTATAGCAGCAAGTTGTAGATCCAAACAGCCATGCAATCATGAAGGGAAACAATGCTTTCTTGTTGTATATGCTTCACCGCCAATGTTTTGGAGGAGAGATGTCATAAGGATTCAAAAAATTCATGGACTACAGCACTTTTTGTGCCAACACATTCTGCACAACTGTAGGCTAATATAAATGTTCTAAACAGATTTAAGATACATGAGGCTAAATTGTGGTGTTTGGCAGGTTAGGTGCATTGAATGAATTTTCAGTGTATGATATTTTGAACTTTGGATAGGTTTATTGGGACTACAAATTTAACCCTTATAAGGACCTTTTAGATTATTAACATCTTACTTGATGTGCAAAGGTGAGACAGGTTAATTAGCTTAGCTAAAATCACACAGCTAATAGTGGCACAGTCATATTTTCAAGCCCAGGATGTTTGGCTCAAGAGACAGGGCATTCAAGAACTATAATAGAACTCTCTCCAAGTAATAAATTGACATGAAGAATTTCCTTGTTTGTCTTACTTGTCCTCTCTCAGAGGGGCTGAAGTCCTAATTCCTTTCCAGGTATTGAGATTACTCTGTGGAACATAATCCTTCACATCACATGTGTCATCTTCTCATCTTTCTTCCCTACATACCCTTAAGCAGAGACCAAAAGCTCATAGGAATCTCATGATGAAAGTAGTCATAATGCTTTCCTTCTTGATCATATCTTTTAGAACTCAACACTTGAATGGCTCTAGTTAAGTCACTCCATTTTCTAAGCCTTGCCCCATGCCATTCTATTCGTTTCAGTTAAATACCACTAAATCTGGTACTAGTTCTCACCCTTGACTTTACAGAAAGGTTTAGGCAGAAATCATTTCAGAATTGATTTACAACTACCAAGATAACAGTGGCTTTGAAGATGTTAGCACGCTTTTTATTGGTTAAACAAATAATAGAACATACTACTACCTACCACAAACTGAATAGTAGTCCTTCTTTGACTCTATTATAAAAATGTGAAACTGTCCTAATATTTCATACATAATCTCACTCCCATTCTTTCCATCCAAGTCGAATTCCAAAACACCACTAGGAAGAATTCCCATTATAAACAAGCAAACAACAACAATAAAAACTAGAAGGGACAGGGAGAAGATGAACAATAGTGTTATCCTATCAATATCCTGAATGCACACCCTGTCTGTTTGCTGGGTCATAAAGAGATCTCTGAATGCCAGTCTCCCCAGGAGGTAGTCCCATCCAGCCTCTGGGCTCCTTCTCTCCATCTGGTCCCAGTTGGTATCTTTCTTACAGGTCTTTGCAGTCTCTTGAACAAAAGCCAGCTCCCTGTGGCTCACAGCTGCTAGGATGGCTACAACCATTTTCCAGAAGCCTCTGGTTATGCCACATTGCTCAAGAAAGACCGTTATCATTAAAATGATACTTCACAGTCCCATACACATGCCATTTGTAGCCTTCTTAATCACTTTGGCAGCCTATACCACCCTCCACAATCGGTAAGGTTTTCTGGGTCTCAGTGCTAAATTCCAAGATTCTGCCTAAGCATGGGGTATGGAGTTCTTTGTGTCAGGATGAAGTAGCTTGTCTTGCAAGCTCATTGTCCCGTGGCATTAACAAAGCCAGCAGAAACTGACAAATGTAGACCTCACAGGATTGTTCTGAGCTATCAATGCTGGGAAATGTCTTGGCATACAAAAGGAACAGGCTCCTCCCAGGACCACAATGGCTCTCAGGGAAAGTAGAACCCTTTCTGAGGGCATAAAGGGTAAATAGTAATTAGATCACTTGGCTCTAGTTTTGCCAGTTTTCTATTTTTCTTTTCTCTTTTCTCTCTTTGTTTTCCTCTTTCTTCTTTCTTTCTTCCTTCCTTCCTCATCCTTTCTTTCTTTCTTTTTTCTTTTTTCTTTCTTCCTTTCTTTCTATTATTGTTGGTCTGTTTGTGTTTGTACCAATACTAGAGCCTAAACTTGAGATCCTGGGGTTTTTTTGCTCATGGCTATCTCTCTATCATTTGAGCCCTACCCTTTTTGCTGGTTAATTGAAGATATGAGTTGTCCTGATTTGTCTACAGAGTGGCTTCAAACCATGTGTCTCAGTTCTCAGTATCCTACGTAATGAGGATTAAAAGTGTGAGCCATCAGTGCCTACCCAGTTTTATTTTCCAACTCTACTTCAAATAATGGTCCTGGACAAATGACAACCTTTCTGATTATCTGCTCCATACATATATACAAATACCAAATGGGTTTTTTTTTAATTTAATTTTATTTTATTTGAGAACATACTGTACAGAGGGGCTACAATTATATGGGCAGGATAATGCATACATTTCTTACCATGCATTGCAGCCTCCTCCTTTGTTTACCCTTCACCTCCCTTCCCAGCCTCCCCCCTCCCTCCACCCAATTATACCCCCCTCCCTCCCCCACACCGACATTGTAAAGTTGGTTTTGACATGACATTTTGTACTTCTCATTGTTGCAACAGGTCCACCTGAATCCTTAAACGACTTGTTTGTCCCCATCTCCTCCACATGTTATACTGACATCAAATATAGTGAAAGCAGGGGTTACACTGTGGGGGAGGGACATACAAAGCAACAAAGAAATGGGCTTCTGCTGAGTAAATACCACGAAGCCGGGTCCAGGTCTGTTCTAAAGCATACAGCTTGTCAGCTGTGGAAATATGTAGTGGCCATTTTTTTCTGATAAAAACCAAAATATATGACACTAGACAAATTATTAGAAAATAGAGCTCTCTTATAAAATTGTATATCAGTTAATTAGTATGGACATCAGGTTGTACTTCAAGTAATATTTTATTTGATGAGGAAACTTAAGAGAAATAGTGAACATTTCCACAACACATAGTATGTATATGTGCATGTATATATATATATATGTGTGTGTGTGTGTGTGTGTGTGTGTGTGTGTGTGTGTGTATACATATATATACATGTATATACACACATGCACATAACTACACAATTTTTTCCTGGCACTAGGCCTCATGTTATCACTTGATCCAGGCACCTGGTTCTTTTGCTTTTGCTTTATTTGTTGAATTAGGCCTTCTGCTAACTTTACTCAGGCTGGCCTCAACCTTTAATCCTCCTTTGTAGGACTTCTAAGTAGCTAGACAGATCATGTATTTTATGTGGACACAGGCCTTTCATTATCCATAGGGCATTTGTATCTCCTATGCATGTGAGAAATGGGCTAAGAGAGGAGGCAAAGCAAGTTACCCAAGATGACATGCCCCGTTGGGAACACTGAGGCTTCCAGTGCAGGTCAGTCCCATTCCAAACCTCCTGGTCTTTGTTATGCTTCTGGTTCAGACTCCTTCCTCTCTGAATGGATGGGAGAACAAATATGTTTGCTATTTCTTCTCAGAGAACAGAGCAGGGATGGAAAAGAAGAGAACTGTCTCTCATACCATCAACACCCCAGACAGGAAGCTAATTGGCTACAGAGCCCATAGTTAGCCACAGGCATACAAAAGTAAAAGAAATCACAACAAATAACCCCTGGTAAAGATATTGAGGACTGTCAAGACTAGAGTCCTCACCTTTGATTCAAGGTTCTGTTCACTGAAGTCCATTCCCATCTCTGTTTCCCATACATTCTGCAGGAAATAAGCCAATCAGAAGCATTACTAATGGCCATTTTGTTCATTATATACCAGCTCAGGACAAACAACCTTTGCTTTGAGGTTGTACACTTCCATTCAGCATCTGCAATGTCCTGACAATCCATTGTTGTTGGTTGAAGTTGTTGTTGTTGTTGTGTTTGAGTTGCAACGTGCTTGTTATGTGCCAGTTTTTCACCCAAGTAAAGGATGTAGTCTCAGAGCAGCCTCTGTACTTTGCATTCTCATGAATGCACAAAAGCCCTCCATCAGGTGCAGGGGACATAAGCTTGCTCAGATCCTGCTTATTCAAGTCTATCAAACTTTCATATCTATCTCTTCCCTTCTTTCAGCCAATCAAAATCACTGTAGGCCCTCCCTTGCTCTGTCACTTACTCTAACTCAGAATATATCATCTGGGGGCTAGGAAGGTGGCTCAGGAGTAGAGGGCTTGCCTTGCATGCCTGAGGCCCTGGGTTCGATTCCTCAGCACCACATAAGAAAAAAGAAAAAAGCCGGAAGTGGCGCTGTGGCTCAAGTGGTAGAGTGCTAGCCTTGAGCTGAAGAGCTGAGGGATAGAGCCCAAGCCCAGAATTCAGGGCCCACGACTTGACCCCCCACCAAAAAAAGAATATATCATCTGGGGGGGGGTATATCCATAGAGATGGGAAGGCAGGGACGGTAAGGGGAAAACAAAGGAGGAGGAATGTTTGATAAGAAATGTACTCATTACCTTGCAACCCCTCTGTACAGTATTTTTACAATAAAAAACTCATTAATAAAAAAAGAATAAATCATCTACTGTAAACCTACTCTATCGTGAGCTAGAAGAAAATTTACTAAAATTGATTCAAAGGCTAAAACAACATTTGCATTTTCTGCCTTCCTGTTTTTTTTGTTTTTTTGTTTTCTGTGTTTTTGTCTTTTTGTTTTTTTGGGGTCTGGTCATGGGGCCTGAACTCTGGGCCAGGGCGCTGTCCCTCAGCTCTTCAGCTCAAGGCTAGCGCTCTACCACTTGAGCCACAGCGCCACTTCTGGCTTTTTTCTTTTTGCTTAAGTGGTACTGAGGAATCAAACCCAGGGCCTCATGCATGCAAGGTAAGCGCTCTACCACTGAGCCACGTTCCCAGCTCCATCTGCCTTCCTGTTTTCACAATCAGATTCACTTCATCTAGGAATGCAATCTCTCTTTTAATCCCAACGTCACATTAAAAAATGAAGTTGTGGGGCTGGGAAGGTGGCTCAGCGGTAGAGTGCATGCCTTGCAAGCATGAGGCCCTGGGTTCGATTCCTCAGCACCACATAAACAGAAAAAGCCGGAAGTGGAGCTGTGGCTCCAGTGGTAGAGTGCTAGCCTTGAGCTGAAGAGCTGAGGGACAGCGCCCAGACCCAGAGTTCAGGCCCCATGACCGGCAAAAAACAACAACAACAAAAAAATGAAGTTGTATGTATAGATATGTGTAAATGAGAAGTTCATCATAATGTCCCACTCAAAGCTACTTTAGTAGGATCATCAAGGGATCAATAGCTCAAGTCAAAATGTATGATTCAGTTGATTTGAAAATTAAGGAGTATTCCAAAGAATGTGTGTAAATTTCCCTCAGGTATGGTCCACTGGCTAAAATTATACATTGTCTAAGATACATGAAATACTTCTCTCACAAAAGCCTACCAAAATAGCGCATATACTTTAGAAAATTATTACGGTTGCATGAGATCCAAATATCATCCCTATAATTTGGTATCTCAATGAAAATTGTTTGTTTAATTTTTATTTATGCTAAGTAGGAAAGAAAATGTGTCCTGTTCTCATTTCAAGTTAGGTTGCTTGACTGACTAAATAAGGGAATGAATTGTTTATGATAATAAATAATCTACTCACAAGAGCAGCAGATGGCAACTCAGTGGAAGAGAACTTACCTAGCATTCACAACAGCCTAGGTTGTTAGAAAAGTCTCAGCACTGCACAATAATAAAAGTGATTGCTACACAATCAGATGAGTTTGAATCATTTGACTACATTCACATGATATAATATTCTAACAAGGTTAACATGATATTTAACATTCAAATAATATTTAATTCATCAGAAAATTCTTAAAATAGAATGTTAGGGAAAAGAGCTACATGTAAAATCTATACGTATTATATGTACTAATTTTACAAAATTTTGCACATGTAGTACATATCTATCAATGAAAGTAAATGTGAATGATATAATAAATTTTTAATAAGTAATTTAATTATGCAAGAATGCTTGATAAGAAATGTACTCGTTATCTTGCCCATGTAATTGTAACTTCTCTGTATGGTATTCTCACAATAAAAAATGTTTAAAAAATCTTAAAAAAAAAAGAATTTTAGTTCCCTCTTGTTTTTTCCTATTTTCTTCTGAAATTTCTGGGGACTACCTTAATACTTTTTATAGGTATAGTGGTGAATGTTGAAATTCCAGTACTTGTAAATCTGAGGCAGAAGTAGTTCAAGGCCAGCCTAGGGAATACAGAAATACCATGACTTAAAAATAAACAAATGAGAGCAAACAAAAAAAGAGTGGGAAGGCATATCAGGGAAAAATATCAATAAGAAAACTAACATCATGCCTGACAGAAAAGTGAGGTGTTCAGAAAATTGGGGTGTGTGTGACCAAACCATGATAGGGTGGGAAATAGAGATTGATCTCAGTTAGAATAAAATATTGGCTTCTTTCCAAAGCACAACTGAGTATCACCAAGGGTAGTGATAGAGCTGTGAGTTGTGAGAATTCTCTAACAAGTACATGTTAAATTAAGTGGATTAGAGGTGAGAAGCTAGTCTGATAACACAGGTATTAGGCTGGCCAAGTAGTCTCAGTGACAAAGAAAAGGAAGGTAGGTGGTAGGTGTGTCAACCAATCCCTGCCCAGGAGAGGCAAGGATTCAAGAAGGCTGTGCAGACTGAATTCTGGGCCATTGCTCAGGGATCTGTGTCATTCACAGTCGTGGGCATGTGAAGTTTATTTTGAACATGTTGGTCTAAAGTTTCCACAGAATATCCAAGAAGTTTCTAACAGGGAGGGTGCAATGAGAATCAATCCCTTGAGGAAGAAGCCTGAAACAGTGTTATGGGTTTGCTAATCATTATGCAGATGCAAAAGGCAAATAGATGGTAAATGAAGAAGGGGGTGAGGTGCAGAGCAAGAGAGTCAGGAGGATGCAGGGATGTAGTCCAAAAGGGAAAAAGAGCAGCAATTCCTGGACAACACTGAAGAAGAGAAATAGCCAGAAGACATGAGTAGAACAGTGAGTGTGGTGTTCAGTCTACACAGAAGCAGCTGACCATAATGTTAACTACAGCACAAAGTACAGCACAAGCAAGGGCTTCAGGAAACAGTGGTCAAGAGGTCAGGTAACATAAAAAATACTACAGGAAGAAATCAACGCAACATGCCTTTTGGTAGTCAGTATAGATATTTCTCTGTGGGAACTGTCATTAAATATATATATATATATATATATATATATATATATATATATATATATATATATATACACTAGAGTCCTTAACATCAAGTCATTTCTCTTCATCCAGATGGACTGGAGATGTTCATCTCTTGAGGGCTCACAGTTTGAGGCCGTTGCCACAGCAACCAACCGAACAACTTTGCCCCTCACTAACTACATCTCAGTCTGTGGTCTGCATGGGAATGAAGCTGTGTTTTCAGACAAGAATGTATGGGCCTCCATCTGGATGCATGTGTCTGAGCACTGCCTGATTCTGAGTATTTTCTATAATTACTGGAATGATGAAACCTGTCATGGCATGGGATAATAGGCAAGACTGACAAATTAATTCCTACCATCCTGAACTAAAAATACATACTCATCAAGTTCAACTGAATTTGTTTTAATTAGTTGCTGTTTTAAAAAGTCACAGTCTCGGCAGCTTCTTTATCAAACTGACTGTTTTTTTTAATATTAAGGAAATCACATTTCATAGCCAACATATCCCTAGAAAGTCAAACATGCAGATACTGTCATGCGTTATCTTGTCTTCAGGGTCCAGCTGACCCTGATGAGGTCAAGGGTCACCTGTTATAACGGTCTATTTTCTTCTTTCACATCATCTTATACTCTTTTTTATTTATGTCCATGAGCTGAAGACATGTTTAAAATATTTGAGTCTATATTCCACTTTAACTTACAATTAATGCCTTCCAAAATAAACACCAAAAAGACCAGTTTGAGAAGCAGTCCAAATGAAGATCCATGTTTCTGTCATGTATTAGACAGATTAGGGCCTTGGAAAACTGCTGTACAGACCAGTCATCTGCCAGTGACATATATCATACAAAAATCTTCAGCCTGCAGAGTATACCACAGGGTTCGGGCAACCAGTGAATACAGATAGAGGTGTACCACCTGGATGCTCAGATTACAAGTGTTTCCCAAACCTGCAACTGCATACTAACCTTCACAAGTTTTGAAGCAAACAGTGACCAACTTGGACTGTTATTGATCTAAATTTTCCTGAAATAAACTTTTTCGGATGAAACTCTTTTGTGTGTGGGTGGTGTGTATGAGTGTGTGTGTGTGTGTCTGTGTGTGTGTGTGTCTGTGTTTGTCGGTCGTGGGGCCTGAACTGTAGGCCTGAGCACTGTCCCTCAGCTCTTCAGCTCAAGATTACCGCCCTACTACTAAAACCACAGCACCACTTCCGGCCTTTTCTATTTATGTGGTGATTAGGAATAGAACCCAGGGCCTCATGCATGCAAGGCAAGCACTCTACCACTGAGCCACCTTCCAAGCCCCAAGATGAAACTCTTTCAAAGTAATCATACAATTGGACTGACAGTGTAAAGAAAATAAACATGAGCAGATATGATAGAATTCACCACATCACTAACTCAAAGTCTCCACATGCTAGGCAGGTGCTCTACTACTTGGCCCACACACCCAAGTCTTTTTGCATTTTGCCTTTGCTACTTTTCACGCACAGTCTCAATTTTTTGCCCCAGCCTGCTTAGACCACAATCTTCCTATTTATAATTCTCATTTATCTAGAATGACCACCATGCCCAGCTTTCCATTGGTTGAGATGAGGGTCTCACAAACTGTTTGGTCCAGGCTAGAATCAAAACAACATCCTGCCTGAGTAGTTACAATTACAAACATGAGCCACCATACCCAAGAAGAATTCCAAATCTTAAAAATTTTCTTTCACTTATAGTTTGAGGGGTTTACAGCACAATGTTCTTACAATAATTCAAATAGATATTTATGAACTATATCTGAAGGACCTCCTTCCCAATGATATCCAATCTCAATTTACAAGCTAGATGTCAAGGAAATCTAATTTTAAAAAATGGTAGGACAATCTGTTATAGCCAGCCTTTTAAGGCACAAGCTTTACATAATCTGGAGTCTCATTCATGCAGCAAATGTAGCAGGTGCTCTGCCTGGTCCTCAGATTGAAACAATCAACAAGCAAATACAGTCTTTCTCCAAAGTCCTGGGAACAAGCTTGAAGCCTGGAGATATGACAGGGGTTCAGGATAGCATAAAGAATTAAAATGCAAAAGCCCAGAGGAAGGAGCTCTGGCTTGAGATCTGAACACCAATATTAAAGGGGAGAATACATACCAACACACCAGAACAGCTTCAATGAAGGCTTGTTATTTCATTCTTTATGAAAATTAAACTCGGGCTGGGAAGGTGGCTCAGGGCATGCATGAGGCCCTGGGTTCAATTCCTCAGCACCACATAAGCAGAAAAAGCCGGAAGTGGTGCTGTGGCTCAAGTGGTAGAGCACTAGCCTTGAACTGGAGAGCTGAGGGACAGCACCCAAGCCCAGAGTTCAGGCCCCCATGACTGACCAAAAAAAAAAAAAAATATATATATATATATATCATTTATAATCTAAATATAACATACAGTACTATATTATTATATAGATTAATAATATATTTAGATATGTATATATTTATACATATTTATATATAATACATTATATAATATATGTTATATAGTATTTATTTATATAGTATATATTTATATATCTCATCTTTGTCTCCAAATGTAGTATATATTTAAATATAAATATAAGATATATTAATATATATTACATACAAATATAAGATATATAAATATATAAATGTATATGATATGTAAATGTATAATATATTACTATATTATTGTATTATACTAATAAAATCTATATTAGAACTACCATATATGATACCTATAATACATTGTTTATTATATCATATATTATTATTTATAGCATTTCATGTGAATTAAATTAGGTCTTTGCCCTTATGTGAATCAGGTCAGAAAATTCCTCTTCTCAAAACACTCCAGGGGCTTCCATCTCTACTGCAGTACAAGTGCAAATGCCCTCGTCTTAGTCCTTACACCCTACATGGTGGTCTGCGTACCGACCTTCTCCGTGTTCCTTGTTACTATTAACTCCCTCCAACCACTCTGCTCTCCTGGTTGTTCTCATCCTTCTCACATTAGGCTCCTCCTCTGCTGCTGTGTGTTCTCGACATTCTTCTCCTTAGTATTGCTTTCTCCTTTGCTTTCTATCTCTATTCAAATGTTAGCTTTTCATTGAGCTCTTTTCCAAGCAAATGAACTTTTAATTTTTTTTGTATTTTTGTATTTCAGGCATATATACTGAAAATGTCAGTTTACACACCACTTAAAATACAGTGACCACATAGAAGAAGTCAGAGATTAAAGGGCATGCGTTTTCTCTCATAAGTGGAAGCTAGACTAAAAGTTAAACATATCAGGAAACACACACAGGGATATATTCATTTATACATAATCAAACTGGCTAAGGTATGTTGTACGTGGGAGATGGATTCCATGATGTACCCACTTTGAACAACTAACGACAATGCAACAAAACGAATCCTAGGAAGCTTAAACATGTCTTCACTGAGGAGTGGGGTCAAAGGCAAGGGAGACAGAAGAGAGGAATAGTAGTCCTATTATTCATGGTATTCCATGTGTATGCATGAAAATTAAACTAGGAAACTTAAAGAGATTGTTGGGAATGAGATAGAAGCAATGTAAGTGAGGAATGATAGAAGACTGACAATGATCAAGGTGCACTATGCACGTAAATGGATATGTGACACTGAAATCTTCTGTATTAATCCCTTTTGAAAACACTAATAAAATGTGGAAATCATAATGATGATGACAGACCGACAGACTATATAGATAGATAGACAGACAGACAGACAGACAGACAGACAGACAGACAGACAGACAGACAGACAGACAGACAGACAGACAGACAGACAGATAGATAGATAGATAGATAGATAGATAGATAGATAGATAGATAGATAGATAGATAGATAGATAATGTAGCTTGGGAAAATCTCAGTGGCCTTTCCTGAGGCCTTTACCTCAGCACCTTTACTGAAGCAGGGTAAGTACTAAGTGCATTGAACACAGACAGAATATGACCAGTATGACCATGCACTCCCTATATGGGAAAAAGATGTAAGTTGGCATGGTAAGTAGTAATGTATACCCAACTGGCTTTCTTTATGAATAGCCTGGATATAACTTGCATTCTTCTTACTAGGAGGGAAGGCAAACAAAAAAGTCTCATTTCAGAAAGCTAAGAATACATTGGCTAATATAAGTGGCCATGCTCACAAGAAAATGAGCTAAGTTCTTCTGAGTAGTGTGTGAAAAAAAATTTTAGGACTCAACCAAACGTTTCACTTTCTATATCCTCAAATCTCACAGGTACACAGTTGTGCTATTCCTTTATAAACCTTCAAGTACACAGGTGTACTATCACTATAAAGGATAAAGCAAGACATAATAGGAAGGAATATATGAAAAGAAAAGATAATTCAGAAAGCCAAAAGAATTGTTCTTGAAAGGGAACTTTAACATCACAGGACAATCTGAAAGCCAAGTTTCACTCCATTCCCAATGGATCTGAAAGCACTCAATTGGACAACAGCAAGTAAGACATAAAAAATGACTTACGAATAAGGACAAACTACCCAAAGCCAGGATCATATTGGGGAAAAAATGAATTCCTTGGTAAGAGATTTTTAGGGAAGGCAGATATTAAATATATGATCAGGAAAAGAATTAAACTAGAAGACTAGTATGTCAAGCCAAAGTAATAACCTGACAACCTTAAGAATGGAGCTTGCCTTATGTTTAAAAAAAAAAATAAAACAAGGTCAGTCAATTCAAGTTACTGTTCCCTGGTTGACATATACTTGTTCTTAAATCACCATCCAGGAAGAATTGCCTTCATCAACCCACATATAAACTAGGCCTTTCCATATGCACCCAGCAAGTACCATATGTTGCATCCTAGCCTCTGGCATTTTTCTATACCCTTGTATGTCTGTTAAACCATGCTTAGTATTGCTAAAGCCTACAGAGAGTGAACCAGAAAAACAACCCTCAAAGAATTTCCCCTTTCCCCTTGAATAACTCATTTCTTTCTAGCTATATCAAATACAAAACAAGCATTTAAACAGCACCAGATACAGGGAAGCCATACGGGGTATTAGTGGACATAGCAATGGCAGTAAAGGTTACGTATCTGCCAAAGTCTCCCTGATTCTCAAGTGTCCTCCAAGGTAAGTCATGAAAAGTTTCATGCCCTTGCTCTCATTCTTCACATGCTTTTATTTTAACAAATGCAAAACAAACATAGTAAGGTCAACTGACCTGTACCTATGGCATTCAGAAATACTTAATCACATAACTCAGCACCCAATGGACAAGAGTGTATGTCTTCCAAAGGGAGAACAGCTGGTATAGAAATCACTCTACATACAAGATGCAGGACACCAGAATCAAATACAGTGACAACAGGGGTTTTACCATGGGGGAAGAACATACAAAGAAACATCAATCACATAGTACATTATAAGTACATTCAAAAGAACAGCAAGAAAGATAAAATCTCTTGTGTCTCTATCTTGGGGTTCATTTCACTTAGTGTCAGCTTATATGGTCATATGTACATAGCATTTGACCTCTTCTGCTTGTCCTAGACATACACTAGTTATTGCAGATAAGGGAAACCATGGGACCTATGTTTCTTTGGGTCTGGCTTACTTCACTTAATACATTTTTTTCCAGAGCTTTCCATTTCCTAACAAATGGGGTGGTGTCATTCTTTCTGATGGAGGCAAGAAATAACAAAATGCTGAAATAAGGATACAGGATGACCCATTGTAACAACAAGATATATAAGGCACTATATTGAAAAACAAACTTTACAACTTTGTGGGGTAGGGAGGGATTGGAGAGGTGGGGAGGAAAGGGATGGTAGGGGAAAAACAAAAGAGGGAGTAACAATACTTGACAGGAAATGGATTCATTACCTTGTTCATGTAACTGTAACCCTTCTGTACAATATCTTTACAATAATATATATTAATTTTTTAAAAGGAATCCTTGTAGACTTGAGAAACAATCCACATTCATATTCCTGTCCACTGTATTGAGTATAAGCTTATTTATAAAAATCCATATCAGAAATGATTGCATATTAAAGAAGCAGAGGGCTAAGTAATCTGAACCAGTACAGTTCTAAAACGTCTTGAACAACCCTTTCTGACCTCTGAGACTTCCAAGCATTTTCATAGTGCTCTTCTTTTCAAAAAGAAATCATTGTCTCCATTATTCTGTCCTTATTCTGTGTATTATGTGCCTTTTAGATGACCCATGTATATTTTTAGCTCAAAAAAGTTATTGTCTCACTTGTTAAAATCAATGCAGAGAACTTAAGAATTTCAACTCTCTTGGCCAAGTCCAAAAATTTCTTGGCAAATCTGATTTCTGAGAGCTTAGTATATAAATTCCATCATCAGCTTCAGCTGCTATGGTAACTGGAACCTTCTGAAAGTGATTTGAAGTGAATATCACTACACATCTAGCATCTTTTGCAGGAAACAGAAAAGACCATGGGATCTAATTCACGCTAAATTTCAAAATACACCATCACTTTTCACTTCTGAGTCTATTTATGTTTTTCTATTTGCAAATCAATAGATAATAATCTGGTACCATTACAGTGAAGCTTTATGGAAAAGCCTTTCATTTTATTCCTGAATTAATCTCATGAAAGCTCTCTCAGGTACTCTCCTCTAAGGTTTTTTTTTATCAGATCTTAAAAAAAAAACTAGCAATTTTTAAAGTAATTGCAGGCTCGCAGCATAATTGAGTGTAAAGTACTGAGTTCCCATATATTCCTGACCCTATACATACGGCCTCTTCCACTGCAAAAACAAGCCACTGGCCTTAAAACAGTTATCAATCAGGGAATCACTTATCAAACAAGGAACCCACATTAACTGCCTGTAATCACCAAAAAGCCCAGAATACACAATGGCTTGCTTTTGGTATTATATACTCTATGGATTTGAACAAATGTAATATCATAGAGTATTTCTACTCTGTGCTCAGCCTATTCATCTGTTGCATCCTCCTAAACTTTTGGCATTCCCTACTCTGTCTCCATTGTTTTGTCTTTCCAGAAAGTCATATTCTTGGAATTACATGGTATGTAGCCCATTCCGATTGACTTAATAATTGACTTAATTTAAGATTATGCATTTGCAGTTTCTCCATGTCGTTCCTGGATTTTGTTTTGTTTTGCTTGTTTTTAATACTAGGACTAGAAATCAAGGCCTCATGCTTGGTAGGAAATCCTTCTACTATTCAGCCCTTCTGTGTTTAATGGTTGTTGAACCAACCTTTTGCTTGAGATGCCCTTGTACTCAGATTCTTTACCTCCCCAGTAGCTAGGATTACAGCAATGTGCCATCATGCCCCACTGTTCATGCATTTTTCATAACTTGACAGCTGATTTTGTTTGGGGCGCTATATAATAGTATCACAGTTTTTTTTTACCCATTCACCTGCCAAAAAAATACTATTTTTGTTTTCAAATTTGAGCAAGTATGAAAAAAGATGCTATAAACATATGTACACAGGAAAACAATAGCTGGATCATATGATGAGTATGTTTAGCCTTAAGATAATATTTTTTAGAAAGTAAAAAAGAGAAATATTTGTAAAAACTAGCATGAAGTGGGAACTTAATAAGTGCTGCTTATTATTATCAATTATGCTCTAGCTAAAGTTGGACAAATAGCACAATTATTGTGTTTTCATTGCTATTCAAATTAGCATTATGTCTAAAAGGACAAATGAGTTTGAAAACTAGACTTGACCTTCTAACTTTTGAAACTCAATAGTGGAATTCCATTTAAGTGTGGGATAAATTCAATTTAATAATAAAAAAGAGTATATTTAGCCTTGCAAGAAACTGGGAACTCTCTTTGAAAGTGTCTGCTGAAATCTGTATTTCCCCAGGAACACATACGAGTTCTTGTGACTCTACATCCTCACCAATATGGCGGACACAACACTGTTTGAGTGAGGATGTACTTGCTCCTCATTGTTGCTGTAATTTGAAACTCCCAAATTCCGTCTGATGTTGGGCATCTTTGCATAAATTCATGTGTTGTCTTTCTTTTTAGTCTTCTTTATGCCATGGCCTGTGCGGCCCATGGAGTCAAATGAAGAAAAAGCCCTTCAGTGACTGGCTGGCTGTTACTTCATCCAAGAACCAGCCATGTAACTTCTACTCCTGGTCCACTGAGATGGGGCACTTTGCCAGAAAGAAGAAAGTGGCATGGAAATGAAGTGTCATGCAAGAACTGGACCTAATGTAGCATTTCGGTCTATGTGCAGTAATTACATATGTAAAATACATCAATGAGCTCCCAAACATTCTGATTAGGACCTCACATTGAAGAATTTAAACTTCTTTAAACTCTCACAAGCTAGTTGTTTAGGGATAATGGATGGGAGCTTGGAAGTTTCAAAACCGCAAGAACCAGCCTTCCCCTCAAAAAAATACGTTGTTTTTGTGTGTGTACAACAATAGGGGTTTGCAAGCTCGGAGAGGGGTCAGGAGGGGAGAGAACTGTGCTGGAATGTGGGCTGGAATTGGAAAGAAACTGTTCCTCATTAATTCATAATGGTATATAATATAATAATTCACATTTCAGCTACTCAGAAGGCTGAGATCTGAGGATTGTGGTTCAAAACTAGCTTAGGAAGGAAAGTTCCTGAGATTGTTATCTCCAATTAACCACCAAAAAGCCAGAAAAGGAGATGTGGCTCAAGTTGGAGAGCATTAGCCTTGAGGAAAAGAGTTCAAGGATAATGTCCAAGCCCTAATAGAGGCCAAGAAAGAAGGAAAGAAAGCAAGAAATAAAAAAGAAAGAGAGAGAGAGAGAGAGAGAGAGAAAGAGAGAGGGAGGGAGGGAGGGAGGGAAGGAAGAAGGAAGGAAAGAAAGAAGGAAGGAAGGAAGGAAGGAAGGAAGGAAGGAAGGAAGGAAGGAAGGAAGGAAGGAAGGAAGGAAGGAAGGAGAAAAAGAAAAAGAGAGGAGAAAGAAAGAAAGGTAAAAGAAAGAAAGACCATTGTAAATTATGAATAATGAACAGCAAAGAAGCCGGAACATGTCGAGTGAGACTAGCGCATCCTAGCTTCTTGGAAGTGCCTGCAGTGTACTAGGCCTGTTACAACCTCAGGGCCTTTGCATGGCTGTTGTCTCTACTCATGACACTTTTCTACAGATATATGCCTTTTCACTTGAATTGGGCCTCTGGTCTCTAGTCAGAAAATATTGGAGGATTTTCAGTAGAAGACATAACTTCCTTTGTGAAATCTTCTCTATTTCATCAAATTATACATATATAACAAGTAGCAAAAAAAGTACAATAGACTCCAATGTATTTACAATCACAGCCAATGCTTTCATTCACACTTCCTATTTCCCCTTGACACCCAATCATTTTGAAGAAAATCCAAGGCATTATGTCCTCTTGGCCACAGGGATAAAAGAAAAGGCACTATGTTTTGTTTTGTTTTTAATTTTCTTGTAACACCACAGAATTACTATGGCCACATCGATCATGAGCTGAGACCTATTCAACAGTGACTATCAGTTCTCTTCACCTAGGCCAGGATCCCTGATGTCAAGCAGATCCTTGAAATTGGCCATGGGAGTCATATACCTCCACAGAAAACATCAAATGGCTTTCATTTCTGTAGCTTCTATTGTTCAATATCGAATCACACTCTACTGGGAATTCTCACTTTATACCAGATGCTGTCAGTAGCATGTTTCATGACAAACTTCTCATTTTATTTACACATTTGAGTAGGGACCAAAAGAAGTTCCACACTTTACATAATTTTCTCTTGAGTTTTTGGATTCATAGTGTCCCCAACATCTGTTATTTTTCTCCTGACATTTGCCCTCATTGGGATTGAAGTACTAAGTTGCTTGTCCTGAGGAGTTTTCCATTATACAGATCTGGCTAACTGAATGTCTGTGGCTTCATTTAACACATTCCTCTGTCTCTCCAAATTCAGACATTAGAGCTGGACTACTGGTGAC
Source organism: Dipodomys merriami (assembly GCF_024711535.1). Taxonomy (NCBI): domain Eukaryota; kingdom Metazoa; phylum Chordata; class Mammalia; order Rodentia; family Heteromyidae; genus Dipodomys; species Dipodomys merriami. The sequence goes on along the minus strand of NW_027203826.1, from coordinate 14,016,145 downwards.
TCACACTTAGAATTTTAGCTACTGTGGAGGCTGATACACAGAGTCTTAGTTCAAGGCCAGCCCAGGTTGAAAAGCTTGTGAAACATCTCTAATTAATCAACAAAATGTCAGACTGGAGCCTTGGCTCAAGTGGTAGAGCACCAGCTGAGCCAGCAAGTCAAGTGAGGGAATGAGGACCTGAGTTCAAACCCTCATACTGACCAAAAAGAAAAAACAGAGATAAAAGGGGGCAGGGGAACGAAGGAAGGAAGGGTGGAGGAGGAAAGGAGTGAGGGAGGAAGGGAAGGGGAAGAAGAAGGTCTCATAGATTTCCCTGCCCAGACTGGCTTTGAACCACTCTCCCCAGATCTCAGCCTCCTGAGTAGCAAGGATTACAGCCGTGAGCCACTGCACCCAGCAAGATATATTTTTTATTGGCTACTTTAATCTAACTGGTTAAGAGGAACACATAACTTTAGATAACACATTAGTGAAAACTGACCGTAAACCCATACTTCATCTTGATTGGTAGGTCAATTTCTAGCCCATGGATCATGTACATTTTCATGGTCTCAGGTAAAGCTGTGTTCGCCAGTGGTCACTAATGAGCATCAGGGAAACCAAAACAAATTTTCTTCTGGGACACTTATAGAAAGGCACAAACACTTTGAAACTGGCTGACCAAAAAGGTTTCTGACAGACTTTACTCTTTTCTTTTTTTTTTATAGGAGGAAAAATATGTAGAGCAGGAAGTAATTTCTTCTCAGGGCAATGAAGCTAGTCTTTATTGTACCTAGCCAGCAGAAATGCAGTTGAGAGTAATTCATGAAGCATGAAACATGGAATACAGTCCTGATGAAGGGAAACTAGATTAACATATTCTCCAAGGTGTTCTCTCTTGGTGTATGTATGTGTATGAATATGTGAACACATACCTACTTTGGCGCAGAATGGGTTAACTGGAAAAACAGATGTTATATGATTAGTTGTCCAGCTTTTCCTTCCCTGGAACACTAATAACAAGGTAACATAATAGTTTGCAGAAGAGAAAGGCTGTGGAAAAAAATGAAATAAAAGCCCATGGCTTTTATTATGTTTTGCTTAAATAGCTTCTCATTGAATGATTCTATTGCATTTCCTCTGGTTTTGTCATCATTTTTCCAACTTTGTTGTAAATGTGACCATAGAAAATGGTCTTGTTTCCATCCAATACCTAATTTCAATTTACTGAATGAGTCATTGGTGACGACCCTAAGGAAAAAAAAATCCATGAACCTAGACATTCTAGGTGCATCCTGATGCACTGAAAAGTGTTTAAAGGAAAATGCACTAAATCCACTGGCCTTTAACATAATGCTACCATGAGGAAGAGTCTAACAAAAAATTGGTATAACCAACTGAAATGGGAAATAAATAACGAATGATTATCATATAAAAAATCAACATCAGACTGTTCCCAGAGCATCAATTACCTTGATGTTTCCCATGGAGATAAGGCAGTAGATGGACCTTTAGGGTATGTTTCTATTAAGTCAATGTTGGAATGCAATAATCTGCCAAGTGAGCTTTAGGTAGTCATTCAAGCCAGCCAAAAACACAGATGTCCTCTAGAAGATTAAAATCTTGGCCAAGAGGAGATAAGCAGAAGGATCCGATCATCAATCCTCCATCACACAGCAAGACGTTGGGTCTTATTCATGAGTTGTATCAAAGCTTTCATACCCCTACCTCAGAATTGAGAATTGTGTCTCCAGTGTCTGATACACAATAGATTCTCAGTCAATAATTTTGGATGGGTGAATGAGTAAATGGATGAATGAATGAATAGATGGATGAAGTTTCTCCCAGAGGACTGGCTAGTCCTCAGTTCCTAACATTTAATGGATGCCACTGGCAAGAGTCACATCTCCTTTGGCTTGAGAGTACAGAAATCAGAGGAATGAGGAAATGTGCTCAATGAATCCTTCAGCTATGTGGTGATACTCAGCTGTTGGCCTCATACCAATAATGGATTTCATTCTTGAGATTTGAAACAAGATATTTGTGCCTCTGTATACTCATCTCCTTACCAAGGAAAAACTAAGAATGACTTGAAGACAATGCTCTTTATTCTTTCAAGGGCCTGTTTCATTCAATGATGCCACTTAGAAACAGGAACATTGCAGTTGCTAGGGAGATTCAGGAGAATGCAGAAGGGGTGAAGGGCATTGAGTGCCTTCTATAGCCTGTAGCCCAGGGCACAGTGACCAGAAAGAAGAAAGAGAGTTACCCCAACCTCCTATGCTGGTGTGGCCTGTGGATTAAATGATCTGTGATCCTATGGCACTTTTGAGTTGAGAATCTCCATAACACCAGCCTAAATCTGCTAAGTCCTCAAAATGTAGTTTTATTTAACTTACTGATTGCTAAGACACAGGAAGGGGGAAAAATCAGAGCAACTGATTTACACCTGGATATAGCTTCATGTTTTAGATATCTGCCCTGCAGGACGATTGCAAGCAGGAATCTCGCAGAGGAACAAAGCAAATTGTCTTTTAGTAACTGGTCTCTTTCCTGAGAAACCCAGAGAAAAAGGTGCCTGGTTCTGCGAGTATCTTGACAGCCTGGGCTAGATGGTTGTTGAGTATTCTTTGAGGTTTCTGTCATGGACTGAATACAAGTGCCTTCAACCTAGTAAACATGTGCATGGCTCTGGGCTGCTTTTAACAGCATGAGCCCAGGCCAGTTTATTGATTTTCACCCCAAGCACTTGCTGTTGTGGCTTTCATCATTTTGGTTTCATGCACACAGAAAATATAGTCAGCTCTATATGGAAAAGAAAGCTATTCTTTTTTATTTGTTTATTATTGTAAAAGTACTGTACGGAGGGGTTACAGTTACATGAGCAAGGTGATGAGTACATTTCCTATCAAGCATTGTTGCCTCCTCCTTTGTTTTTCCCCTACCATCCCTTCCCTCCTCCCCACCTCCCCAACTCCTCCCTCTCCCACCCCAAGTTGTAAAGTTCGTTTTCAACATAGTGTCTTGTATATCTCATTGTTACAATGGGTCAACCTGTATCCTTATTTCAGCATTTTGTTATTTCCCTTCCCCTCCCCAAATTAGAAAAATATATATACAAGATCCAGGGCACCGACATCCAATACAGTGAAAATAAGGGTTATACTGTGGGGGAAGAACATACAAGAGAAACAAAAAAATCACATAGTACATTTTAAATACATTAAAAAAAAAACAAACACCAAGAAAAAAAAACACTTGTGTCTCTATCTTGGGATTCATTTCACTTAACATCATCTTATATGGTCATATGTACATAGCTTTTGAACTTTTCTGCTTGTTCTAGACTTATATTAGTCATGGCAAATAAGGGAAACCATGGAACCTATGTTTCTTTGGGCCTGGCTTACTTCACTTAATATAATTTTTTCTAAGACAAGAAAGGAATTTTTTTTTCCGTTCAGTCGTGGGGCTTGAACTCTGGGCTTGGGTGCTGTTTCTGCTCTCCTCAGCTCAAGGTGAGTGCTCTACTGTTTGAGCCACAGTGCCACTTCCGGTTTTCTAGTGGTTTATTCCAGATAAGAGTCTCACAGACTTTCCTGACTGGGCTGGTTTTAAACCATGATCCTCAGATCTCAGCCTTCTGAGTAGCTAGGATTACAGGCATGAGCCACCAGTGCCCGGCTTTAGAAAGGTCTTCTCAAGAGAAGTTTTCCATTAAAAATTTTCTATTGATAAGGGAGCTAAAAAAAATAGAATGGAAGAAGACAGCCTCTTCAGTAAATGGTGCTGGCAAAATTGGTTAATCACCTGTAGAAAACTAAAGCTAGATCCTTATATATCACCCTGCATCCGAATCAACTCCAAATGGATCAAAGACCTCAGAGTCAAAGCAGACACCTTGAAAACATTACAGGATGGAATAGGAGAAACCCTAGGTCTCCTTGGCACAGGCCAAAACACAACAAATCAAAGAAAGGTTGGACAAATGGGATTGCATGAAATTGCACAGCTTCTACATGGCAAAGGACATAGCTAGCAAGATCAATAGAAAGCCCACGGATTGGGAGAAGATCTTCACTAGCTGTACAACGGACAAGGGTCTCATATCTAAAATATACCTGGAACTCAAAAAATTAAATCCCTCAACAACAAATCTTCAAAGAAACAACTGCCCAATAAATAAGTGGGCTAAAGACTTACAGAGAAACTTCTCTGAAGAGGAAAGAAGGATGGCCAATAGACACATGAAGAAACATTCAACCTCTCTAGCCATAAAAGAAATGCAAATCAAAACAACATTGAGATACCACCTCACTCCAGTTAGAATGGCAAAAATCAAGAATTCTAACAACAACAGATGCTGGAGGGGATGTGGCCAGAAGGGAACCTTACTACATTGTTGGTGGGAGTGTAAACTTGTCCAATCACTTTGGAAAGCAGTATGGAGGTTCCTCAAAAGACTCCACATAGAGCTCCCCTATGACCCAACAATCCCACTTTTGGGCATTTACCCAAATGATCACAAACAAGACCATACTAAAGCTACCAGCACAACTATGTTTATTGCAACATTATTAACCATAGCTAATTAAGATATGGAACCAACCCAGATGCCCCTCAGTAGATGAATGGGTCAAGAAAATGTGGTATATAAACACAATGGAATTCTATGCCTCCATCAGAAAGAATGACATTGCCCCATTTGTTAGGAAACGGAAAGACTTGAAAAAAATTCTATTAAGTGAAGTAAGCCAGGCCCAAAGAAAGATAGGTCCGATGGTCTCCCTTATTTGCAATAACTAGTATATGTCTGAATAAAGCAGAAAAGGTCAGATAAGTTGATATTAGAGGAATGAACACCAAGATAAGTACTTAAATGTTTTTTTTTCTTTCATGCAATTGTTTCTAACATATTTATAAGATGATTTCTATGTTACTTTGTATGTCCCTCCCCTACGGTATAACCCCTGCTTTCACTGTATTTTATGTTGGTATAATCTGTGGAGGGAAAGGGCAAAAACAAATCGTTTAACTAGGGATACAGGTGGACCCATTGTAACAATGAGATGTACAAATCGTTATGTTGAAAAATGAACTTTACAACTTTGGTAGGGGGGGAGGATCATGTGGGGAGGGGTGGGGGGAGTATGGGAAGGGATGGGAAGGTGAAACAAAGAGGAGGCAACAATGCTTGATAAGAAATGTACGCATTATCTTGCCCATGTAATTGTAACTCCTCTGTACACTATTCTCACAATAATAAATAAATAAATAAATAAGTAGATATAGATAGATAGATAGATAGATAGATAGATAGATAGATAGATAGATAGATAGATAGATAGATAGATAGATAAAATTTTCTAGTGAATTTTCCCCAGAAAGTATATGGAAAAAAAATCATACTACGTGAAGTAAGCCAGACTCAAAGAAACAGCTCCATGGTTTCCCTGTGTAATAATTAGTATATGTATAGGATAGTCCTATAAGATATGTACATAGCTATTAAGCTATGTATATGACTATAGGTACATAGCTTATTATTGCGTCCATATGACCATATAAGACAATGCTACATGAAATGAACTCCAAGATAGGGAAAGAAGAGGCTGTTCTGTAGCAGTGTTGTTGTTTTTAATGCACTATGGGAACTTATTTTTTCTTGTGTTTTTTTCTTTTTTTCCCTATGGTTTATCCCTTGTTGTCACTGTAGTTTATTTGGTACCATATGTATTGTATATGCATTTATCTGAATTAGGGAAGGTAAGGGGAACAATGAAATGGTGAGACAAAGGACAAAGGGCAAGCCAATGCAACAGGGATACTCACAAGACAGCATGTTGGAAATGAACTGTACAACTTGGGAGGAGGGGAATTGGGGGAAGGGAAAGTGGGAGAAAAACAAGGAAGGGGGGGTAACAATGTTTGACAAGAAATGTACTCACTATCTTATATATGTAACTGTAACCTGTCTGTTTATCACTTTGACAATAGAATTTTAAAAATAACAAAATAACCAGAAAAAAAACACAAAAAGTATATGGAATATTGGATAATTTTATTGATGAATAACAATTTATGGGGTACAGTATGATATTTAGGGGGTTATTTATATATCTATATTGATAGACTCAAGATACTACTTAGATCATCTATTATCTCAGACATTTCTGGCAATCTTTGTGATAAGAATGTTCAAACCTCAGCCCTTCTAGCTGCTTTGGATTATTGATTATAACATTGTGAAGTAAAATTATCTTCTGTGGATTTGTTTAATTACTCAGACTAGTTCTTATAACAGCAGGCTATCCTCATACTCTCTAGGCATAGGAGAGTGCTAACATACCACAGGGACACTAACGAAGATCTGTGTGAATGAATGACATGTCAAGGCTTTTCCCTTTATCTAATGATGAGCATAGACATCTAAGGATCCACAGAGCAGAGATCATCCCTCCAATCACCTGGCTCCTATTACAGACTGCTGTGGAGAAATAGTAAGTATTATTATTATTATTATTACTGTTACAATTATTATTATTTGAGGGGCTGAGGATCATTTGAACCTGGGGCACTGCATACAGTAAGTAAATGCTCTGCCACTGAGTAAACCCCAAGCCCTCAAAAAACAATCCTTCCACTGCTATTACTTTTGGTGTTCAAATTGTAGGCAATGGCATCATCACTAGACAGGAAAATTTAGACAGTAAGCTCAGCCTGAATGCATTAGTACAATGCTACATGTGTTGCCAGGTGCAAGTGGCTCATGTTTGCATTCCTAACTACTTAGGAAGCTGAGATCTTAGGACTGAGATTCAAAACCAGGCTGGAGAAACATGTCTATGAGATTCTGTTCTCCTATTAGCCATAAAAAAAAAATCCAGAAAATGAGCCGTGGCTGAAATGGAAGGGTACCAACCTTGAAGAAAAGAGCTAAGGGACAACACATAGGTCCTGAATCCAAGCCCAGTATGGGCACTAAAAATTAAAATGAAAAAGAATGCTCTATATGTTGAAGTTGGTAGAATGCTAACAGCCTGAAGAACACTGCTGGAATGGTATAATTTACAGTGTCTCTTCTTTTAAAGGAGTCCTGACGTATCAGAAATTTAGAAAGTGATTAGATCATGTGGTATTTGATTCTTTGGCACAGGAACCTAGTCTACATGTAAATGTTAGAATTAAGCTCATATTACAACCTTGCACTTCCCAAAAACATGGAAGTACTCCTTTTTCACAAATCTCCACTGCCTGTGGGTAACAGCTCAGGCCCAGATTCTTTCTAATTTAATTTAAAAGAATCAATTTGTCACACTGGCATATGATCTTTAGGAACTCTAGAATGAGGGATTGCAACACAATGGTGGATGCTTCATATAATACATCAACATTCTAGAGGAAAGTAAGAGATGTGCCGGTTTAGAAACTATCCTGTGAGCAACTCCTCTGTGAGTTAATGAGGTATAGTCTCAAGGCAGCCAGCATGCAAGCTACACTTTACTGTCTTAAAAGCAGGGAGGGAGGGTCTGTCAAAGAACTAACTTTCTGTCCTACAGAACAAAAAATCCATACATTACATTCACTTCTCTCTTTATATATTAAAAAAAATCATGAACTTAAGAAATAGACTCCTGGCAGCAAATGCATCTTCTAATTGATTTAAGTCAATCATCTTTCTGGGAAATCTATTTATCTTAAGAAATTATAAAGTAAGAGCTGAATGAAGAAGAGGAAAGGATGGAGGCGAGTGTATAATGGAAACTGCTCTTTCCATCATGATGGGAAAATTCAATATCAACTCTTAGTCAGACCAAATTATCTTCCTCTTTTTTTTCCTATTTTTCCTCAGAGTAGGATTAGAACTTGGGACCTTACATAAAATTCTCAAGCGTCAATGGCTGTGCATTTAAAGGAGGTCCTTCAAATGCTTCTCACACCAAGTTCTGAATGATCCTGCACTAACCAACCTGTTGTTTCCTGTTAGTTGTTCTGTTTTTACTTGTAATTAAAATTTATTTTTTGAAAATTCTATGTCAGTAGTTGTAAAAAGGGGTTTCACCTTCATGCAAAATTAGTATGGGTTTTTTAAAAATTCATTTTCGCCACGTGCTGGTGGCTCACACCTATCATCCTAGCTACTCAGGAGTCTGAGATCTGCAGATCGTGGTTCAAAACTAGCCCAGGCAGGAAGATCCCTTTGAGATTCTTATCTCCAATTAACCACTCAAAAACCAGAAGTCATGCTGTGGCTCAAGTGGTACCGCACTAGCATTGAGCTGAAGAGCTCAGGGACAGTGCCCAGGCCCAGAGTTGAAGCCCCATACTGACAAAAAAAAATCATTTTCTATTCATTGGTATCCCTTAGCAATCAAAAATAGTTTGCCCACAATACACAGGGAGACCCAGTTCAACAATGATATTATGTTGACACTATGTTGGAAATGAACTTTACAACTTCAGTGGGGGGAGGGATGGGGAGGTAGGAGAGGGAAGGGATAGTAGGAGAAAAGCAAAGGAGAGGGTAACAATGCTCAACAAAAAATGTACTCATTACCTTATTCATGTAGCTTTAACCCCTCTGTATAGCATCTTTACAATAAAATAAAATTTATAAAATATTAAAACATTATCCCCACAGAAATCAGGCAATGCACAATCGCAAGATAGTAGGCAGAGAAAGGAGCCCATGTCTTCTCTTCTTCTTTTCTTAGGGAGTTAGTATTTACTTAGAACTGCCCTGGAAAACAGAAAATTTTGTTTATCTGTACTTCTGACATTGGCTAATTTTTGAACTCTAACAAGATTCTTGCCCTCTCTCATCTTTTGGTTCTTTACATCTTCCTTACAAAAAAAAAAAAAAAAAAAAAAAAAAGATAACAAAAGTGAAAACCAATAGATTGCTAATCCTGAAGTACTATTATTGTTACCGTGGTTTTTGTTGTTAGACTTTTCCTGTCTCTTTCTGAAAATCCTGTTCGTGTTTGGTGGAATACAACACAGACATAGCTAAACTCATGCACTATGCCAAATTATATAATAAAAACCACCAAGTTTGTTTGAGAATGTAATAGAGCTAGAGAAAAACATTACTGAAATTTTCACCTGTGGCACTAAAAGCAAATATACAGACCAAATAAAAATGCTGTTCCGTACTTTACCTATTCATGGGTTAAGAAATGTATAGATGTTGTGATACCAATGTATTTTAAAGATAATTCATCATTTTCTGAGGGGACTGCGGAAGCAGGCATTGCAGTGTCTCTAGCTGGGGAGTTCTGGGAAGAGATTGACAGGCCTGATATCAATCAGGCCATGACTGAGGGAGGTGGGTATGGCTTATGTCACTGGTCTGAGCTGAAACTGGTCCGTGCCTGTGACCTGTGGCTGTGGCTGCTTTCTCTACGCTTTAGCTGAGCCCAGATATCTTCATCCATTCACAGATAAAGTCCTGCACCAACCAATATGAAATTCATATTCTATGCAAATTGCTTCCTAATACATAAATTGTGTTGAAACATAAATTGCCTCCTAATGTATCCATTGTTTTGGAACAAATTTGTGTTTTCAAATGAGCATCACAGCAAAATTGTATCATGGAATGTTTCCCCCAAATGGAAACTAAAACTGCAAAATGATGAAGCTGCTGATTCTCTCTGAGTCAACTACTGCAGGGATGGTGCATGCTGAAGGGGCACATCGGAGCGGCCCCCAGCTTCCGAGAGTACAGAGGCCAACCTTTATTTGATGCTTTGATAAGTTAAAGGTTTCAAACGTGAACTTCATGCACCTGGGTCTTCCTCAGCATACCATTATCCTTGGGATTTACAATGTTGTTTGATTAAGATCACTCACTGGTAGATTACCAACCACAGACAATTACTATTTGCCAATTAAAATATATTTTAAAAGAGAGCACCCACTGAGCATGAGTGTGCACATCTGCATTTCTAGCACCCGGTAGGCCAAAGTAGAAAGATCATGAGTTGAAAACCAACCTGGGCTACATAGCAATACCTTATTTCCCCCAAAATTAATCAACAACAAGTAAGCAAATAAGTAAATAGCACAGCATTACTTGTTTTTAGCATTTCAGTAAACTGTAAGTTTATAAAATTTATTCTTGAACGATGACCATATTTATTCACCAACAGGTAAACCTGAAATTGCAATAATTGGCTCTTGTACAACAGTACCAGTCATTTTCCCACAGAGCTGCAGCCTAGTCCCTGGGAACTCAGGAAGCAACCTGTTCTGATGACCCAGAGCCAAAAGTGGGGGAAAGACCTGCTTCTTTCTTTCTGCATTCTGCGTTTTTCGGTGTTCCAGGAGCCACAAAAAACGACTGTCCATAATTAAGCTGAATCTAACCCTAAATTCATGGCCAGACTTTGTAAAGATCTCCCAGAGAACCTAGGATGCTAGAGAACCCACACCCATCCCACAAGGCAAGATTCTGTGAGGGCTGGGAAGGAGTGCATCCCTTTTATAGAACATCATGGAATAGTTTAATTCTGACATTATATACCTGTGTCTTTGGATTATTAGGGCCTAGGCTTCGGATTCCTGGGCTCTTGTCTGTTGAGACTGTTAGAAATATGTTGAGGTTTTGAATGTATCTCATAAGGACAATAATATCCTCACTCTTTTGGCTAAGCAGGAGATCACCATTGGCAGTAAACACTGAATCACCTGTCATGCTGGCTTTGAGAACTTCCCTTCCAAGGCCCAGGATTTCCTACTAAACTAAAATCTTCCCTGTATAGTTGACATCCAGAACCATCAGGTGGCCAGACTTACTTTTACTCAATGGAAAGTTAAATCGTGCATCTATGGATTCGGGACATATCCTCTACAGCCCAAGAGTTCTTATCTGAAAATTAATTATTCCAATACAAATGAGCAGCAAGATCTAGGCAGACAACAATTTAAATTTCTAAGTCAGGCCTGGATGTGGCTCCATGAAGAGAGTTTTTCAGGCTTATGAAAAGCCTTAGTTTCCACTCACACAATCACTCCAAAACCAAATTGTTAAGTCAATGTTAGAACCCAAAACCCAAGTCCTCACAGAATCATTCCAGATTTAATAATAAGAATTCTAAATGATAGAAATGATAGTTACCTAGACAACTACACAGAAAGTACAAAATAAGAGTGGATTGGAATGCAAGTGGAGGCATCCAAAAGGTTCTCATTTAAAGGTTGGTTCTTAAGATGGATAGCAGTTAAAATGGTTACATGTATAGACCTGCATGTGCTAGCCTTTATGTGGATCTTTCATAAAGATTTTCAATATGAGAATGATGGGTTACAAGCCAAAATGATCAACATTTGTATTATCTTAATCATTAGACAGCAAAAAGTAATTATCTAATTACTTATAAAATGTCCTCATTTACAAACAGCTGCAGGGCTTTGACAATTTAAAAATACATGACACTTGACCTTTTTCTTTCTTCTTGTTTTTTATCAGAAAGTAGAATGACATAGCTATTTCAGAGGCTGAGATCTGAGGATCGCAGTTCAAAGCCAACCTGGGCAAGAAATTCTGTGAGACTCCCATCTCTAATTAACAAAAAAAAGTCATAAATGAGGCTGTGAATCAAATTGTAGAGCACTAATCTTGACCAAGAAAACTAAGGGACAATGCACAGGCCCTGGGTACATGATCCAATACTGGTGGAAGGAAGGAAGGAAGGAAGGAAGGAAGGAAGGAAAGAAGGAAGGAAGGAAGGAAGGAAGGAAGGAAGGAAGGAAGGAAGGAAGGAAGGAAGAAAGGAGGGAGGGAGGGAAAGAAGGAAGGAAGGAAGGGAGGGAGGAAGGAAGGAAGGAAGTCAATTAATGGTAATTAATTAAAGTATGACATGAGGGTCATCTATGGGTCTTCAAATTACTCATCTGGTTGTTCAAATGATTAATGAACAACCTGGGCTATAAGAGCCAACTCATACAACAACAGCATTCAAATATTTCTCATTCTCCAGAGACTTGAATGGATGCCTCTTGCAATTCTAACTTGAGTGGACAATAACATTGAATTAGAAAAGCTCAGAAGGTTATGAGTAAATAACAGCTTTCACTTCCCTTTCTAAAATAAAAACTATGTAATGATGATTTATTGCAAAAATGTGTCTCTGAACAGAGAAATTATAGTGGTAATTAACTTAATCTTTTCGATGTGATCCAAAATTCTATAACAATTATACATTACTCTTGGGATGGAGAAAGAACATTTTATTTGCAATAAAGACAGATGATGAATGAGACAACATAATCATATTTCACATCACTTATTAAATGTGTTCCAGAAAATATTTTTAATTATATTTCTACCTTAAAAAGGTTTTAAATGTCCTCAAGAAGCTATCAACTTCCCCAGTCTTTTTCCTAACTATGCTAAGGATTTAACATTCCTTGAATCAACAGTCCTGTCATATGATTTCTTATAGCCTAAGCACTGTTGTTTTGTGTTTCTCAAATAACTCTCTTTTTCCTACAAACCTACTACAGAAAACTTTTCTGTGTTCCACAGTTCATTACACATGTTCATTCTTTGGAATCAGACTTCTAGCATTCATCAACAGTGAGCACCCTTGTGATATAAGAACTGCAGAAACTAGGCTATTCTCAAGTGACTTAGCACAGTGCACACTGAATAGAGATGAATGAATGAATAAGCAACTCTGACATTTTCATGATTTAAACAAATGGTTGACCTTTTCCCTTTTTCTCACTTCTGTGACTGGCTATTTGACTAGGGTGCTAAACCAATGAGTTGTTTTCAAACCTTTGAAAGGACTGTAGCTACTTACATAAACTCAATCCATCAGTATAATAATGTTTGTTCAACAAACTTTATCTGACTTTGTAGTAAGAACCAGGTTCTGTGTGAGGTACTGGACTATAGAAAAGAAACACAGTGCCTCTTTCTTTTTTTCAGCAAACTGAGAGACTTATAGAGACAGTGATGTGAAACTGGAGCTGTCATAGAATGGTGCTTTGCAGACAGAGCACAAAGTGGTGGTATAGGACTAGAGACAAGTCTTCTTAGTTCCAATAACAAATAAAACTAAAATATAGGTGTGATTATAGCATAAAGAAAAACAGAGAGTAGACTAATCAATTGCCTAATATAATCAGTGCTGATAACCAATATCATATAATATGAATGGAAGGAAGAAATGGCCAAGTCCACCCTTACTGGCATTAATTCTCATTGGAAAATTGGAAGGCACTGGCTTCCATTCATTGAAGAAAGCATAAATGCAGAAAAGATCACTTACTGATGATTTTTATAATCACTGAAACTTGGTGACAATTATTTTATTTAATTTTATTATCAAAGTGATGTACAGAGAGATTACAGTACATACATAAGGTAGTGAGTACATTTCGTGTCACATTGTGACCCCCTCTCTCATGTCTCTCCCCCTTTCCCTCCCCCCAAAGACCCCTTCCCAACTTGTAAACTTTGTTTCCAACAAGTGGTCACATTTTGTCCTTTGTCTCACATATATTCAGTTCTAGTTCCAACACTGCATGGAGAGGGATAGATATAAAGGTATCTTTGGTACTGAGGATGCAGCTCAGTGGTAAAGCCCTTTCTTAGAACATGAGATGTCCGGTGTTCCATTCACAGCAACTCTCGTTTCTCTCTCTCTCTCTCTCTCTCTCTCTCTCTCTCTCTCTCTCTCTCTCTCTCTCTCTCTCTCTCTCTCTCTCTCTCTCTCTCTCTCTCTCTCTCTCTCTCTTCCCTGCCTCCCTTCCTCCCTCCCTCCCTTCTCTTTCCCTTCTGCCCCCCCCCTCTCTTTCATGGAATATGTCATAGTTTTGCATCCCAAATACAAATGTTATTGCTTTTCCTGTCTTCCAAAGAAATGGACTAAAGAAGTAAAGTTGTATCTCTCTCAAAAAAAAGTCTTAATTCACCTAATTAGCTTACAAGGCCTAATAAGCTTTCAATTTCCAAGCATCCAGTGTGCCCAGCTGGATCCAAACCTGGCTCTATGCAGTTAGTTCCACAGATAGAAAGTTGGATGGTCATTTTTTAGAGTTGCTTCACAAAGCATAGTTTAACACACACACACACACACACACACACACACACACACACACACACACACACACACACACACACACACACACACACACATAAATCTTCATCAGGATCACCAGCTAGACTTTGAAACTTATTTCAACTTCCATTTCTCAAACCTTTCTTTACTTCGTGTCATAGAATATTGTCATTTATTCCAAACAACACGAAAGTGCTGCTTTGTTAATTTGGAATACAGTCTACACTGGAGTTTTGGAATTCATGGAGTTCCCAATTGTCTCCAATATGTCCCTTTTGCTGATTACAGTCATGCATCCCTTGTAAAGTCTGTACCTTTCCCCTCAAAATGCCTCCCGTGGTACCTCAGCATCCCCATAACTCTCCCACTCCATTTCTCATGTGTTTGAGTAGCTTTCTTCCCATTTCATCTGATCAAATCCCACTCATCAGAACCCTCCAAGTAGTCTGTCTATCCTATCTCAGGCTACTGTATGCATCCTCCCCACTGACTCTTTCAATTTATAGCTCTCTTCCCACCTCCACATGTCTTACTAATCTTTACAGCCCACCTCCCACAGCAGTTACCACATATTTCATGTACAATAACAGAGCTATGGATAAACAACTGGATCTCTTAAAACAATGATTCAGAAGGCATTTCAGGATTCTTTCTTTTCTCCACATAGCTGAACATGGTGGCTACCATGGCTTGATGTGTTGAGTGTTGTAAGATATTGGCAGATTCAATACTTTCCCTGTACTTTGTGAAATTTGGTCATCAAATCAAATTCTGATAGTAGCTTATCAGCCAGTAGTTAATCATATAAAGACAGAATATAAAATTCTGGTGCTTGAATATTTTATTTGGTCAAATTTAGGTTAAACAAGAGATTAGCATGTCCACACTCTAAAGCCACTAGTTTGTTAGATGTGTTGCACTTTGTGGTTGAATTGAGTTTTGATGACAAAACAATTCCTTAAATGATACTTACGTTCCAGCCTCATAAAATTTTAAGAGTAGAATAAAATAAGTACATACATGCTGAAAATGCTACGTAGAATAAAATAAGTACATACATGCTGAAAATACTACCTGAGAAATGATTTTCTATCCTGGAATAGCTAAGGGCTGGTGTTGAATAATTACATCGCCAATAACCTTATCTTTTCCAGACAAAATATTCTATCATACAATGATATTATTATAATTCAATCATTTCTACAAGGGACAAAAAATAGAAATAAAAGCACCACAGGATGCCTGTAGCTCACACTAAACTTCTGGCTATTCACCAGCCACAAGCAAGCAAAAGAGATACAGGGCCAAATTCAGGCCTTAATACTGACAAAAAACATAAATAACATGTAAAATATAAAAGAAAATAAAAGAATAACTAGTGCTCAGACTTTGAAATTTTGTGTTGCAATGATAAAATATTCTGACAAAACTGATGAAAGTCAATTTGGTAGGTCTAGGAAATAATTTTTTGCTGAAATTTGACAATATCTTAAAAGCTTAAAACATTCTGACAAAAATCTTAAAATATTCTGACAAAATTTACAAAAGTCAATTTGGACCAGGAAAATAAATGATTTCTAAATTTGACTAACAACAAAAGACAATACATTTTTATAGAAATAGGAAACAAAAACCAGGAGATTTTGATTATTTGGTTGTTTATTTAACTATCATATTTATTCTCTACAATACAAACTCCCCCAAACCAATCACACAATTTTATTTGGAAATAAGAAGAGAGAAAAAGATGTACCTCGTTTTGTGATAAAGCCAAATTTCTTGATAAAATTAAGTATCAATATATATAGCAATATCTAGCTAATATTCAATACTTTAAGGGTTAGTCAGTATAATGACACTTAGTCTTTACTTAGTGACTCATGTGGAAGACACACCACGCTTCTTCTCTAAAGGACAGTTGTGAGCAGCCTGTACTCTTCACTGCCCTTGCTAATGGGGCAGGGATAGAGGGAGTGAGCTTACCACCAAACACTAAGGTCTTCTTCTTCCATAGACCTGGCTACAGGAATTGGAAGTGAACTCCACTCCAGGACCACCAATGCACAGACTAGCCAGTGAAAACCTATGAGGGAAATCAGGTTTTAATCTCAAAGATATGGTTTAGAAAATAAGAATAAATAATCTTCTAAGGAAACTGAAGAGACAAAGTACAGAGCCGAGTGATGGCCAAATAGTTGGTAAAGTCAAATGGAGGAGAACAGAGAGAGCAGATCACAAATGAGAGCTGTCCAACGTCCTGATACTGTAAGGTCCTCAGGTCAGTAGACCCATAGTCTTCCATTACTCTAAATTACAGCCCAAACTCCCAATTTCACAGAGTCTTGTAGCTTGTCTGTGCCCAAATAATTTGGATATATTTCAGATATTCATAATTACGGCATTAAAGTTACAGATTGATCCCATGACGAAGAGATACAGGCCAACAGTGTATCTTTGTGTTTCTTTTATGAGACTAAGTACTTACCCATCTTTATGAGCTGCTGTAGAATTTGATGCATGAATACAGTGTGTAGTAATGAAATCTAGGTAACAAGAAAGTCTACCTGCTCAAACATTTACATATGTCAAATGTACAGTGTTGTAAACAACAATTGCCTTCATGTGCTACAGAAAGCCACAACAAATTCCTGCACTCTAATAGAATTATGTAGCTTCTTTCTGCCCCTCTGTTATTTTATCTGCCTTAGCTTCCTGTTCTCACTGGTAACACTTTCAGTCCTATAGAAACATTGCAACACATGTGCTATTGGCAAGATGTTCATACTCCAGTTGTCTCTCTGGTGACTATTTGGCAGACTCCTCAACATTAGGCATGAATTGTAGATCTGGCATTTGTTGTACATGTGTCTTATATTTTAGGACAACATTCTACTCATGAGCGGTGTCTTTTTTTCAGTCTGAATCTGAATCAAGAATTGAAAGGCTAGTGAAGATCTTCTCCCAATCCATGAGCTTTCTATTGATCTTGCTAGCTATGTCCTCTGCCATGCAGAGCTCTGCAGTTTCATGCAATCCCATTTGTCCAACCTTTCTTTGATTTGTTGTGTTTCTAAATCTTCATTAAGAAAAATTTTGTCCTGTGCCAAGGAGCCCTAAAGTTTTTCCTATTCCTTCTTGTAATGTTTTCAGAGTGTCTGCTTTGAGTCTTCAAGCTCTTTGATCCATTTGGAGCTGATTCTTGGGTAAGATGATATATAAGGATCTAGCTTTAGTTTTCTACAGGTGTTTAGCCAATTTTGCCAGCACGATTTACTGAAGAGGCTGTCTTTCTTCATTCTATTCTTTAGCTCCTTGATCAAAGATCAGGTGGCTATAGGTCTGTGAGCTCATTTCTGGGTTTTCAGTTCTATTTCATTGGTCCTCAGGTCTGTTCTTGTGTCAGTGCCAAGCTGTTTTGATTACTATGGCTTTGTAATAGGGTTTGAAATTTGGTATTAATATTTCCTCCAGCACCATTCTTTCTGCTAAGAGTTATTTTTGCTATTTGGGGTCTTTTATTGTTCCATATGAATTTTTGGATTGCTTCTTCTATTTCCTGAAGAAAGAGGTTGGGATATTGATAGGTATCACATCTTCACTAGCCATACAACAGACAAGGATCTCATATCTAAAATATACTTAGAATTCAAAAACTTAAATCCCCCAACAACAAATTCTCAAAGAAACAACCACCACATTAATAAATGGGCTAAAGACTTAAAGAGAGACGTCTCTGAAGAGAACATAAGAATGGTCAATAGACACATGAAGAAATGCTCAACTTCTCTAGCCATAAAAGAAATGCAAATCAAAACAACATTGAGATACCACCTCACCCCAGTCAGAATGGCAAAAATCAAGAAATCTAGTAACAACAGATGCTGGAGGGGATGTGGACAAAAGGGATCCATACCACATTGTTGGTGGGAGTGTAAACTTGTTCAACCTCTTTGAAAAGCAGTATGGAGGTTCCTCAAAAGACTACACATAGAGCTCGCCTATAACTCAGCAATATTATTTTTAGGCATTTATCCAAACGATCACAAACAAGGCCATACTAAAGCTACCGGTACAATTATGTTTATCGTAGCATTATTTACCATAGCTAAGATATGAAACCAACATAGATGCCCCTCAATAGATGAATGGATCAAGAAAATATCATATATAGTTATACAATGGAATTCTATGCCTCTATCAGAAAGAATGACATTGCCCCATTTATTAAGAAATGGAAAGACTTGGAAAAAATTATATTAAGTGAAGTAAACCAGACTCAAAGAAACATAAGTCCCATGGTTTCCTTTATCTGCAATAACTAGTATATGTCTAGGACAAGCAGAAGAACTCAAGAGCTATGTACATATGATCATATAACCTGATGCTAAACGAAATGATCCCCAAGATACGGACACAAGAGATTTTATCTTTCTTGTTGTTCTTTTTAATGTATTTATAATGTACTATGTGATTTCTTTTGTTTCTTTGTATGTTCTTCCCCATGGTAAAACCTCTCTTGTCACTGTATTTTATTCCAGTGTCCTGCATCTTGTATATACATTTTTCTAATTTGGGGACGGGAAGGGAAATAACAAAATGCTGAAATAAGGATACAGGATGACCAATTTTAACAATGAAATGTACAAGAAAGACACTATGTTGAAAATGAACTTTACAATTTTGTGGTGGGGGGAGGAGCTGGGGAGGTGGGAGGGAAGGGATGGTAGGGGAAAAACAAAGGAGGAGGTAACAATGTTCCACAGGAAATGGACTCATCACCTTGCTCATGTAACTGTAACCTCTCTGTACATTATCTTTACAATAAAAATATATATTTTTTTAAAAAGAATTGAAAGATTTACAAAAAAGAATTGAAATGTGGGAAGGGAAAGGGAATGTCTATAAAGTTACAGTTACAGGAAAAAATTGTTTTTCTTACTTCTCTGCGCAAACAAATTGACTTGCAATGATCATTAGGTTATCTTTTCTTCTCTTAGTTCCAGTGTCCAAGAATGTACATGTTTTCTCTCATATGTGGAAATTATATCTAAAATATAAACATACATGAAGACATAGGGCCATACACATATACACATGATCCAACTATCTATAATATGGTATATGTAAGGTATATTTCCATAGTACAACCCCTTTGAGCAATTAGCAGACAGCTTAACAAAGTGAATACTAGCAATCTGAAGCATGTCTTATTGAGGAATTTGGGGAGGGGTTTAGATGAATTGAGAAAGGAAGAGTGGGTGAAGATAGTAATAATACTCAATCTACATTTTTAAAAATGGTATTAGGAAACAAGTGCACTGGTAGAGGGTGGAGTTGAGGTAAATTGAGAGTGGATAAATGATGAAAAGAATGACATTTATTAACATGCATTGTGCCTATAAATTGACATGTTGAATTAAAAGTCCTTTGTACTACTATTTAAAGATTATAAAAATGATTTTTAAAGGATATGCTTTGCTGATTGCCGATGGCTTGCCTAAAATCCTAGCTACTCAAGAGGATGAGATTTGAACCCAGGAAGGAACACTCGTAAGACTCTTTTCTCCAACTAAACACCAAAAATCCAGAAGTGGAGCTGTGGCTCAAGTGGTTCAATACTATACTTAAACACAAAAGCTTGGAGAAAACATCCAGGCCCTGAGTCCAAATCCCAACACTGATGTACACTCACACAAAAGAAGTTTGTTATCTAGGTGCCAGTAGCTCAATTTTGTAATCCTAGCCATTTAGGAGGCTAAGATCAGAAGTAGCGCTGTAGCTCCAGTGGTAGAGCACTAGCATTGAGCTAAAGAAGTTCCGGAATAGTGGGGCTTGAACTCTGGGCCTGAGTGTTGTCCCTCAGCTCTTCAGCTCAAGGCTAACACTCTATCACTTGAGCCACAGCTCCACTTCCGGCTTTCTAAGTGGTTCATTGGAGATAAAAGTCTCACGGAGTTTCCTGACTGGGCTGGCTTTGAACCAGGATCCTTGGATCTCAGCCTTCTGTGTAGATAGGATTACAGGTATGCACCACTGATGCCTGGCAAATAATCTAATTTTTAAATAATCTGATTTTACCAAGTAAAGTAATCCCTTGGCCACTCTGCTCAGCAAGGTCAGCTTCCCCAGTGACCATGAATTTCCTCAACAACTAGTAAGACTCTTCAAAGCACAAAGAACCTCAGTTTCCCTCTCACGATTTATACTCCAACATAGGTTTCTCCAGGAGCATAGTCATGGTTTCTCAGGGCATTGAGAAAGAATGAGTATAGCAGAATGTGTGAGTACAGCAGCTCCTGTAGGGGAAAGCCTAGCTCCTTCTCAGGCTTCAGGAAGAACTTAACAAGCCATACACTGTCTTTTGACAAAACACACTTCGTCCCTATTTGTAGATCAGCTCATCAAGTGCATACCACGCTCTACCTTTTCCTTCCTTGCTTCATTGGAGTGTTTTTCTATTTCCAGATCTCTCCAGAAGAGTTTCACCAAATTTTGCATGAATTTCTGGTTTCTATTTCTTCTTTGGGTTTCTTTTAAAATGTATCTAAGATTTATATAATTATTGCTTTGTCATATTTTATCCTTTAAAACCTGGAAGTATAATACAGATATATTAACGTATTTTTTGGAGAAAAACTGAGGAAGTCATTCTCTATTTAAGCCACAACCCAGTCCTTTAGTTTTCAGTTTGTTTTTCAGATGGAGTCGCGTGTTAATTTTTCTGGGACTGGTCTCAGACAGTGATATTCCTACTTCCAGCTCTCTGGTATCTGGAACTACAGGCATATAGCAACATACCTGACTTTTCTTTTAATACTTTTTTTTGTAAAAGTACTGTACAGAGGGGTTATGGTTACATGAGTAAGATAATGAGTACATTTCCTATCAAGCATTGTTACCTCCTTCTTTGTTTTTCCCCTACCCTCTCTTCCCTTCCACCTCTACAACTATATTCTCCCACTCTCCCCACCTAAGTTGTAAAGTTCATTTTCAACATACTTTCTTGTACATTTCACTGTTACAATAGATCAACCTATTTAAGCATTTTGTTTTTTCCCTTTTCCTACCCAGATTAGAGAAGTATATATACAAGATTCAGGACACTGACACCAAATATAGTGAAAACAGGGGTCATACCATGGGGGAAGAACATACAAAGAAACAAAAAAAATCACATGGTACATTATAAATACATTAGGAACAATAGCAAGAAAGAAAAAAACCACTTGTGTCCCTATCTTGGGGTTCATTTTGCTTAACATCATCTTAACTTGGAAAAAAATATATTAAGTGAAGTAAGCCAGGCCCAAAGAAACATAGGTCCCATGGTTTCCCTTATTTGCAGTAAGTAACTAGTATATGTCTGGGACAAGCAGGAAAGGTCATACTTTTTTTCAGATAAGATCTTACTACCTTTACCAGATGGCCCAGTTGGCTTTAAACCATCATCCTCCTATTTCACCTTCCAAGTAGCTGGGATTACAGACATGCCCTGCCCAAGTCACTTTTAAAGTTTAGCTAATCTCAGGGAAGTAAAAGTAACTGGAAAACCAAGTGAATCAAGCTTTAGGTAAAGTTAGGTAATTAGAATGCCTCACATATCATCACTTACACTTTAGTAGAGACAGACAACAGAAAATTTCTACACAACCTCATTTTTGAGTAAAAATGCAATTGGTTTTAGAACTACAGTATCAGAAATGAACTTCATGAGGTACTCTGGTTAGTATGGATATTTTCTCTTTTTTTCATTTTATTTTACAATTTTGCAAATGTGAATCTTTATTTTTCTTTTTTTTAATTTAATTTTATTTTTGCAAATGTGAATCTTTATTTTTCTGTTTTTTTAATTTAATTTAATTTTTTTGTGAACATACTGTACAGAGGGGTTACAATTTCATATTGCAGTGTTGAAGACGATGAACTAAATACCCTGAAAAGTAAATGGATATTAGGATAAGATTAGATCATTCATAACAACCAAGAAGAAAAACCTACATCATTCAATCAAATAAATGGACATCAACACTGGAGTTACTTCAGCTCCCAAGGCATGTGCCTGGAAGGTCATCCCTATGCGTGATAAGAATTCTGGAGAATGCTCTGCTAGTGACCATTCTGCGGATGCAGGGGAAAAAAAACCTCCTTACTCTAGACCAAATTTTGAGGCAACCAAGGAGAGAATTATGTAGGGCCATTTAAGTTTCATGGTTCTATATTTACAGGTACTTTAAAACTTTTGTGATTGAAATTTCCACGAGAAAAATACTATGATTAGGGACCTAAAAACTCCTTACTATCATTTCCTCATAAGAATAATTTTAGTCATAACTCAATTTTTGATAGAAACGTGTTTATTAGGGTACAACTATAAAATTAGAATACAGAAAGAAAAGTGGCTGAACAAGTTTACATTCCCACCAACAATGAAGTAAGGTTCCTTTCTGTCCACATCCCCTCCAGCATCTGTTGTTGTTAGAGTTCTTGATTTTTGCCGTTCTAACTGGAGTGAGGTGATATCTCAATGTTGTTTTGATTTGCATTTCTTTTATGGCTAGGGATGTTGAACATTTCTTCATGTGTCTATTGGCCATCCTTCTTTCTTCTTCAGAGAAGTTTCTCTTTAAGTCTTTCGCCCACTTATTTATTGGGCAGTTGTTTCTTTGAGGATTTGTTGTTGGGTGGTTTAATTTTTTGAGTTCCAAGTATATTTTAGATATGAGACCCTTGTCCGTTGTACAGCTAGTGAAGATCTTCTCCTAATCCTTGGGCTTTCTATTGATCTTGCTAGCTATGTCATTTGCCCTGCAGAAGCTCTGCAACTTTATGCAATCCTCAAAAGAGGATTGACCCAGCAATCCCACTTTTGGGCATTTACCCAAATGTTTACAAACAAGACCACACTAAAGCTACCAGCACAACTATGTTTATTGCAGCATTATTTACCATAGCTAAGATATGGAACCAACCCAGATGCCCTCAGTAGATGAATGGATCAAGAAAATGTGGTATATATACACAATGGAATTCTATGCCTCCATCAGAAAGAATGACATTGCCCTATTTGTTAGGAAATGGAAAAACTTGGAAAAAATTATATTAAGTGAAGTAAGCCAGGCCCAAAGAAACATAGGTCCCATGGTTTCCCTTATTTGTAATATCTAGTATATGTATGAGTCAAGCGGAAAAGGTCAGATAATGTGATGTCAGGAAAATGAACCCTTAGATGTGTATTTTAATGTTTTTTTCTTTCATGCATGTGTTTCTAACGCATTTATAAGATTATCTCTTTGTTGCTTTGTATATCCCTCCCCCACAGTATAACCCCTGCTTTCACTATATTTGATGTCAGTATAACTTGTGGAGGAGATGGGGAAAAACCAGTTGTTTAAGGATACAGGTGGACCTGTCGCAACAATGAGAAGTACAAGTTGTCATGTCCAAAACAAGGATTGGGATTGGGGGGGAGGGGGAGGCTGGGAAGGGATGTGAAGGGTAAACAAAGGAGGAGGCTGCAATGCTTGGTAAGAATCAAGCGGAAAAGGTCAGATAATGTGATGTTAGGAAAATGAACCCTTAAATATGTATTTTAATGTTTTCGTTTCTTTCATGCATGTGTTTCTAACGCATTTATAAGATTATTTCTTTGTTGATTTGTATGTCCCTCCCCCACAGTGTAACCCCCGCTTTCACTATATTTGATGTCAGTATAACTTGTGGAGGAGATGGGGACAAACAAGTCGTTTAAGGATTCAGGTGGACCTGTTGCAACAATGAGAAGTACAAAATGTCATGTCAAAACCAACTTTACAATGTCGGTGTGGGGGGGGAGGGGTGTATAATTGGGTGGGGGGAGGTGGGAGACTGGGAAGGGAGGTGAAGGGTAAACAAAGGAGGAGGCTGCAATGCTTGGTAAGAAATGTATGCATTATCCTGCCCATGTAATTGTAGCCCCTCTGTACAGTATGTTCTCAAATAAAATAAAATTAAATTAAAAAAAAAAAGAAATGTACGCATTATCCTGCCCACGTAATTGTA
This sequence comes from Dipodomys merriami, assembly GCF_024711535.1. Taxonomy (NCBI): domain Eukaryota; kingdom Metazoa; phylum Chordata; class Mammalia; order Rodentia; family Heteromyidae; genus Dipodomys; species Dipodomys merriami. Next base: position 13,992,053 of record NW_027203826.1, on the reverse strand, counting down.
ACTCCTCTGTACAGTATGTTCACAAATAAAATAAAATAAAATTTTAAAAAAAAGAAAGAAAAGTGGCCCTAGTTTAATAGGAATAGGACATCAAAGTCATATATTGAAATTTGAAGTGTTATTATAAAAGCTTACCACTTGTGCATATATTATGTTGTGTTTGATTATTCTATGTAAAGTGGATTTTTGAAAATTTCTTTATTGTAAAGGTGATGTGCAGAGGGGTTAAGGTTACATGACTAAGTTACTCCCTCCCTCATTTTCTCCCACTGAAAGATTTTATAAAGTAAGAATTATTACTTAAAATCTTACAAACACCATCAACAACCAAACTTTTGCGATGGAGAGTTAGCCAAAGAAGGTCCTTTTGAAGGACTGATTAGAAAGAACAGTCACTCAAGTTTTCCACAGAATTGTAATTAATAATTTTTTGTATTGCTTTTGTTTTTGATATGTAGCCCAGTCTAGCTTCAAACTGGAGGTCCTCCTACTTCAGACCCTCTTAGGGCTTGGATTACAGGCACATACCACCACACTCAGTGGTCTTCATGTGAACACTTCCTTTTTGTTATTTTTTTTACTTTAATACTTTTATTGTTTTCAAGTAGGTATACAAAGGAGTTGCCATTCAACAAAGCAGAATACAATGCATCTTGATCAATGCCATATCTTGCAACATTCTCACCCATCCCTCCCAATCCACCCCACTTCCCTCACTTTTCTTAATTCTGTAGGCTATACATTGAATTTTTTACTGCGTTCTCCCCCCCCCCATTTCTTAACACTTTCTAATATGATAGGTGACTGTCTTCAGAGTCTTGCCTTCCCCTTTAATTTTTGACAACCTACTTACCTTCAAGAATGTTTTATATCCTCCAATGTAAAATAGAAGACCTTTTGATCCATTGTGTGACCTATGCTTTGTGACTATGTAGACAATAGAAAACCACTACTCACCAACTCCACATAAACATGCTGCTGTTAACTATAAGACATCACAGACCCAATTTCAGTTCCAAGCTGGGATTCAAACCTGCCCTAGTGGATTATACACCAAGTCCATGTCATTGTAAATTCACTTGGCCACACACTAATGACCAATATTTGACCAGATTCATCTGTCAGAATCTCAATCTTCTACCTTCTCTCACCTCTAATTTCCAGCTCCCCCATATACAACCTGTGCCATAGCTATCTAGTCTCTGACAGCCATACAGGCCAGCATTCTCATTCCTCTCCCTGGGCTGTATGAGTATAAGGTAGCTAGCCTCAACATCTTCTGCTTTCTTCTTGTAACCCTCAGTTTGTTAATTACTGGGCCCTTCTATGGAGATTTCAGAAAAGGCTCTTTCACTTCTGTCAACTATCTAAAAATAAATATGAAGAGGACAATTTCTTTTATGGAAACATCTTAGAAATAAAATTGATGCTCAGACATCTGGTCTACCAGAGATAGCAAGCATTATTTTGGTTCCCCTAAAACACCTGTGCACAGACACATATATACTATGAAATAGAAGTTATCACTATTTGCCTTCATAAATTATGCTTTCATTTCCTCTCTGGATAACACCAAGGGCTCAATAGAGCCATTTGTATCATGCATTATGTTCACATTTAGGAAACAGCTTTAACACATAAAATATCCCTAAAAACTGATATATTCTTCTTTATTGTCAGTTTTGCAATACAACCAGTTTTCCTGGAACCTGCATACAACAAACCTTCCATAGCCAAAGTTTTTTAGTGAGTTGCAATGAAATTACAGATCATTTCCTAGTTTCCCTTGACAAAGTAAAAAGATACTACCATTAGCAAAGAGGGAAATGTCTGTTTGACAGGAAAGAAAAAAACAGTTGACAGAATAAAGATCACAAGGTATACAAAGTATATTTGTTATGTAAGGTGAGATTGGAGGATTTTTTTGTTTGATTAGTTGGTTTTGTTGAGATGTTTATTTGTTATTTGCTTGTTTGCTTTCAGTACTGAAGGCTGAAGCCAGAGTCTCACTTGTTAGGAGCTTAAATTCCGATCAACTCAATTTATAATTGTGTGGAGGTCTTCATATACAAGATGTCCATGAAAAACCTATCCCCACCCAGCTTTGTTTTAGATAAGATAATTCACAGAAGGGAAAAGGCAATCAAAACTATGCTTTTTCTAGCCTTTAAACGAACTAAAAGCAAAAGAAAAGGTAGGCAGTCCAATCTATTTTGTATCCATACCCTTTGATGGGAGTTACTTGTAGGCATTTTGCAATCACCTTGGGCTTCAGGAAGGACAAGAGTCATCCATAGGAAGCTTGTGACAAAAGGCAAAGTGTCACTCTGCCAGGCAATATCTTCTTATCACCTTGTGGCAAAAGGCAAATCTGCTTCCCCCAAAAAAGAATAGTCAGAAGCTCAGCAGACACCACCTGCCAAGCCACAGTGACTGGCTTCTATCTGTTCCCCTCGAGTAATGACTTTTCTGAAGTACCTCCAGAGGTAAAAACTGAGACTGTACCTGACACCTCTCTCCACCCTACCCTCAAGTCTTCTTATTTAACCTAAGACCAATTTCTTTTTTTTTTTATTGTGAAAATACCATACAGAAAGGTTATAATTACATGGGCAAGGTAATGAGTACGTTTCTTATCAAGCATTGTTGCCTCCTCCTTTGTTTCCCCTTCCCATCACTTCCCATCTTCCCCCCACTCCCCCCGACCCCCCCCCCGCACCAAAGTTGTAAAGTTTGTTTTTAGACATAATGTCTTGTACATCTCATTGTTCCCCTCCACAAATTATACCTAAGCAAATACAGTAAAAACAGGGGTTATATTGTGGAGGAGGGATATACAAAGCAACAAAGAAATATCTTATAAATATGTTAGAAACAACAGCAAGAAAGAAAAAACATTTGAGTCCTTATCTTGGGGTGCATTTCGCCTAACATCAACTTATCTGACCGTTTCTGCTTGTCTCAGACATATACTAGTTATTGCAAATAAGGGAAACCATGGGATGGACCTATGTTTCTTTGCACCTGGTTTACTTCACTTAGTATAATTTTTCCAAGTATTTCCATTTCCTAACAAATGGGGCAATGTCATTCTTTCTGATGGAGCCATAGAATTCCATTGTGTATATATACCACATTTTCTTTTTTTGTGTGTGAAAATAAACGATTTTATTTATAAGCAAACAATACCACCAAGAAAAGTGAGTATACATTAGAGAGACTGCAAGAATAATATTAGGGATTTACTGTCTCATCTGATCATGGGATTGTATTTCTTGATATTGAAACTCTCCTCTTGTTATTCTTTTTTTTAATTTTTATTTTTTGTGAACACACTGTACAGAGGAGTTACAATTACATGGGCAGGTTAATGAGTACATTTCTTATCAAGCATTTCAGCCTCCTCCTTTGCTTACCCTTCACATCCCTTCCCAGCATCCCCCCTCACCCCCACCCAATCCTCCCCGCTCCCCCCCCCCACCAACATTGTAAAGCTCGTTTTCTTCAACATGACAACTTGTACTTCTCATTGTTGCAACAGGTCCACCTGTATCCTTAAACGACTTGTTTTTCCCCATCTCCTCTACAAGTTATACTGACATCAAATATAGTGAAAGCAGAAGTTATACTGTGGGGGAGAGACATACAAAGCTACAAAGAGATAATCTTATAAATGCGTTAGAAACAAATGCATGAAAGAAAAAAAACATTAAAATACATATCTAAGGATTCATTTTCCTAACCACATTATCTGACCTTTTCTGCTTGACTCATACATATACTAGATATTGCAAATAAGGGAAACCATGGGACCTATGTTTCTTTGGGCCTGGCTTACTTCACTTAATATAATTTTTTCCAAGTTTTTCCATTTCCTAACAAATGGGGCAATGTCATTCTTTCTGATGGAGGCATAGAATTCCATTGTGTATATACCACATTTTCTTGATCCATTCATCTACTGAGGGGCATCTGGGTTGGTTCCATATCTTAGCTATGGTAAATAATGCTGCAATAAAATGGCTATAATCAAGAACTCTAATAACAACAGATGCTGGAGGGGATGTGAACAGAAGGGAACCCTGAGGCTAATTTCTGTACCCTCAAAGATGCTTTAAGTTGTCCTGAAATGCTATCTTCCCATGGCATGCTCATAGTATCAAATAAATCGCTTCTCCCTTGTTTTACTTGGTGTATGAAGTAAGTAGCCAGACCTAATATGGGATCTGAAAACCTGGTTTTAATAAGACTCAATCCTTGTGATAAGAATGAATATTAATGATAAAGAGCTAATATGCACATAGGGCTGAAAGTCTTTTTAATGATATTCTATATGTGCTTATGGTGCCAAATCATTAATAATTATTTAAGAAACAGATTCTCATGAGTCAATTGCTGAATAAGCTAGTGCTTCCCTTGAAACTAGATGAAAAAAAAATTCTTGTAGCTCTAGGAACTTGAGTAAAATCCTAAAAGACATTTGACAAAGCTTCTTGTGTTCTATTAATGTATAAGGTATGGATGCAAACATACCTGATGGATTATATTTAGGCTTTGCAGCTGCCCTCCAAAAAATGTTTGTAAATGAATCCAATAAAAAACTTGGTAGCAACCAGGCACTGGTAATTCATGCCTATAATCCTAGGTGAGTGAGATTTGAGGATTATGGTTCAAATCTCAGGAGAGCCCCTGAGATTCTTATCTCCAACAAAACACTAAAAAACTGGAAATGGAGTTGTGGCTCAAGTGATAAGAGTGCTGGCCTTTTGCTAGGCATCAGTGGCTCATTCCTATAATCCTAACTACTCAGGAGGCTGAGATCTGAGGATCGAGGTTCAAAGCCAGCCCAGCCAGGAAAGTCCATGAGACTCTTATCTCCAAAAACCACCAGAAAACCAGAAGTGAAGCTGTGGCTCAAGTGACACTTGCCTTGAGCTGAAGAGCTCAGAGATAGTGCCCAGGGCCAGCATTCAAACTCCACGACTGACAGAAATAAAATAAAATAAAAAGAGTGCTGGACCTGAGTGAAAGAGCAAAGGAGCAGCACCTAAGCCCTAGTTCCTTACCAGCCCTAGTCCTAGCTCCCACCCCCAAAAAGAACTTGGTGGCAAGTTCAAATACAACTGAGGCCCCATGGCTCTGACCTCTGATGGGATCTACTGACCGTAGTGCATGTCACCCATTGGATGGTGAAAGGTCATAGGATCTATAAGACTAATGAAACCACTAGGACAGAAAGCTAAATTGAATCTAATAATATGCCAGTAGATTGATTTGCACATGAATCCAATATCTGGGATCAAGTCATTAATTACCAAAGGAAAACTTGTAGAGAGCCCAGTTACACCCGTGTTCATCTGAAAAATACCCACAGTATGGGCTAAAAGTGTAAGAGGGTGATCAATTTAAAAACCTCTTTAGCAGGGTTTCAGCTACACTTGATAGCTCAAGCCATGCCATTAGTGATGCCATAGTCTTACTCACTGCCCTGCACAATAAAAGCCTGTCTCTACTGGTATGCAACATGTATTTGTTGAGTTGTCAGCTCATCTTTATTTAGTTTGGCTTTTGCTTTTACATGATTCCTATATTGGCTATGTTTTCTTACGTATATTTTTCCTTGTATTGTTTAAAATATTTGTTACAAAAATGTCAAAAACCAACTCATGAGCCATTTTAAACCTACAGAGCCTCTGTATCAAAACCAAGAGAATGAGTCTGATTGAAGAAAAAGATTTAAACATTCATTCATCCTCTATGCTGCTGTTATTGAATTCAAAACCATCACAAAGATTGCAAACCTTTTAAATTTGTTTTGAGAAAGAAAGACAGCAAATAAGAATAAAGACAGCAAATAAGAATTTCTTGAGTGCCAGGAGCCAGTGGCTCATGCCTTTAATCCTCACTACTCAGAAAGCTGAAATCTGAGGATCAGTTCAAAAACAACCTGGGCAGGAAAATCTATGAAACTCTTATCTCCAATTAACCACCAAGGAGCTGGAAGTGGAGCTGTAGCTCAAGTAATAGCACCATCCAGCCTTCAGCAAAAATTCTAAGGGACAACACTTAGACCCTGAGTTCAAACCCCAGGACCAATATATACATAAAAAACATTTCCTCCTACAAGAATGTGTGATAAAAATGCAAGGCATCTAAGGACATTAAGCAAAATATCCACAGTTCCACTTCAGTTCTGGTTGGTAGTTAGAGATGAGTTTCACGGACTCTTTTCAATATTTTTCTCTGTTATGTTGTTCCTATTGATATTATTACTATACTTTTTGTCACTTGGCCATTTTTGCATACTGTGAAAATAAGTTTAAAACCTTGGATCTACAAACATTATTGGATATTTTGTTTCTATATTGGCCTACTAGCTTTGCCATTTTCTCTCTCTAAAAGGAAAAATGTAAATAACCAAACAGGAAGTTCTGAGATATTTTGTTATATTTTTGAGCAGTGATACTTTAAAGAAAATCAAAACCAAAAACAGAGCTTATATTCAGATACCCAAAGGCAGAGAGTTATAAAGTGATCATTCACAGCACAAAACTGTACAATAATATAAAATGACAAGAAATCACTACCAAAGTGAAACACCAATAAAATGCTGGAGGAGCTTAGCAGATGGAGGTACAATGTGATTAGACTTCAAATGTTAAATTCTACTAGTTCAAGAGAATAAATTTTAGACTCCAAAATTTGTTTTCCCTTCTGAATGCCCATTCTACCTATTGTATCCTCAGCCTATGGTACAGTCCTTATATTTTTATGATCCTAACTTTTAAATACATACAGAAAACACACTATGTAGTTTTTAAATTTCGCCATACAACCAAGAGCCAGTGTATAATCCTAGATATTCGGGAAGCAGAGATCTGAGGATCACAGTTCAAAGCCAGCCCAGGTAGGAAAGTCTATGAGACTCTTATCTCCAATTAGCCACCAAAAAGCCAGAAGTGGATATATGAGTCAAGTGTTACAGCCCTAGCCTTGAGCAAAACAACAAAAAAAATATCTCAGGGACAGTTCCCAGGCACTAAGAAAGAGTGATGGAAATGCCAAGATATCTGAGTGTCATTAAATAAAGTGTCAAGTGATAAAGGGTCAAATGAAATAGAAATGTTAATCCAGATAGTTTGAAAAATCCATGATTGCTGTTTTGGCATAGATTAATTGTTGATATGTGAAAGAAAATGAGACATCTTTTGTAAATACAGAGACATACACTGGAATCATGGGAAAGGGAACAAAAAATAGATTTTATATAAATGTAAGGAACTTATTAATAAATGGTTTTTAATGTACAACCATGACTTTCTTCTAAGAGTGTAGACTCCTTTCTCCTAAATGAATGCATTCATCTGGGTGCCAGTGATAGCTATAATCCCAGCTACTCATAGACTCACTATCCAAATTCAGCCTAGGCAGAAAACTCCATAGAACTCTATCTCCAATTAATCAACAAAGAGATGATCTAGAGATATGGCTCAACTCATGGAGTATCAACTGTGTGCAAAAAAGCAGAACAAGGACATGAATCTCTGAGTTCAAACCCTGATAAATATGCATATGTGCACTCACATTTACATATGCATATACTCATGCATGCACATACAGACAGTTCATTCAGAAGGAAGAATTATCTCATACCAAGGAGCTGTGGCCTAAATGACTTCCATGGCTCTTTCAGTCTAAGAGTTCATGGAATATCTAAAGCAATGAAAATGTTTCCTTGTAAAGAAGTTCTCTTGAACTGTAGAATGTTATTTTGGAAAGTTGATTGTGTTTTATGTCTCCATTTGCTTAGCTACAAGAAAACTAGACATAGAAACTATTGGCAGCTTGAACTTCCTTGGAGTGTCTAGTTATAACAGTCAATAAAACAGTGCTTCTTGATTCCCCAAGACAAATTCAAGTGAACAGACATCAGGGAAAGAATTGAAATTCCAATTTCAGAACTGCGAGGAAGATGTCTGGATGATGGCATCTGATGAATGTAGTCCTCTTAGCCTTTGCTCGTACTGCTCCTCAAGGGAGGGAAACATTTACCAGAATGATAGCCCATGATGGCAAGCTGTGCCCAAAGGGTAAGAAATACAAGAAACACTTATACAAGAGCTACAAGAAGTAAAACTACTGTTCTGTTAGAAGGGTCTGTTCCAGAAAGTTTAGATTCTCCAAAGCAGATGTGCTCTTTACAGACATCAGCTGTGAAAACTCTGTCATGTATCTCTCTTTCCTTTCTTCTTCATGTGCCTCTTTTTCACTGTTATATGTCTGGTTTTGACAGAAAAATACTTGGTGAGATGGGGTAATGAAAAAATGAGAGAAATCTCAAATCTGCCACAGGTAATCTAGTGTTGCTTGGATGTTGGATGTGTCTCATCTAAGGTATTCCAACATGTGCATCTGTGTTTTATCTCCTGTCTCGTGGCTCTTTTTCTTTCTCTCTCCCTCTTTTTTCTCTCTCTTTCTCTTTGCTCATACAAAGGTTTGAACTCAGGGCCTTGTACTTTATCTGGCTTGCTTGTGCAATTAGAGATCTACAACCTGAGACACACTTCTGGTCCAGCATATAGGTCATTAATTGGAGATGGAGATAATGGACTTTTCTGCCTGGACTGGCTTTGAACCTTGATCATCCAGATCTCAGCCTCTTCAGTAACTACCATTAAAGACATAAGCCACAGGTACCTGGCTCTCATTTTTTAATATGAAAAATATTTTTCCATCATTTATCTGTATAGCAAGCATCAGTGATAGTTGAATTACTTTTACATAATAAAAATGATAGCATTACAATCTCATGAATACTGATTCTAGAATGTTAAACCAAATGTTTAATGTTTAAGCAAATCAATCTGATGCTCATTGAATGGTGAAATGAAGTGTGTATATATATATACATATATATACATATATATTCTTCATTATATATAATATATATATTATATATATATATATTCTTGAAAAATATTTATTCTCCCATTCTCACACAAACAAGTAGACTACAGGTCAAATCTAAAATAAGCAAATGATGATAAAAAAAAAGAGTAACACTTCTTCAGAATTCGGCTTCAGGGCTGACATGATAAACATGGCAGTTAATTAAATAAGCAGGGAAGTCAGAGCTTAGGGCTGGTGGCTTACCCCATAATCCTATTTACTCAATATACTGAGAGAAGAGAAATGGTGTTTTGAAAGCAGCTTGGCAGAAAATTTTTCAAGACTGTATCTCAAAAATAAGCAGCAAAAAACAGGACTAGAGATTTGGCTCAGGTGGTAGAGTGTTAGTTGAGCAAGCATGATGCTCAATAAAACCAATATAAAACCAATAATGCCATATATATATATATATATATATATATATATATACATACATACATATATGTGTCTATAGAGAGACAGACAGACAGACAGATAGACAGACAAAGAGGAGGGGGGAATCAGGAGCAGTGGCTATAATCCCAGCTACTTATGAGTCCGAAGTTGGGGAAATGATGGTTCCGAGCCAGACCAGGCAAAAAATTAGAGAGAATTCATCTGAATTAGTATGCTAGGAGTCATGTGATTTTCGCATGTAATCCCACCCACATGAGAAGCTCAGGTCTTGGTCTGAGACCAGCCCAGGGAAAAAACTTGAGACTTTGTCTGAAAAATAAGGGAAGTAGGCTCAAGTGGTAGAGCATTTGTCTAGCAAGTGTGAGACCCTGAGTTCCAACCTCAGTACCACAGACACACACAAACACACATGCACACAATATTCTTCAGCTTCATTGAGCACTATTGCTAACTGTGCATTTTAATAAAGAATAAATTGGAATACAAAGGGCATTTGTTCACAGAAGGTCCTGCCAGTTGTTCTAGCTATAAATCCATTTCAAGAACCATTAGTCAAGTTATGCATAGATGTTTGGATAGATGCATACAAAACAGAGCAAACATTTACTCCCACAAGCATTATTAAATTATGATCTATTAGGAGTCATTAACATTCAGCAGGCTGGGACACTGGCTTTTGCCAGTCTAATGTGCTAAACAATCAAAAATACTATTCCTGGGGCAATTAATTTCCTGCACATTGATTATTTTGATCTCCTCACTAATAAGTCAGATTAAATAAGTAAAATTAAACTGGCACAGCAAGAGACTGAAGATAAATCCCATCTGTGAGAGTTGCATCTTTGAGAGGTGAATGACCTATCTCAGGTTAGTAGAGGATAACATGAAGCTATTCCAACACTCTAAACCATATCTTGAAAATTCAGCACTGAATGGAAATAATCTTCAGGTCAATATCCTTTCATAAGCACAAATTTAGCAATGAGATTGGATTGTCCAAGCCAACTCACTAATAGTAACAAGCAAAAATAAGACCCATGATTCACCTTAGCATGTGAAAGCTTACATAGATGACCAGCACTCTTGGAACAGTAGCAAATGTAATTTCTACTAATTCATCACATAATACAGCATACTGCATTATGTATACTGTATACAGGCAAAACTGGCATTTTTGCCTGGTTTTGCAGAACTACACATATATCTCCAGTACCACACAAGTGTTCACATACTGTATAAGTGTACATAAATTAACCAAGCATTTTACAGTTGTTCTCTTAGGGTGCTACTGCTGGGTTTTGTCTTTGTATGTTTTAGTGTCCAACAATTCTGACAACACTTTTTAGAGCAGTACTATTAGCAAGAATCTTAACCTAAATCACTTTGTCTAGAAAGCCATGGCATTACCAGGCTTATCTGGGGAGAGAGAGGCTGAAATATTTTGAAAGTGCATCACATCAGCTTTAGAGCTACTTTATCTGGTGAAGCTAAGAGAGGAAGTGCTGTACAGAGTGCCCACCTTCTTAGGGGCATAAGACCTTCTTAGCTCTAAGTCCATTTAGCACTACCTTCATTGCCTTACAGCTCTCTATATCTTACAAAATGTATTTTTCAAGCCTGTTCTTATTTTTTTTCTGTGTGTAATACTAGAAATTGAATTCAGGTTCTCACTGTTTGAATCATGCCTACAGTCCTTGGGCTTTTAGTTTGTTCTTCAGATAAGCTTTGGACCTCCTACTTCAGCCTTCTGAGTAGCAGGGACCATGGGAATGCTGTACCATGCTCAACTTGCTTCTGAGATATCACAATAACTTTGCCTAGGCTAGCCTGGAAAGCCAATTGATTATCCTAGCTTCACTTCTCAAGTAGCTGTGATTATAGGCATGAACCACCACACTTATATGCAGACAAAGGGGAGGAAAGTAGGAACTACAAGCATGTTCCTAAAATATATGAACCCAGTCAAGGACCTATGCTTTACTGGAGCCATTGACAGAAGTTCATCCTGTCATTCCTAGCCTACTGAACTGATGGTAAAATGAATTAGAATAATTTATTTACACTTAATTATTGATATGGGCAAAAGATAACTTTCCATATTCCAGTTTTCTTACTGGAAAATAAGAATTATAAATTATATTTTATTACCTTTAAGTAATTGTATGAAAGGGTTATCATCCAACAAACCAGTTTGAGTACAATGAATCTTTTTTTTAATTGTGAAAATACTGTACGGAGGAGTTACAATTACATGGGCAAGATAATGAGTACATTTCTTATCAAGCATTGTAGCCTCCTCCTTTGTTTCCCCTTCCCATCCCTTCCCATCCTCCCTCCCCCTCCCTCCCCACCCAGTCCTCCTCCCCCCCACCAAAGTTGTAAAGTTCATTTTCGACATAATGACTAGTACAATGAATCTTAATTGATATCATCCTTTCCATCATTCTCCCCCATTCATCCCAACCTAATCCCCTCACCTCAATTTTCCTACCTCCATAGACTATGCATTGAATAACCATAGTATATGCAATGAATATATTCTCCCCCTTCCTCTACTTACTCATCTGTCCCCTTCCCCTTGATCCCACCCATAAATTTCAAATGGCTGTTCCTGGAAGAAAATAAGATTTTTGTAAAAACTGAATAATGGCCATCAATTTTATGGGGTCATTAGTGTGTGTGTGTGTGTGTGTGTGTGTGTGTGTGTGTGTGTGTGTGTGTGTGTGTGTGTGTGTGTGTGTGTGTGTACAAGCACTAGGAAATACTTGTACCTTATGCTTCTCCCATGTTAGGACTGAATGGTGCTCTGACAATAGGCATGTCATGGTCATCACTGATTCTTCTCCCCACTTCCCTGATACTTCTGGGAAATTGCACTGCATATAAAAATCATTCAATAAATATTTGTTAAATTAAATTGAATCATATGCGTAATTAATCTAAGTAAGTATCTTTCGGTAAAATTACTTGAAGGAAACCAGATCTATTCCTAGAGAGCAAACAGATTGTTCTTCAAATAAAACTCTCTCTCTCTCTCTATATATATATGTGTTTGTTTATGTAGACATATATATGTATGTATGTATATATACTAAACATAAATATGTTATGCTAAATGAAATGAGTCTTATTATTATCTTGCAGGTTAAAAGTAAAAAGCATTGGGTATGTGAATTGAATTGGTTAGGATTTATTTAGCTGCAATTGATTTTTAAAAATCCAAAGAACATATATAAGTGATATTTGCATGAGCAGACCAGGCCAGGACTGCGAGGTGACTACAATTATGAGGAACTCAAGGTTAATTCTTTCTGTGCATCTATTCTCATTAATGCTCAGCCTCTACCTCAAGGGAAGGAGATAACATTCCAACCAACTGGATGATGATAGTGAGAGGAAGGGAGCAAAGAATAAAGATAAGAAAGAAAAGGGAGGGGCAGGAAAGGCTTAGAGGAGTGGGGAAAGGAGGGGAGTGAAGGGGAGAGAGGAGAAGAGAGACCAGGAGAGGAAAAGGGAAGGAAAGGAAGAAGATGACCCCTTTCACAATTGGTGTTTTAAGGCTGTCTTACTAAGGCTCCACACCACCTTTACTTGTTTTTTCATTGTCATGAAATAATTTTACATAGGAATTTCATTTCCACATGTCAGTTGATGAGTATAATGCATCATAATTCTTTCCCTTCTCTACCAACCCTGCCCATCCCCTCAAATTTCCTACTTCCACTTTTTTGTGATTCCATTCTCCCACCCTTTCTCTTTCCATTTATCCCCACCCCCACCCTTACCAGAACTCATCCCCTCTGACTTCCCAAGTCCCAGCTTCCTGGTGTTCGTTTCATTAAACTGTTAGTTGTTCAAAGTAGTTTGACCATTGGAAACCTTCCCTTCATGTATCGTACATGTTTCAATTAATACATTTTTGCATACATGTATATAATCCTAGATGTATATACATACATATTTATAATTTAGATCTAATTTTCACACGTGAGGGAAAAAAGAAGCCCTGAGTTCAAGGCCCAGGGCTGGAACAAAGCTAGAGCTAAAGGCGTGGCTCAGTGGTAGAGCTCTTAACCAGTGTATGGAAGGCTCTGCACATTCCATCCTCAGCACTGAATAAAAAGTGTTTAAATAAATCATAAAAAGAAAGGCGAGTGAGGGAAGGGATGGGTAAGGGAGGGGAGGGATGAATAAGAACTCTGAAAGGGGTGCCATTGTTCAAAGTATTTTATATTCATAAACTGCTTTGTTAAGAGGCAATTCCTTTGTACAACTACCTAAATATAATAATAACAATAATAATGCACTTAAATAGACAGTCAGAGGCAAGGAGGAGATAAACCATAGGGAAATGGCAGGATGCCCTCCTCAGAGAAATAAGTTTAATATAAGAGTCTGACTGGGGTACTCCATTAAGGCCAAACTATTTAGCAGAAAAAAACTGGATTTGAGTTTTACTACCATTCATCTGGAGGACATCAATTGTGTTTCAGCCTTATTTTAAATAACCCAGATTTTACATTCTGAAACACAAAAGCTCAGGAGTGTCCTACTGGGAGTCACATGGTCATTACATGGCATATAGTACAGTCATCCAATATTTGATTTTCATTTATGATGTCAGGTTTGATGGTTCCAATATCATTGGGAGGCAAGAATTTCTAGCCCTGTCTATCACGAGGGCTCAAAGATAGACAGTGATTTGTCTAACCTTTCCTTGAGCCAACCTGAGTTCTGGATCTGCGACAAGATCTCAACCTCCATGAAACATGCTGTAAAATTGAAATAATTAACTAGTTATAGATTCTTATATAAAAATGAGACTGTATAATGGAGTTCTAGGATTGAAGGATCTCATTTCTAAGGAAATACTATGCCAGGAGTGAAAATGGCTAGCCCAAATCCTGTCCCCTAGGTCCAGAAGAAAGACCATTTTCCAGATCCTGTAAGTGGAGCCAAGAGCTACATCTACATGGGGGCATATTTCCTGGCTTTTAATGCATTTTTTCTACAATTTATAGCATTTGTATATGACGAGTTAAAGAAAGCTTGAAAATTTCTTTCTCCGAGGTTTTAGCTAAAATTGAAAGTAAATTCATTTTTTTTCTTTTATAAGTATGTATTTTTGTGTTGTTTTCTGTTGATGTAGACAAGCAGTAGGCTCTAGAGCCAGACTGGGTGCTTAGAGCTTCTGTAACTATTACATTTGTAAAATTGCTTTGTAAAATGAAAAGTAGAATGTGTACTTTACATAAACTAAAATGTTCAGTGTAAAAAATGAGTTTCACATGTTGATTCTTCCTCATACTAGTAAGATAGGAAATTATAAAAAAGAAAGAAAGAAGAAGAAAAGAAAGCGGTAGGAGAAGGAAAAAAAAAAAGAAAGCTGGGCACCAAGGGCTCACACCTGTAATCCTAGATATTATGGAGGTTGAGATATGAGGAATGAGGTTTGAAGCCAGCCCAGGAAGAAAAGACTATTATCTCTAATTAACCATTGAAAGCTGGAAGTGGAGCTGTGGCTCAAGTAGTTGAGCACTAGCTGTAAGCAAAAAAAGCTCAAGGACAGTGCTCGGGTCCTGAGTTCAAGCTCTGTAACTGGAACAAAAGAAAATAAATAAATAAATAAATAAATAAATAAATAAATAAATAAATAAATAAATAAATAAAAGAGGTGAAAAATAGAGGAAGGAGAGAGGAAAAGAGGGAGAGAGGGAGGGGGAGGGAGGAAAGGGAGACAGAAAAGAAAAAGAAGGAAGGAAGGAAGCAAGCAAGCAAGCAAGGAAGGGAGGGAGGGAGGGAGGGAAGGAAGGGAGGGAAGGAAGGGAGGGAGGGAGGGAGGGACAAGGACAGGAAGACAAACCCAATAACAATGCTAACATGGTGCTTATTTGTTACCAAGCACTGTGTCAAGACTTTCCTCACTTTTAGCCCAAATTACAGATAAGTCTTAGAGAGACTTGGTAACTTGTCTGTCATATAGCTAGTTAGTAGCAGGGCCAGTATTCAAAGCTACACAATATAGGACAGCAGGAGCTCCTATCTATTTTACAGTCATGGATGCTATCAGCAATCAGTTAGCAGGGATCTCTGAGTGGTGATGAGCACCACTACAACCTCATCAGAAGCAGCAATGGGGAGATGCTTGCCCTTAGCACATCAATAGGTAACAATATTATCCCATCATGAAATTCACCAAATGTTATTTTAATGTTCAATGGAAATAAAAGATCTGAATAATTGCGAGTAATAATAGTTAACTGTTGGGCTACAAGAAAGGATAAAAGCTGTCATGAACTTACGTTAATTGCTAATGAAATTACAATCGCTGAGAGTTCTTTCCTCAGTAGATGCCAAGCTAATAAGTAAACATAAAGCAATTTCAAGTTACCATCTGTAAAGACCTCCTCACTGCTAAAATATAGCTCAGAAGTCTAGACAAGAATAATAAAATTTGTGGCTGGGAAGGTGGCTCAGTGGTAGAGTGCTTGCCTTGCATGCCTGAAGCCCTGGGTTTGATTCCTTAGCACCACATAAGCAAAAAGAAAAAAGCCGGAAGTGGTTGCTGTGGCTCAAGTGGTAGAGTACTAGCCTTGAGCTGAAGAGCTGAGGGACAGTGCCCAGACCCAGAGTTCAGGCCCCACGACCGGACCCCCCCCCCCCCAAAAAAAAAGAATAATAAAATTTGTGTTAGAAATCTAAGGAGTTATATGGTTCTCTGGGCCAAAACCTTTTCTAGGTGATGACAATTCGACTTGCATTTAAAATAAAATTCATAGATTCTCCAAGAATAAACAAATGACCTGTAAACATATGAAAATATGTTCAGACCTTTAGGAAATATGAATCAAACCACCAGGAAGCTATCGTTTCAGACTAGATGATTTTTTATTTGAGAGAGAGAAAGAGAGAGAGAGAGATAAGAAGTCAAAGGAAAGAAGGAAGGAAGGAAGGAAGGAAGGAAGGAAGGAAGGAAGGAAGGAAGGAAGGAAGGAAGGAAGGAAAGAAGGAAAGAAGGAAGGAAGGGAAGGAAAGGAGGAAGGGAGGGAGGGGGGGAGGGAGGGAGGGAGTGAAAAGGAGAGGAAGGGAGGAAGGGAGGGAAAAAGGAGGAATGGAAAAGAAAAAGAATGAGGGGCTGGGAAGGTGGCTCAGTGGTAGAGTGTTTACCTTACATGCATGAGGCCCTGGGTTCGATTCCTCAGCAACACATAAGCAAAAAGGAAAAAAAAAGCCAGAAGTGGTGCTGTGGCTCAAGTGGTAGAGCCCTAGCCTTGAGCTGAAGAGCTGAGGGACAGCGCCCAGGCCCAGAGTTCACCCCCCCCAAAAAAAGAAAAAGAATGAAAAATATTGATGTTGGTGAGATTATGGGGTTACTGGAACACTCATAGGATCCTTCTGGAAATGTAAATACTACAGCCATTATGTAAAACAGTATGGCAGATTCTCCAGTAATTCAACTCATAGGTGGTTGCCAAAAGAACTGAGAGCAGAGATTTGAACAGATATCTGTAATGTCCGCATTCATTGCCGTTTGATTTACAGCAGCCAAAGGGAGAAATAACCCAACTGCCCTTGGATGGATAGATGCATGGATGGATGGATGGATGGATGGATGGATGGAAACAATGTGTGGCACATCTGCAAGGAGAATATTCATCCATCTTCAAAAAAGAATAAATTCTGAACACAATATGGATGGAAACACTAAGTGAAACAGCCATCCACAAAAGGACACATACTATATGTTTTTGCTTATGTGAAGTACCACAGTAGTACCATCATAGAGACAAAGCAGAATGGGTTGCTAAAACCACAGAGAAGACGAATGAGAATTATTGTTAAACAGGTGCGGAGTTTAGAACAGCAGTCGGTGATGGGTGGTGGTGGTGGCTGCACAAATGTGACTGGACTGAATGGGACTGAACTGTAAGGCTTAGAAATAATAAAATGAACATTTTTATGCTATATATATATATATATATTATTCCAATAAAGAGAAAAAGACTAAATAAGCAAAAGGCACATTTATGCAAATAAGAAAAGTTAAAGGCTCATGAACTAAGGCTTATTATTATTATTACCACAGACAAATAGCAATGAAATGCCATTGTATTTACCTTTGAAAGTATCTCAAAAAGTACTGTAACAGGTGCTTAGAAACTGCACCATCACATTCTCATCAGAAGCAGCAATCGAGAGAATTTGCCATTAGCACACCAGTAGGCAAATATATTATCCCATCAAGAAAGTCAACAAATGTTATTCTAATGTTCAACGGCAATAAAAACGCTCTTTAGAAAATGATTGCCCACTTGGATCCACAGGTAACCAAAAACAGAAAAACCCAACATTCTAGTTTCCATTTTGCAGCTGTCTCCATTATCCTGATACTCTTTTTCCTCCAATCCACCTCGGACAAAAGAAACTTGTATACATCTTTATGACAAGGAACCAAAACTACCTCAGGGGAACAGAAGAGCCTACCTTGGCAGATAGATTATTCTCCAGTGAGATCAATTACCTATGATGATGAGGCTGCGCCCTGGAGCAGAAATCATTGTTACACAGGAACCAGATTGTTCTCCCCAAATGATGGTAACAACGTTTCTTGGACCACCCACAGACCCTGAACTGATAAAAATGGTCAGTCAGGCCACATGGTTTCTAAGACTGCTTGCTTATGTGAATCTCTCTCCTCCAGCCCTGTTTGACCTAGTGTAACTACCCCTAATGTTAGATAAGTCAGAGGCACACCTTTGTTCCTATGCCTGCACCGATGTCTGTGCATACACTGTCCTTTCCTTTCCCACATCCTGCCTGTGAGACATGTCATATCTGTTCTTCTTGTTTTACTGCTGAATACATCTCTGTCTCTTGTTCTGTGACTGCCTGAGAATTCTCTTCTGAATTCAGAGACAAGAAACTAACAGCCAAAGTTGAGAAGCCCCATCCCCTTTCTTCTCTCAGGGATCTCCTTGAGACCTTTACCAACTACCAATGAGGTGAATAATTTACATTCTAAGTGACATGTTTTCCAAGATTGTACTTTAAACAATCAACTGGTGGATAGCAAAAAAGGATGTAGAAATGAAGCAAGACTTAGCCACAGTTAATGATTGTTAACACTGTGTGATAGGCACATGGAACTTCTCTGTTATTTTCTCTATTCCTTTTCTGTGCTGTTTAGAATTGTGCTATAATAAAAAAAAATTAAGAACTCCTCATTATATATACACCATATGAAAAATTTTTAAACAAAGCATCAAAAGCAAAGAAGACTAATAATAGTGGTACACATTTGTAATCCTAGTATTCAAGAGGCTGAGCAGGAGAATCATAAATTCAAGGCCAGGGTAAGACAGTCTTACAAAAAAAGAGAAGCTGCATGTCAGTAGTTCATACTGAGACCTTGAGGATCATGATTCAAATCTAGCCTGGGCAGAAAAGTCTGCCGGACTTCATCTTTTATTAACCAGCAAAATGATAGACTAAAGGAATGGCTCAAGCAGTAAGCACATGGACTTGAGTTCAAGTCCCAGAATGGGGCAGGAGGGGGGGGGGACAGAGAATGAGTAAATCTGAAAGGGAAATATCCCTTAAATTCCATCACTTCCAACTTCCATATGTAGGGAAATCCAGGCTCCTCTTCTGACCCTTTATAACCAACAATCACCTACTGAAGAATTCCTACTCATCCAAGTTTGCCATGAATTAGCCACATATTCCTAACTATAACTTGTCATTCCCATCTAACTTTACAGATAAGAATAGTGAGATTCAGGGGTGAATAATAACTTTCATATAAAGTGTACTCAGACCCATTAAGTCTGTGGGGAAACTCTTAAAAGCTCAACAAATACATTTCTCTAATTATAAAAGTCTCACCGTCTCCCTTTTTGCTAGCTAATTTATTGTTGTATTTGCATTATTTAGTTATACAAGAGGGTGCAATTTTATCATGTCTATTTATGGACACAACCCATCTTGATCAGAGTTGCCCCTTCCATCTTTTTCCTCCCTCTCCCCTGCCCCTTCCCAAATCAATCTTCTTTGATCCATTTTCATGAATTATATGAAATATTTTGACTATATTTGCCTTTCTTTACCCTTTCCACACATCAACTCCACTCCAACTACTACCTACACTTTCTAATTTTTTAAAATGTATTATCTCTAAGTAGTTGTGAAAAAGAGTTGCCATTTAACAAATACAATATGTCTTGATCAGTGTTTCCTGTTTCAACATTCTCACCCATCCCTCTCCTATCTACCCTCTCCCTCACTCTTAAGTCCCAGAGACACAAGGGATCCATGTTTTCCCTTATATGTGAATGCTAGATCAAGCTTACAAACTCATAAATAATACATTGGGCAGTATGCAAGCATATAGAAATGTATTAAATGAAATATGGTAGATTCATGGGAGATCTCAAATAGTGTAATTCTTCAGAAAGCCAAAATCAAAATTCAGCAAAATAAAACACCAGGAAACAGGGACCCAAAAGGAATGGGGTGGGGTCAAGAGGAAAGAGCTAGATGAATGAAGAGTAAAGGGAGAAAATGCAGATCAGAATCTGATGTCAGCTGGGCACTGTTGAAGCTACTCAAGAGGCTGAGATCTGAGGATTTCAGTTTGAAGCCAGCCTAGGCAGGAAAGTCTGTGAGACTCTTATCTCCAATTAATCACAGAAAAAGACAGACATGGCATTGTGTGGGTTAAGTGGTAGAGTGCTAGCCTTGAGTAAAAGGAGCTCAGGGACAGTGTCCAGGCCCAGAGTTCAAGCCCCAGGACTGACAAAAAAAAAGTATACCTAATGTTCATTTTTGTTAAAGTGTATGCAAATGTGCAAAGGAGCTTTACCACAGTATCTCACACATACAAATATCATACTTTAGTCAGATTGATTATAATTAATATATGTTCATACATGTGTATGTATATATGCATGTGTATTTGTGCATATTCCTGTATGTGTTAATGTACATTTTTATAATTTTTGGTCATGGCATCTAATTTAAAGAACATTATCTTGACAGATAATGCTTGGGAGATCTGACTGAGAAATGATGGAAAGAAATATTTGCTTTCAGGGCTGGGAAGGTGGCTCAGTGGTAGAGCACTTGCCTTGCATGCATGAAGCCCTGGGTTCGATTCCTCAGCACCACATAAGCAAAAAGTAAAAAGCCGGAAGTGGTGCTGTGGCTCAAGTGGTAGAGCGCTAGCCTTGAGCTGAAGAGCTGAGGGACAGCCCCCATGCCCGAGTTCAGGCCCCTCAACCTGACCACCCCCAAAAAATTTTGCTTTCATGACAAATAAAAATAGCCATTGAAACTCATCTACCTTGAAGTCCTGAGGATTGTTCAGTCCACTTATCAGCCTTTGGCTAATTTCCCCAAGCGCTTATTAAAAATATCAAAAACTGTTAGCCTCAGACGCTCTACTAGGTACGTAGAACTGTAGGCAGGAGCTAGATATAAACATATTTATTTTGTAAGCCAGGTAATAACTACAAAAAAGAATAAATTCCTCTTTCACCAAAGTCTTCCTCTTCAAGGGCATCAATCAATAACCCCCGTGGTAAGTTGACTGGCATCCATCTTCTGTAAACTAAGCTCATTAAAGGCTCAGACAGTGTCTGCATTGTTCACAACTCTTATACATATAGCCACTCAATACCAGTCTAGGCTGAGTGTGTGTGTACTGAATGAATTGAGTTCTGGTGTCCTTCCCATTCACTAATTTATCTAGACAGAAACACAGTAAAGAAGCAAGAGGAGCAGGCATCCATTCATGCTCCTATTCATTCATCTGTGTGTTTATGCAACCACTATTCAGGGACACATATTTTCTGCCGTTGTTAGAGGCACTGTGACACATAAGGGAAAATAGTTGTTTCCATCCTCACAGAGCTCACCAATTCTGGCACTAATTTTTGAGTGACCTCTGGTAATCACAGTCTGAATGAGTCAGATTTCATCTTTCTTATTAGAAAAATAGAATGCTAGCTGAGTATGAAGTTACATGCCACGGCGCTCAGAGGATAAGCAAAAGAACTGGAATTTTATGCAAGCCCAGGCTATGTAGTAAGACACTGCTGCTCATAACACACATGCAACATTATTTTAAGGAAAACAGATTCTACACATAAAGAGCTTGGTAAGCACTCAGTAGTTAACCATAAACTGAAAGTCCAAAAACAAAATGCTAAGGACCAAGTTTAGGACAAGTGACAATAGCATTGATCCTCAGAGGAAGTGAACCTAGAAAATAACAATCATGTTATTCTTTATGGCTGGGATGTAACTCAGACAGAGAGAGTACTTGTTTAGTATGTGAGATGTATGATGCTCAGTCCCAGCACCACAACAGAGAATATTTATTGTGTATTAATAGCATTAGAAATAATTATTACCTTAAGTATAAAGGCTAAAATTTTTCTATACTTTTCTCAACTAAAGAAACACTTTCTATTGAACCGGTCTCACTGACATAAAGAGCTTTGCATGTCCCATGAAGGTTATAATTGTGTGGGCTCATAAATGACACACAGTCTTCTTACAAGAAAATGGAGAGAGGTTAAGAAACTTGCTCTCACTGGGTGCACACTTGTAGTCCTAGATACCAGGGAACCCAAGATAGGATGGTGGTACAAGCTAGCCCAGGTAGAAAAGTCCATGAGACTCATGACCAGGCCTCCACAGAGGGACTAAACAATATGGCAAATACCTGTGATCCATCACTGGCAAGAACACTAAAGTAGGCAGATGAAGGCTCAGGCATGCAAACAGGAAGTGAGTCCCTATCGTAAATATGAGGGAAAATGAGGCTATGTAATAGCACACCAGCCTGCAAGTGCAAGGCTATGAGTTCAAAACCCAGACTCAGCAAAAAAGAGAGAAGAAAGATGGAAAAGGAGAGGGGATGGAAATGGGGGGGAGAGAGAGAGAGAAAGAGAGAGAGAGAGAGAGAGAGAGAGAGAGAGAGAGAGAGAGAGAGAGAGAGAGAGAGAGAGAGAGAGAATTTACCAGAACTTATATAACTAGTTGGGTAGGGTCAAAAACTGCAACTAGCTCTTCTGACTTGGTTTTATGCCATTTCATCATTATTACCACTGCAAAGGTTACAGCTTGCCTTTGAAAGTTTTGAGACATTTAGGAATTGGGGATTTAGCTCAGTGAAAGAGCAAACCCCAAGTTTTTTCCTCAGTTCTGCAAAATAAAAGAGAAAAAAATGTTTTCCCTATTTTAAAAAAATAGAGAAAAAAAGCAAGAAGGTGGAGGTGGTTTAAAAAAAAAAAACCACCTGATTCCTTCATACTCCATACTCCAATTTTAAATTCTCAAAAAATGACTCCAATCACGTTAAATCTCTGTTAAACAGAAGCTTTGTGTTTTCTCCATCTTCTCAGAGTCAGTCCGTATGGTGTAGGTCTAAGATACGATAACACAGATCCTAGCTAAGATACTCATCAGCAAGTCACAGCACGTCCTGTAGGGTCTCAGCATGGTGGAGACTTTTACTGATAGACTATAGGAAGACCATACCTTGTTTAGACAACTATAAATTTCAACAATACAAAAACTGAGCAGATGACTGATATCATGTATTCTAGTATATCTTAAACCCTTACCTTATTTAAAATTCATCATGAAAGTGTCACCCCCTGGAAATGGCAGGTGATGCTCCTAGCTTGTCTCGGAGAACATGTCAGGATATATGGTGCCCAAAAAACAACAACCTGAGTTCCAAAGGGTTCTTATAAACTACTTGACTGGAGAGGAAACAATAATACAATGCTCTTGGTACTCCCATCTGTGCCCCAACTGAAGGTTTAAATATATACCTTTTCTGTGTACAGAAATGGTAGGACAAAGGGCTTCTTTTAAATCCTATTTTCATTGCAGTCTTTCAAAAAATTGCTTTTAAGCCTTTGTTTTTTGTTTGTTCATTTTTGTATTTTTGTACTAGAACTGGGGCTGGCACTCAGGGTCTTGATGCTGTCCCTTAGCTTTTTCACTCAAGTCTAGCCTTCTATTGCCCATGGTTCCACTTTTTTTTCTCTGTACCAACAAATATAACCACATATCATACTTCATCTTGCACATACAAAGTATTTGATAGATTTTATCAAATGAGTAGTTATAATATATCATTATCAGCCATAATAGCTGGCTTTAAAATTGAAGTCCTAGGGCTGGGAAGGTGGCTCAGTGGTAGAGCGCTTGCCTTGCATGCCTGAGGCCCTAGGTTCGATTCCTCAGCACCACATAAGCAAAAAGAAAAAAGCCGGAATTGGTGCTGTGGCTCAAGTGGTAGAGCGCTAGCCTTGAGCTGAAGAGCTGAGGGACAGCGCCCAGGCCCAGAGTTCAGGCCCCATGACCGGACCAAAAAAAAAAAAATTGAAGTCCTAATATGTGTTAAATTCTATTCAAGAAAATTTCCCTTAGTTATTTCATTTTATCATTAAACATGCCATGAAAAATACCTCTTTATTTTTCATCAACTCACAGACAAAAGAAATGAAGTGAAAGGAAGGAGTTAGCAGTTCTGCCACTAAAGAGTGACAGAGCTGAATTAAAACCAAGACTTCCTTCTCTCAGTGTACAAGGCTCTCCCACTTCAGCACGCTGTCCCTTTAAGAAAACTCTCAACTTCTTCACCACCACAAAGACTGAAAATAAGAAAGATTTCCTATTTCTTCTTAAGGTCTCAGCAAACAGCACAACATTGGTTTTCGTATGCTTTCTCTAGAAGAGAGAATAATAATTTGTGTTTCCAGATAGGTCACTTTGTCTAAATATGCTCTAGTCTCCATCATGTGAGAAATACCAGTGGAGCAGAAGTCAAGCTGATGATTGTCTATAAGAGTTCACATCTATAACCTCGGCCAGTTAGGAGGCTGAGGTCTGAGGATTGCTGCTTGATATTAGATAAGCAGAAAAGTCCACCAACTATCTCCAATTGACCAGCAAAAAAGCCAGAAATGGAAGTGTGACTCAAGTGGTAGAATTCAGCCTTCAGTGAAAAATCCAAGCAAGAGCTTGTAGACCTAAATTCAAGCCCCAATACCAATTTTTTTTAAAAAGAAGTAAAGAGAAAAGAGTTCTCAAGGGGTAACATTGATCAAGATGTATTGTATCCAGAAATTCACATGTTGAACTGAAACCCCTTTGTACAACTAAGAACAATATATATATATATATATATATATATATGCATATATATATAGTAAAGATACTGTTCAGAGGTGTTACAGTTACATGAGCAAGGTAATGAGTCCATTTCCTATGGAGCATTGTTAACCCCTCCTTTGTTTTTCCCCTACCATCCCTTTCCTCCCCACCTCCCCAACTCCTCCCTCCCCCCCCCAGAAAGTTGTAAAATTCGTTTTCAACATAGTATCTTGCACATCTCAATGTTAAAATTGGTCATCCTGTATCCTTATTTCAGCATTTTGTTATTCCTCTTCCCCTCCCCAAATTAGAAAAATGTATATAAAAGATGCATGACATCAGAATCAAATAGAGTGACAACAGGGGTTATAGCATGGGAGAAGAACATACAAACAAACAAAAAAAAAACTAAGGATAATTTTTTAAGGAGTTCTGTTATTCTTCAACTCTCATCAATTGAGTGAGTTATAAGATAAAGGAATTTAAAAAGAAAGCTAACTTCTCAGCTGACCTGGGTAAATGACAGAAAGAAATGGCAAGGGGAAAAAAAAGCCAAGGTTCTTGTCCTAAGGAACTGACCAACCATACTGTCATTTATAATTATTCTATAATTAGGTTGATATTTTGTTGACTAATTCTATAATTAGGTTGATATTTTGTTGGCCAGTGGTCTTTGGAACCCTGACATTCATGAATAAGAAGTACAGGCTAATTTTTTTAGGTGGTTTATTCTACAGTCCTATTTTCAAGGAGACTTAACATTTACTAGGTCACTAAATTGTCCAAATCTGAAATCTTTCCATTTTTTCCCTACAATGATGATCTCTCACCCACATCAACTAAAAATATCATGATTCCCATCACAGCAAAGAACCACAGAGCTGTTAGAAGGCAATAAAATCCCTGGATAGCTTCTCTCAGGATGTCTGTACTTTCCTCTGATCAATTAGATTCAGAGAAATTGGAAATGGGATACAGAAGAAATAAAATTCAAGCCACAAATGCTTATCTTAATCCCATCAATAGCACTGGCAAGCAACAACTGGTGAGGGAAGAGTTCAACTATGAACACAAGTTAATTATTATCTAAAATTCATCATGAGTGTGTCACCCACTGGAAATGTCAGATGATGCCCCTAGCTTGTCTCAGAGAACATGCCAGGATGTGTGGTGTCCAGATAGGCAACAGTCTGGGTTCTGAAATATTCTTACGAACTATTGAATTGGAG
This sequence comes from Dipodomys merriami, assembly GCF_024711535.1. Classification (NCBI taxonomy): domain Eukaryota; kingdom Metazoa; phylum Chordata; class Mammalia; order Rodentia; family Heteromyidae; genus Dipodomys; species Dipodomys merriami. Next base: position 13,966,305 of record NW_027203826.1, on the reverse strand, counting down.
GGGAAACAATAAGACAATGCTCTCGGTGCCTCCTCCTACCCATGCTCCAACTGAAGCTTTAAATACATAGCTTTTTGTGCACAGAAATGGTGGGACAAAGGGTGAACTACTTCAGCAGTGATACTTACTAGACACTATGTTGAAAATAAACTATACAACTTGTGGGGGTAGGTGGTCAGGAGGGGAAAAGTATTAGGAGAAAATGAGGGAAGAGGTGACGTTAAAAAGACATGTACTCATCACCCGACTTATGTAACTATAACTCATCTATATATTACCTTTGCAATAAATCAATTAATACTTGCCTTTCATGAGCATCTATTTACAATCTTCTTGCCTTTCATAATTGGTCTTTGTCTTTTTGCCACATACAAATATTCTCTACTCTACTAATATGTATAAAGCTGGACAGATTAAGATAAGAACTATAATTAATTAATTAATTAATTAAAGATAGTCCAGTGTGATGGCATAAACCCATTAACCCAGCTACTCAGGAAACTGAGATAAGAAGATTGGTAGTTCCAGATTAGCTCAAGTAAAAATGTTTATGAGACTCCATCTCAACAGCAAAAGCTGTTTGTGATAGTGCATTCCTGCATCCTAACTACAAAAGGAAGCATAAATAGTAGAATGTCAGTCCTGGACAGCCTAGGCAAAAAATAAGACATCTGGAAAAAATCATCTTAAATGAAGTAAGCCAGACCCAAAGAAATATAGGTCCCATGGTTTCCCTTATTGGCAATAATTAATATATGTCTAGGATAATGTTATCAGATGAGCAAAAAAGCTCAAAAGCTATGTACATATGACCAAATAAGATGATGCTAAGTAAAATGAACCCCAAGATCTGAACACAAAACGTCTTTCTTTATTGTTGTTGTTGTTGTTTTTAATGTACTATGTGATTTTTTTTGTTTCCTTTGTATGTTCTTCCCCTTATGGTATAACCCCTGTTGTTACTGTACTTGATTTTGGTACCTTGCATCTTGAATATACATTTGTCTAATTGGAGGAGGGGAAGAGGAATCAGAAAATGTTAAAACAAGGACACAGGATGACCCATTGCAACAATGATATCCACAAGACAGTGTATTGGAAATGAACTTTTCAACTTCAGGGATGAGGAGGAGTGAGGGCGGTGTGAAAGGGAAGGGATAGTGGGAGAACAAAGGAGGGGCTAACACAACTTGACAAGGAAGGTACTCATGACCTTACTCCTGTAACTGTAACCCCTCTGTACAGCATCTTTACAATAAAATAGAATTTTATAAAGAAGAACCTTAAAATAAATAAATAAATAAAATAATGGGAGGGGGAAAAGCCTGAGGGATTGGCTCAAGTGGTAAAGCATCTACTTAGCAAGTGCAAGACCATGAGTTCAACCCCCCCCCCCATTTGGAGTAGTCTCTTCCCTACAAAGTAAGCTAGTGCCATGTCACAAGAACATACTACCAAATTATGTGAGAGCTGTGCAGAGCAAGACTCAAGGAAGGCTGGAGCCTTTCTTCCTCTCCCAAAGACATTGCCCGTAGAAAAAAGAAATGTTGTTCTTTTATTTTACAAGTAAAATCAAGAGTATTCTAGTGAACTTTTATATCATTACCCTGAGTTCTGGTTTGATTAAAAAAGAAAAGAAATCCAATAGAAAGCAATACAGACAATGAAGTGAGAGAAGGGTAGAAGAGAGTGGGGGTAGAGGAAAGCACAGGACAGAGCAGAAGCAGTGTGGACTTGATAGGTTTGCTGCTTCCAAAAGCAGTCATTCCAGTCAGATAATAAATGAGGAAACTGTACAGTCTCTTTCCTGACAGGTGGAACATAAATACTTGCTGCCATCGTATCAAAAATTATTGGATATTTGGAGCATTCTTGCTAGTGAGACACCAGCATTACAGACAATTTGAATTACTGGCCCCAAGGTGCCCTAGAATTTTGTTTTTCTAACACAAGCGTGTCAGCTGCGGGACACAAGTGATGTATGCTGTCTACTGGGTAGCTCGCTGGCCAGACACCAAACTCCAAGTGTGCCTCCTTGTACTCTTGGTTCTAGCTTGCCTGTTCTTTGCACAGAGTACTGGCCACCAATATAGATTTCCTCCAAAACAGACCAAAACTAAAAGTACTGCTAAATATCCATCAGCCCCAAACCAAACCCAACTCTGATGTGACACCTCTACAGATCTGTCAGGCAGCTTCGTTTGTATCTGAGCCCAGTTAAAACTGACTGGATCTTAAGGAAATCAATTATTTCTAGCTTCCGTCTAGTTAAAGCATGTCTGAGGGAAGCCTCGGGAGTTTCAAAGAAAAGGCATCACATTATGAACTTTTAACGATATCTTCAGATACATTAAAAAAAACACTCTAATGAGCTGATCATGAAAAAGGCAGCACTATAACTCAAAGAATTGGTAAGGTAAATATTCCAATCATAAGGAGTTTTAAAATGTGCCTCATACATAAAATGAACTCTTTAGAGACTTCCACTGAACCAAAAAGCTACCAGCAAGCATCTGAGACTGAATTGCAGATACCAGCACTAATCTCAAACAGCACATGTGTGGAATGAAGCCTTCATAATGGTGGCTTGCACTCCTCTACTGTGCAGTTCTTCTCCATAAAATCACCATGGAGTGCCAGGCCCTGTTGGTGACTCACACTTGTAATCCTAACTGCTAAGGAGTTTGAGTTCTCGGGACCATAGTTCAAAGCCTGGTCCTTTTCAGCCAGGCCGAAAAGTCCCCATGAGACTCTAATACCCAATTAACCATCAGAAAATGGGGAGTGATGCTGTGGCTCAAACTGATAGAATACTAGCCTTGAGCAAAAGAGCTCAGGGACAGCGCCCAGGCCCTGAGTTCAAGCCTTAACACTAACAAAAAAAATAAAAATTTAAAAAATAAAAAATGAAATCATCATGAACATTTCCATAGGATAAATAGGTCTTTGTAGTTTTCCATTATTTGGAGCAATTTTTCTACAATTCACATCCGGGTAACCCTGATGAAAAAAGTCATCAGACAAACGAGAAAAGATGCATCCAAGCTTTGTTGTGGGTCTGTGTGTGTGTGTGTGTGTGTGTGTGTGTGTGTGTGTGTGTGTGTGTGTGTGTGTGTGTGTGTGTGTGTGTGTGTGTCCTTTACCTTGATTGCCATTCACTGGGTCCTACTTCAAGAGTCATTCACAGCTTAGGAAGACAGAATGCCACATCACATGCATATTTTAAACGTGGGACCAAATTTTGAGTAATAAGGTAGCAGAGGTGGCATGAAGGAAGGGAAGAGAAGGAAATGGTAGAATACCTTGCATGCTGCCAGATCAGAACGCTTTCAAGAATGGCCTTCAACACAGTAGCAGAAGTGGAAAATTGGCCTGAGTCAATAAAACAGCAATTCTCTACCATTCTCTCCACTGTCAGTGAGCAATGCCCTGTTAGGACTAAAGATCTTTTGTAAGCCTTTCCTTGACTTCCTGATTAATAAGCATTGTATTACAGTGCTTATTCTTTCATGAAAGTAAAGCAGTTGAAATATCCCAGTACTCAAGCTTAATTAATCTACACCCTTCTTCAATTACTTCACTTTTTTCACACTAAAATTGAGCTGTCTTTAGCATATATTATCTTACTAACATAAGAAACAGAGACAAACAGAAACATAAATTTCATGATATCCTATTGAATATGCATGCAGACATAGACTGTGTTCCATAATAGCTAGCAGAAAACTGTTTCTTTATGAACTATCTGGATTTTATTTATAAATTGTTATTTATTTATTGCACCAAAATTGAAACATAGAAGCACATGCTTAGAAAATGAAAGAATGGACTGGTAACCCATATTAAGCGTTATGAGCAAATTTACAGAACTGAGTTTTTTCCCAATAGTAGTTTATCTGGAATTTTTTTCTAAAAAGTGAATTATATGTGTCATTAGCCCTGGATAAAGAACTAACAATAAAAGAAAAATCAGATGAGTATCACAAGTATAACCAATAATAGTGTTTTTTTTTAAAAATGAAATATTTTCTTCTCAGTATCATCCCACTCTGCTAAAATTAGACAAATTAACAATTTCAAGCCATATTTAATTTATAAAGTAAGTGGAAAATTCACAATATGAGGCTCAGGTACACTAATAACTGTTTCTGAAACCTCAATCTTCTTATTGTACTTGTTCTCATTAGCATTGTCTAAATCAGATGCATTGGTTAACATCATATTGTTTCCAGTCAAGGTAATTTATTAATTGTCCAATCAACTGAACCTCAATCTTTTATAAGCAACTAGGGAGAAAATATAGTTATTTGACTTAATATTCCATCCAGAAACCCAACTCTCCACATTATATGAATTCACACAATAGAATTTTAAATCCTCATTTTTTTTGGTGGGGGGTCCGGTCGTGGGGCCTGAACTCTGGGCCTGGGCGCTGTCCCTCAGCTCTTCAGCTCAAGGCTAGCACTCTACCACTTGCGCCACAGCGCCACTTCCAGCTTTTTTCTTTTTGCTTATGTGGTGCTGAGGAATCGAACCCAGGGCCTCGGGCATGCAAGGCAAGCGCTCTACCACTGAGCCACCTTCCCAGCCTAATCCTCATATTTTATGTGGTACAAGATTCAGAGACATTCCAAACAATAGAAAATATAACATTTTAAAGTGCCTGACTGTTACCAACTTTTTCCTCACAAGCAACTTTATATAGAGAAAGCAAGTGCGCAGCTATTTTAATCAATGTAGAAAAAGAACAGTAATAATTTAGGCACATGTGGATTATTTCCTTGATTTACCTATTTGGATAAAAACATTCAGTCAATCTCTAATTTGTCTCTCCCATCACACTGTATAGACACCAGGTAACTGAATTCATAGATACAGAAAAAAGCTCTACCTAAATAAGGCAACTTCCAGACTGTTCCAGAATGCTGAACATCTCATTGAAGCAGTAATAATATACTCAGTTACACACAGTCACCATTACCCTTAGCGATACCAAGCCACATAGTAACTCATTTCATGCAGATCAACATAGTGCTGCAGCCTTACTTCTTCATTCATAATCGGTTAACACCTTAACTTGAACCCCAAATGCAAACTCATTCTGAACTCTTTAATGGGCTCACTCCAACCACAACCTTAATCAGTGAGTTAAAGGCTATGAGTGAGGTAACATCAGTGGAACCAAGGTTTGATTTCCTTTTTACCCATGTCAGTTTTCCACTAATTAAAGAAGAAGCCCAGTATAGTGATTCATGCCTACAATCCCAGCACTGGACTGAAACAGGAGGACTACAAGTTCATGACCACTGTGACCTACATAGTAGGACCCTGAAACAAAGAAAAAAGTGAGGGGGGAGGAAAGAAACAGAAGGAGAAAAAAGAAGAAAGCTGAGCCAATAAGCATTCCAGATAATATGCTGAAGAAATAAAATCCTCCCTTTCAGTGGTGGCTCACACATGTATTCCTTGCTACTCAAGAAACTAAGATTTGGAGGAACTCAGTTCAAAGCCATCCAGGCAGGGGAGGCTGCACGATTCTTATCTCTAATTAACCAGCAAAAAAAAGCTGGGTTGAAAATATGGCTCAAGTGATGAAGCACCAGCAGTGAGCAAGAAAAACAAGAGAGGGTACGAGTTCCCGAGTTCAAGTCCTGGCACCAGCCCCTCACACCAGTGAAAGAAAAGGAAAACAAAGCAAAGAGAAATAACCCTAGTATAAAACACAACAGAATACAGCTGGTACATTACATAAAAAACTGCATCCTTAATTTTAGTAAGATTGTTGATTATAACCATAGTGAAGTTACCTAAGCAACCGCTCTGAATCACTTACAATATCCAAATGCATCCTTGTTATGGTGGCTCAGTGTCTACAAGTTTGTTGCTAACAGCATTATGAATAGATATACAAAGCTAGCAGATCTGTTTGGGAGGATGAAAAAGATCCCCTGAAATATACTGATCCGACTAATTCTAGTAAGAATGTAGATCCCTCCTAGCAAAATATACAAACAATACACATTTAAAAATAATTAAGGCGAAGGCACAAACCTAGAAATGGGAGTGAAAAATCATTAAACAATATTCATTCACACCTTCACTTATGCCAGCGAGCTGCAAAGTAGTCTATTTTTATTTCTAAAATGTGATACACTTATGTAATTATTATAACCTACATGTTTAGGAGGAGAATTAGAAAAGGCTTCTTACAATTGTGACAGATGCTATTCATTCATGTGTAACAAAATAAATACATTGAATAACCAAACGTGGTGCAATAGCTCAGGCCTGATTAACTTAGGTGAAAATTAGTAAGCAATGGGCCCGGCCTCATTTACTTCTTTGGGTTTCTACAGGTATGTGCTACTTGGGAATGTCAGGTGATCTTCAGGCATAGCATGCCATCACTGGTGTGCTGGGAATCCACAGGCCACAACTTGGATAGATATTCTAGTCTAGGAAGAAAAACATTAGAGAAAACCAGGAGTTCCCTGGGGAGGGGCGGGGGTCTTACCTTTCTGTACACCAGCATGTTTGGTGATTCATCTGCCACCCCGTTGCTGGTCTGCCCATAATTATTCCCCTGGGCCATGTCACCCAAAACGCAGTTGGCGCTCAGATACAGGAATTACCAGACTGCCCTGCAAAGGGTTAGAGACTCCAGTGAGATCCCAGTGGAAGAGCCCGGGAGGATGATCCCTGACTTTTTTTTTTCCTAGTTAGAGCGCTCACTCCACAAGGAAGAGCTAACAAGCTGGGTCTTGGCTGGAGGAAGTGGCACTGGACATATATTTAGAAAAGGGTTTACACCTCCAGTACCTCTGGGAACGCTGTAAGACATTATTCCACTCTTCCAGTTAGACATGGTCACTTGGCTGTTTAGTACTGTGTGTATTGACCATCCTCGTTTGAAAAAGTGTTACTCAACTTAAAAAAAAAACAGAAACAAAAACAAAAACAGGGCTACCTGTTCTATTGCAGAGTTCCCCAGACTAGCGTCTCCACTTGCTGTTTTCCCAAAAAGGCAGAAAAGAAGAGCAGCCAGGGGCAGCACCCTGTTTCCAAGTAGCCCTCTCAAGTCCCTCCTGGCCCGCGCATCAGAGAGGCCCAATCCCCACACCTGTCAGTCCCCAGCACCTGTGCTTCCTGTCTAGTCCCCTGGGTCTCCCCTTCACAGCCAGGGCACCCACTGAACCTTTCTCCCCGCCTGCATGGCCAGCCACTGCTCCTCTCCTTTCACCTCCCTGCCCTGGGTCAACCAGGGTGTAATCCTGCCGGGTCTTTGCCGGGAAAGAATACATTGCAGCCATGAGAACTGCTGGGAGAGCAATCACCTCCATCGTCACCGACAGAAAGCTAACTGCACGAGCCCCAAAGTCACCAGTCAAAGATGGGGAAGCCGGCGAGCGCCGGATCCCCTCGCTGGGCTCCGGTGGCAGCAGCAAATGGCAGGCAGCGTGTGCCCCGCGCGGCGAGGCGCTGCCGGCGCCCGGCAGCAGTTTCAGCACCGTGGACCGCGGTGTGCGCGCTGCACCCCAGCCCAGCCCAACCCAGCCCCGGCGCTCGGCTCCGGGGACGGCCGCCCGCCACCAAGGACGCTCCCGCGGCGCTCCGCCCGGGCTGGGCGCGGGCCGGGGGCCAGGAGGACGCGGGGTGGCGCCGCCTCCTCCCCTCCCGCCTCCTCTATTTACCTTCTCGGCCAAGGTCACGGCCCCGCGGCGTCTCCCCTCCCGGGCGGGCTGGGTGCAGGAGCTGTCAGCTGGCAGCGAGCGGAGCAGGGAAGCCAGGCAGCTTCATCACACTCGGCGGATGCGGACGCCGAGCCAACCCCTGCTCCCGCCGCCCAGGCGACCGCTACCCTCGCCGCCGCCGCCCGTGCACAGGCGGCTCCGGCAGCCGCCGCTCGCGCGCGCTCCCCCCGGCCGCCTCGCTGGCTCACTCCCTCCTCCGCGGCTGCTCCTCCCGGGAACTGAGACCAGCCGAGAGCGCGCGGGAGTCGAGACGCCCGGGCTCGTGCGCGCGACTGGGAGGAGGGAGGAGGCGACAGTCACGTGGCACAGGGGCGTCCGAAGGTGATGGCTCGGATGGGCTGGCTCAGCCACCGCCACACCCCCGGGCCTCGCTGGCCTCCTGGCCTCTACCCCTTAGGAGTGGAGGCCCTGCCCCCACCTGGGCGGCCAGCCCAAACTCCCACATACCCTGCCGTCTGTGCTGCAGGACTGGAAATCTGAGCTTCCAGCCCTAAAGTAGGGAAGTGGTTGGTAATGGATTGGTGGGTGGGTGGGTGGATGGGTGTGTGGATGGATGGATGGATGGATGGATGGATGGATGGATGGATGGATGGATGGATGGATGGTGCATGGATGATGGATGGGTGGGGAATGGATGGAGTATGAATGGATGGATGGAGGATGGGATAATGAATAGATGGATGGGTGGGTCGGTGGAGAATGGATGAAGAATGGACGGATAGACAGATAAATGGGGAATGGATGTGTGTGTGTGTGTGTGTGTGTGTGTGTGTGTGAATAATGGATGGGCAAGTGGGGAATAGAGGATGGATGGACAATGGATGGGTGGGTGAGTAAGTAGGGGATGGATGGAGGATGGATGGGTAGGTGGGAGCGATGGATGAAGACTGGATGGAGGGATGGATAGATGGATGGATAGATAAATGATGGATGGATGAGTGGATAATGAATATAGAGCTAAATGATAGGTGGCTGGGTAAGTATAGAGGATGGATGAATGATGAATGGATGATAGAGGATGAATGGATGAATTGAAGGTGGATGGATGTGTGAGTGGAGGATGGATGAATCATGGATGGAGGGATGATGGATAGTAGGTGGGGGATAGATGAATAATGCATGGAGAATGGATAGGTGGAGCATGGATAGAGAATGAATGGAAAGATGGAGGATGGTTGAATGGATAATGGATAATGAATGGGTGGATAGATGATGGATGGGTGGATGGAGAATGAAGAATGGATGGGTGGACAGATAAATGGTGAATGGGTGGATGTGTGAATAATGGATGTGTGGGTAGGGAACAGATGATAGATGGAGGATGAATGGGTGGGTGGGAGTGATGGATGAAGAATTAATGGATAGATGGATACATGAGTGAGTGGATGATGAATGAGTAGAGAGATAAATGATAGATGGATGGGTGGGTACTGAGGATGGATGGATGGATGATAAATGGATGATAGAGAATGAATGGATGGATTGAAGATGGATGGATGGATGAGAAGAGGATAGATAGCAGATGGATGAATCATGGATGGAAGGATGATGGATGGGTTGGGTAGGGTAGATATATGGATGGATGGATGCATGCATGGATAAATGATGGATGGGTGGGTGACTGATGGATAATGAATGGATGATGAATAGATGGGTGGATGTTTGGTGGATGGATGGTTAGACATTTGGTGGATGGATGGTTAGAGGGATGAAAGGAAGGAAGGAAGGGAAGTGTCCTCACGGCCACCACCCCTGCAGCTGGCAGTTTCATCATGTGCCTGACAACTCTGACAGTAGTGGAGAAGCAGATGATTGATTTTTGCTATGCTTTAATAACAGCATAGAGAGAAGTTGGAATATCTTGGCACTGAAGGAAATGGCCAAGGACAAATGAATTATTCTGCACCTTCTCTCTTTTGCCTCCAGCTTTCACAGCTTCTTCCTAAGTTGAAGAAATGAGGAATAGTTTAGAGGCTACAACCTATGGTGAAAATCTTGCCACCTGTGAAATGATAGCATCCCTAACATCTGATTTCTTTCCACAGAAGGACTAGGGGAAACTTTCCTCTCTTCAGTCTGCAGTTGCTGGTCCACTCAAATAATTCCTCAAGCTGTGACGCTAATTCCATAATGGTTAAAAGGACATGAAAAAGAAATGTCACTTTTCCTTGGCCATAACAAAGAAGCAGGAGTATCCAACTTTTGGGCAAGATTGCGTTAACTCAAATTAACTAGCAAAAAGTTGAAAGTGTGAGTATGGTTCAAGTGGTACAGCATGCACCTCTTGAGTGGAAAATGTCAAGCAAGAGTAAGAGTCCCTGAGTTCAAGCCAGAGGAGGTGGAAAGAAAAAGAAGTTGTAGATACCTGAACACTCTTGTTGGACCAGAGGATTATAAAGAGGAAGGGATGAAGGGTGGAAGAAAACAGGAAGGGAGGAATGAAGTTAATTAAGCCCACTCCTTCTTAACAAGAGTTAGGGATGAAGAGGCTTTTTTCTTCCAAGGCCAACTTGGGTCTTTATAGCATCTTTCGCTGGCCATGCACAATTATCAATGTAGGTAGATGACCAAGAATGGCCAACCTGAAGCATAGAAGGAGAGTGTCTGTCCTGTCATGTACCAAATGATTTTGTGGACTTTATACAACTTCTCTCATAAAGCATGCATAACTATACATTACCCAGGCCCTGTCAGGGGCCATTCAGAGGAAAATATTTATAAACCCCTCCAAATAATACAGGTAAATGATTACTCAGACTATTACCACCACCTCCCATTCTGACCATCTCTACCCCTCCACAATTCCCCAAATCTCATCATTGCTCACAAAATTCCCTGTTTTTAGTTTTTCTGAATTTATCTTAACATTCTTGCTCCAACTTTCTCCTCTTTCAGCTCCTGCTCCTTCCTTTTCCTCCATCTGCTCCTAAGACATTGATGTGATTTGGATGAATATGTTTGGAAAGAGCAACTGGGCATGCTCACTAGATTCAACCATGTTCCTCCATAAAGGGGCAGCCAGAGGGACTGTTTACAGCTAGTTACGGTTGCCAGGCAATATTAAGGAGGAAGATTCAGGCAGTGGCACATTTCACCATTTCCTATTATTGTTAAACCTCACTAGAAAACTCATACTTTGTATCACTGGGTATTTGAGAAAGAAATTATGTCCATCACCATAGCATTTTCAGGACTCAAAATCTTCAAATATAAACTAGAGATTTAGATTTGATCTCTCAAAACTCATAGAGATCTTAGAACTTAAGATTGCAGTATTTTCTCTGTGATATTTTCCTCTTGTGTAAGATTTTTATATTGTATATAAGGAGTGGGGGGAAGCATGAATATTGAGAGAATTTTTTGTTTCTTTCAAAGCATAAATATGTTGTGATTCTCAACCATAGGTATTCAAAATCTATTTTCTTTGTAAACTGGGTATTTTAATTTTGTTAAATAAATTAAATTATAAAATGTAATAATACATTCAGCACTTCTGAGTAGCAGATGAAAGACCTTAGCCCAGCCAGTATAATGTAATTCTAACCCAAACAAAAATATCTAAAGTTGTTCATTTATTTCTAGCTTCAATAGTAGCCTTACCTTAGAAAATCCAATTGCATTTTATTTTGAAAGAAATGGAATTGTCCATACTTTTGCAAGAGTTAAGAGTATAAGAATTCTAAGATCTGGAAGGTGGCTTAATGGTAAAGTGCTTGCCTGGCATGCATGAGGCCCTGGGTTTTTTTTATTCCTCAGTAACATAAAAAATAAAGCAAAGTAAATAAATAAAGTTACATTATCATTATATGTTTAAAAATTCTAAATTCTAAATCTGATGAAGATTTTCTTTTTTCATCCTTCTTTTATTTAACAACTATCTAAATGTTCTTCTGTTGTAAAGAACATAAAGAATGATCTGTGACTTTTGTCCTCACAGAGTCTCCAATCTAGTTCCAGTGATAAGACTCGCCCCTTTTGCCCACCAGTGTCATCCAGTCCAATTAGCAAAGCCTCTTGGTTGTACCTACAAAGGATTTCTATCATCTGGTCACCTCTCTGCATCTCTTCTGCCTTCAACCTGCTTACAGCCAGGCTTACATTTGTCCTGGATAATGGCTTGGCTTCCTGTTTTCTCAACTTGCATCCTTTCTCATCTTTCTGCTACCCTCACCAGCCAGGGTGATCATTTCAAAAGTAAGTCATGCCACTTGTCAAATCTCCCAAGACTTTATGTCACTCAAAGTGAAAAATATCCTTAAAATGCCAGTGTGCCTCTCCAGGTCAGCACTTCTGACCTCAGTATGTGCAGACTCTCTGTCCTCCTGGAATTTTTATGCATTTAATCATGCAGCCCCCGCAAGACATTTGTTCTGGCAGTTTCTCTGCCTAGAAGACTTTTCTCACAGATACTAGTCTTTCTCTGTATCAGTTTCTTTTCTATAGCTATGACCAAATACCCAAGAACAGCAACTTAAAGGAGGAAGGACTTCTGGTAGTCTAGTTTCAAGGGCTTCTGAGAAGCAGAGTATCATGACCGTGGAAGCGTATGGACAAGGAAATTGTTCATCTCATAGCACATAGAAATCAGAAAGCAGGGAGAAGCCTGGGAAACAGGTATAACCTTCAAATACCTACTTCCTGCAGCTAGACCCTACCTCCTAAAGTTCCTACAACTTCCCAAAATACTATCACCAGATGAGGGCCAAGTATCCAACACCTGAGCCTACAGGAAAATTTTATATTCAAAGCACATTACACTCTCTTAACATAAGTGATGTCCTCTGAGTAACACCAACTTATGGATCTTTCATAAAATGATGTATCCTCCCTGAACTCCTTTTTCTTCCTCCCTACATTGATTTATTTTATTTCACAGTATTTATCCCTTCTAAAATAACGTGAGACTATATAGCAGATGCTCAGTAGTGGCCTCCCTGATCATTGATTCCTGAGTTCAGAATTGTGTTGGTGGATTCACCCAGTCAGTGTGAACCCCAGGATAAGCTGAGGGACCCAGTCAGTCAGCAACCTTGACCAGAACCGAGTTGGCATCCAGCTCCCCAGTGGATGGAAACAATCTTCTCTTCACACCTCTTTCCTGGGCATCATAATGTGAAGGAAGGAAACTTTCTTCATCTATCACAGCCCACTTCACAGAGGAATGCTCTGAGTGCTAATTAAATGGTAATGTGGAGAAGGCATCTTGATTTTCTAAGAGAAAACTTTTTTTTATGAATTTGAGGCTTTTTAGTCTGTGAAAGAATCATGACACAGGGCAAGTACAAAGATGAGAGTCAGGGGCTGGGAAGATGGCTCAGTGGTAGAGCACTTGCCTTGCATGCATGAGGCCCTGGGTTTGATTCCTCAGCACCACATAAGCAGGAAAAAAAAAGCCAGAAGTGGCGCTGTGGCTCAAGTGATAGAGCGCTAACCTTGAACTGAAGAGCTGAGGGACAGCGCTTAGGCCCAGAGTTCAGGCCCACAACTGGACCCCCCAAAAATGAGAGTCATGTTAAAGGGCATCTGTTCGTCACAATCCTACATTGGCATATTTTACAGGGATAATTCACCTAAAACATACAAGGAGGGGAAGAAAGAAAGGGGTTTAAGGATTCTTAGGCCAACTGGCAGCTCTTTAAAAAATGCCTTTGTGGTAATTAGTTCTGTTTACAGCACAATTGATCATTATTGAATTCTTCTCTACTTTTACAAGCCTTTTGCTATTTTGTGGCCATTTTCCTGCTAATTAAAATTTCCACATCAATGTCAGACAGCTGGCAAAGAAAAGAGAAAAATAAACTAATATTTGCACTTACCAGGAGCTTATTTGTCTCTTTTCTATTGAGATGTTTCAATTCTGATTTAGAGTACTTTCAAAATTATCCAAGTCTTAAGATATGCACTTTTTAATTAACTAGGAAGTTAATTGAACATATATTAAGGATTAAAGTCTGAAAAATGTTCATCATAGAAAACCAAAAGTGCTGAGATGTATGCCTGCCTTTTTACCTGAAAGAACACCACCAGCAAAGACATCAAATGTTTCAAACTTTATTCTTACTAATAGAGTTTAGTGGCTTTGCCATTCTAAACTTGAGTGCCTTAACTATAAAATACAATTCATGTTGTGTGCCTTGTTTTGTTCTACTGTGAAAATCATTTATTCCAAGATGTGTTCCTTAGCTCTCGATCACTATAACAAACACCTGAGATAATCATTCTACAAAAAGAAAGGATTTATTTTGGTGCACAATTCATAATTAGTTGTCATGTTTCCTTTTGGCCTGTGGTGGAACAGTACATCATCACAGAAATCATGTGGCGCTAGCAAAGCTACTCACTTCATTGCCAGAAAGTGAAAACAGAAATAAATATGATCTGGATCTCACCATCCCTTTTAAGAGCATTTTTTCCAATGACCTAAAGACCTTTCACTAGGCTGCCCCTGGTAAAGGGTCCACCGCTTCCCGATAGTGCCCCACTGGGACTAAGTCTTTACCACATGTACCTTTGGGAAACACTCAAGTTCCAAACCATAGCATCAGACAAATCAGGTATTTGGAAAGACATTCTGGTAGCAGTCTTGTTGGCCACATCAGCAGATGAAGCTACCCATTATTTCTATAGGAAAAATACTTAAAGCTGCCATATCTACAACTAACAAGGGGTGTTTGGTGTCCAGTAGAGTAAAGGTGAGGCACTGTCCAAAGAAATACATTAGAGGTAATGTCCCTTCCAGAGAGCTAAAAATGGCAGCAACAGGCCCCACCTGGGGATCCCATTAGACAGAAGACAGGAGCAGAGTCCAACATCTGGATGATGGAGTCAGTGAGGTCATGACCCTGACAGGTGGAGAAGCACCAACTCTTCTCCTCTGAGATTTCCAAATTCTTAGCCAAGAAGGTCAACTCAAAGATGACACATGATAGAACAGAAAGTTAGAATGATAAAATAATAGAAAAAGAACTGAATTGGACTTTACTTCCTCAGGATCACACACTTAACAGAGTCACAGCCAGAATATAACTCCCAGTTGTTAGATCTAAATTTGGTGTTTCCATATTACATTACCCACAGGAGGCAACTGAAACAAAAAAGGGAGAAATGGTAAACGTGCCCCTTGGACCTGAGCCAGTTTGAAGCTGTAATTCTCAGCGATATTGCAAAGCATCATAAGACACTCTAGTTTGGATCTTCACTATTCCTCAAAGGTCATGTCTAAATGGCTTGGTTTCCAGCTTGACACTTTGAGAAGGTGATGGAAACATTAAGAGGTAGGGTCTAGTGGGAGGCCTTCTGGTCACCAGGTGTGTGCACTTGAAGGGACTAGTGAGACTCCAGACCCCTTCTCTTTAATCCTGCTATGATGTGGAAGTTTAGCTACTACATGTGCTTCTGCCATGGTGTGTGACCCCCTCACCCCCACACATGCCCACATACACACCATAGGCTTAAAAACAACAGGTTCTACTCAATCATCGAAGGCTTAAACTTCCAAAAAATTGATCCCAAATATTTTTCTCTCTTTACAAGTTGATTATCTCAAGAACTAGTTGTAACAATGGAAAGTTGGCTAACATGAAGAAGAGAAGTTAATGAACTAGACCCCATCTGCCTCAAACAAGGGACAATACGGATGTACAAACTGGATTGAGACCAACAGCCTATGCATAGGAAATTTCTATACATAGAAATTTCATGATACTATCTGAGGAGGATGGGACCTTTCCTATGGCAAAGTCCAGTAGGAAAGACAGACATGTAAATCTCTGTAGTACAATATGTTAAGGGCCTGTGCAAAGTACTAGGAAAACACATGATAATGATAATTAAGTGAAGCTCGTAAGAGGATTTTTTTTTAATTGATGAGAAATCTTCCGAGGGAAAGTGGCAGTGAAGATCCCAACAGCATTTCAAAATGAAGTATATGCCAAATAAAGACTAAAAATGAATATTTATTGGACAGATATAGAATAAAAATGAAGATTTGTTGAACAGCAGAAGGTTGGTATAGCTAGGTCCCAACGTTCTAACCTTGATGGAAGTGCTGTTGGTCTATAAGTTGCTGACATTGTATAAACCCACATCCATAATGCTGACATTGTGTAAACCCACATCCATAATGAGTAGACAAGGCCTAAACCAACTGTGAGTGATGACTCTTGAACACTTAAAGGCAAATATGAAAGACTGAACACATAGGTTTTACCAATTACATATTAGGGCTGACAAACCTCAGTACCTCTTTCAATATTGTGTCTCAACTGGTAAATGAGGACTATATTAAGGTGCTATATTGATCAATAAAGCATTTCACAAGTCAGTTTGTGTTCATTTTGCAAACATGATGGGAAAATAAGAGTTTGAGTAAGTTGATTGGACTTAACACAGACTGAAAGGCTGACAAAAGGAAAGCTGATGAACTTAACAGGACACACAGAAATGGGGATTTCAAGGAAAAGACTCAGTTTTACCTTCAGAATTTCCACTTCCTAGCGAGGCCTGGGCACAGAGAATGAAGTAAGGGAGTAATCCAACCATCACCTAGAAATGGCACACAGCTACAAGGCTTGGATTATGCTCCAGATAACCATGTGGGAACCCATGGAGATGTGGAATGAACCAAGTAAGATGAAGGCTAGGAAAGATAAATATTAGGTTTCATGCTTAAATTTGTATAATGGTGTCTATGTCCCCTCAGAATTCACATATTAACATTGACCTTTAAAGAAATGGTATTTTGGGAGAAGACCTTTGACAATGATTAGGTCATGAAGGCAAAGATCTTATAAATAGAACGAGATGAACTGCATGTGTAATCCCAAAACTCAGGAGGCTAAGGCAAGAGCATAGGAAGTTTGAGTCCAGCCTGGGCTACAAATAAAAACCCTACCTCAGTTAAAGACACCTAAGAGAATTGGTCCACCCTTTCTGCCATGGGAACTTTGAGTGCAAAGCTTACCACCTATAAAACACCAAATCTATTCAAACACTGTCTGCAAACACCTTGATTTTAGATACCCAAGCCTCCAAAACAAATATGTGTTGTTTATAAATTCCCCAGTTTGAATATTCTTGTTACAGCTGCCAGATGTACCTAAAAAAATGGAAAAACTTTGGTTTAACCCAAAATGCAGAATGGACAAAATAGGATTGCTCATAAATTCAAATGAAAACATGCTTCGTTTTTATAAGTAAACTCAAAAGAACACATTTGTTCCCCACAAAGATAATGTAATATCAAACTGAGTAAAATGATAGTTACGGGGAAATACAGAGCCAGTAAATGTCTTATCATAGCACTATTCTGTGAAGACACATTTAGAATGTCCTGAATGTTCAGTGTCAATGACACAATTTTCCAGAAGGAATCCTTCATTTATATTCTACTTCCCCCTCTCTGAGGTTGACTGTCTTCACCACTTACTGTACCTGCATTGTCTACAGACACCTAGGCCTGTCCAAGCAAGACACAGAGACAATATGTATATTCCTGCAGGAAGGACTCAGTGACCCTTGACCATGGTAATAAAAATATGAAGGTCCTGCATGCCACTCTGGTGAGTGGAAGTCTATGAGAAAAAGATTTTCAATATTGGATGCTCACACTGGTGGCTCACACTTGGGGATCCTAGCTACTCAAAAGGCTAACATCTGAGGATCATGATTCAAAGCCAGTTGGGCAAGAAAGTCTGTTAGACTCTTATGTCCAACTAACTACCAAAAAGCCAGAAGTGGAGTTGTGGCTCAAGTGGTAAGGCACTAGCCTTGATCAGAAAACAAACAAATAAACATATGGAGCACCAGGCCCTGAATTCAAGCTTCAGGACTAGCAAAAGAAAGAAAGAAAGAAAGAAAGAAAGAAAGAAAGAAAGAAAGAAAGAAAGAAAGAAAGAAAGAAAGAAAGAAAGAAAGAAAGAAAGAAAGAAAGAAAGAAAGAAAGAAAAGGAAACAGCCATGACTCCAACATAATCTTTCAAGCCCCAGAGAATCGATTTAAATTTAGGGACAGAGATCTCAGATCAACACAGGAAGTCTTTAAAACAAACACTATTAAGGCTGTTCAAAATGGTGGTAATGTAGAATTAAGCTGTGAATGACAAGGCTGAGAAATCCGAAGAGGCTGTTGTAAGCCAAAGGATAAAATATTGAAGGAACTGAAGAAACCAAAATGTTTGCATAAACTATCCAATATACTTCTATGATTTATAGAAAATACTTAGAAATCTGTTCCTAAATTAGTTAATTATGTCTATCAACCTTGAATAGCTATCAGAAGTCACTATTAGGGCTGGGAATGTGGCTTAGTGGTAGAGTGCTTGCTTAGAACACATGAAGCCCTGGGTTTGATTCCTCCATACCACATAAACAGAAAAGGCCAGAAGTGATGCTGTGGTTCAAGTGGTAGAGCACTAGACTTGAGCAAATGAAGCTCAGGGATGGTGACCAGGCCCTGAGTTCAAGCCCCAGGACTGGCAAAAAAAAAATAATAAATAAAATAAAATAAAAAGAAGTCACCAGTAAGAGATAAAGTTGTGATTGATTGAATCACTTTGGAGACATCTATGGTGAAAAGCTCAGCAACCTGAATTAAATTCTTCCTATATGCACAAATCTATCAGACTTTAATCTACTTAACATAGTGTGCTTTTTTTCTAATTCTTCTTAAAATCTCAGAGCAGATTCTGAGAACTTGTTTTTAGCTTATAAATAATTCTGGGGATAATGCTTCAACATATGAAATCAATTTTATATACATTTAATAAAGCCGCTAAATATGTAGGTATTTGGGAAAAAAATGTTTTCAAGTTTGTTTCAAGGTCCTCAGACTAACCTACAACTATGTGGGAGCCATCCTCACTCAACAGTAGGCCAACGCCATGAAACCATTGGCCTTTTGAGCTGCTACACAAACGGCATTGGCCTCCCCCAAACACGTTAGCCCTTACATTCAACATCTGTGTATTTCTTCACTAGCAAAACAGCTTTTGCTTTGCTTTTTGTTCAGTTAAATGGGTCACTGTGTACTGAAAAATCACTGAGCATATTGGAGAGGTCAGTGCAAGGAATGCCATCAGTGATTAGACTAACAATCATGTGAAGATTGTGACATTCCAGGAATTTGTATATGATACATAGGAGATAAGGTTTTCCTGGGGTAAGAGCAGTCATAAAATGCAGGTGATAAAATGTATCCTGGCTTGAGCCTGGCCTTCCTTCTGAAACTTTTATGTAATATGTAGCAAATTGGACCCACTGAATGAATACACAGTTCCAAGTCCTATAGAAACATGAGATGAGCAGGTACAAATTTATTCTAGGCTATTACATAATATTAATGCTAGGAAATCTTTCAGAAGAGGACCAAGTTTATCTACTGATCCACTGCAAGCAGAGAGAGACCTTTGAAGCTACCCCTAAGAGTTCCTGTTGACTCCCAAAGCACTTTCTCCACATATATTTTCTCAATTGTTCAATCCTTTGTTTATTAAACTGCTACATTATTCCTGATGAGTTTCTGAATGAGCACAGCCCAAGCAGATGGAGGATCATTCAACCAGTTCTACGGATTTGAATACCATCAGTGGGCTGGGTGTGATGTCACTTGCCTATCAATCCAAGTACTCCAGAGGCTACGTTAGGGAGGTGGAGATCCCAGAGACCTTGAACAAAGTGTGAGATCCTGTCTGAAGAACAAAGTAGGGCAAAAGTACTACTTGAGCTGTGGCTCAAGTAGTAGAGCCGTTGCTAGCAAATTCAAAGCTCTGAGTTTAAACCTCCAGTACTGCCAAAATAAGGAAAAAAAAAAAACAAAATATTATCAATTCACAAATGACAACATAAAAGAATATTTGATCTACTCAGTAGATTGGGATTCCACTGTGTACAGAAAAGCCAGGCCATAGACTCAGACGATCTCCAAGTCTTAACAACAAAAGGAGCTGATATTTTGCTCAAGAGAATCTCTGATGAGTTAACAAACTATAGAGCATATAAGATGCATTGCAAATTTCACTGGAAATAAAGCCAATATAATCCGTGCACTATTTCATAGGCTTGGAGTAATGGTGGGCAATGGAAAGGGTTGGTCTGCCTGGACTTACAGAGCTGTAGAGAGAACAGCTTCACCTCTAATGAGCATTCTGGTGCCTGATTTCATTTGTAAAGAGTTAAGTGGCCTAGAAATACCATCCACAATGAAACTGGTAATGCCAGTTTACAGCGCAGACTTCTGTCATGATCAGTCTCTTCTGACAAAAGGCCTATGAGGTAGTGGGGTATGATAACCTCTGTCCTAGAAAAGGGAAAGTTATTAAGAAACACAAGATAGCTTCTAAGAAAGGTAATAGAATTGTGTCCTAAGAACTTATAGGGAAAACCATGCACTTTGGTATAATAGCAAAGCAAATATATGACCCATGAGGATCTGGATCCTCTTAGGCCAGGGAAACCTGATTCACTTTTCTAATATCAGAATGTAGCCTTTTTCTTTCAAGTGTGCAACATTGAGTGTAGAAGAGGAAGTTAGATCAGGTCTCAGATCTCAACAGGTGAGAGCAACCTGGCTTCAATCTTATTGGCCTCCCAGTGTCCTCATTTAAAATAAGTAAAGATAATAAAACCTACCTTGAAGAACTACCATAGTATTAAACATGATAATACCTTTGATCATAGGGCTAGGAAGGTGGCTCAGTGGTAGAGCGCTTGCCTTGCATGCTCAAGGCCCTGGGTTCGATTCCTCAGCACCACATAAGAAAAAAGCTGGAAGTGGCGCTGTGGCTCAAGTGGGAGAGCGCTAACCTTGAGCTGAAAAGTTGAGGGACAGGGCCCAGGCCCAGAATTCAGGCCCCATGACCAGACCCAAGAAAAAAAAATTATTTAAAAAAATGATAATACCTTTGATCATATTGTATGGTATATGGTATTAACCTCTGTAGGGGTTAGTTCCTTTCTTTTCCAAATTTGTTGATTAGTAGTACCTGAAAGTAAGTGTTGATCTCTAAAACAACTTTAAAAAAAGACTGGAGAGCATGGTAAAATAGAAATGACAAATATCAATTAGTACTACTGTCAAAAGCAATTCAGTAACCAAATGTAGTGACACATGTCTTTCATACCAGCACTTGAAAGCAGAGTAGAAGACTTGTAAGATAGAGGCTGCCTAGGCTACGTAGTAAGGCCTTGATGGTTTTTTTTTTGTGGGGGGGTTGCTTTTTTGTTTTTAAAAAGGAGTTTGGGAGGTAACACCAATCAAGATGCATTATACTCATAAATTCATTTGTTGAATGGCAACTACTTAGTACAACTACTTGAAGATAATAAAAACATAATTTATTTTAAAAAGGCTTCGTAATTTATTTTCTAAAAATGCTTTGTGGTGATACTGATAAAGCACAGATAATACACAGCATCATTTGTTAAATTCTTTGGTCTCCTTAGGAGAAAGACATTAAATACATATAAACAGAGTTCCGTGGTTAGCTGTCTCCCAAATCCCTAATATATCATTATACCCAAGGGATACCTGTCTCTGTCACCAAAAATAATGATAATACACCATTCAGGACAAGCCACATTAAACAGATGAGAGCAACTGGACAGATGGACAGCATTAGGTGCTCCCAGGGGCAGATTTAAAGAGACAGCAGCAAGCTTTTAGATGAAAAACTTGTCTAAAAGGCATGGTCTCCATGCCTTACTAATGACTTGGATTTAATTATGTTGTAATGACACTGCGCTGTCCATTTCTCTAATGTCTTATCAATGACAGTCAGAGCCATTTAGTGGTCTACAAAGCCCTTCAGTGTTCTTGGTTGATTAATGCCCCCCTGGCATTGGGAAGTGGTTTGGCATGAATGCAGATGTACCATTTCATCACTCCAAGTGCATAGAGGAGGAAGTCTTTATCCTGGAAACAAAATCCCTCAAAGGCTGGAACTTACATTTCCATTACCACCATAGTTGGGAAATGATAATCAACCACTGACATTTACCCAAGAAATCATGTGAGAGTGAGGTCCTTTGAAAGCTTCTGTCCCTCAGAGTTCTTAGATCACACTTGATTTTCTGTACCAAGACATACCTGGGAACCATTTCTTTCTGTAGCTAAGCTATAGTTCTCCACCTAAGTCATTGTCTTCCAAGGAAAATGACTGGTATAAATTAAGATCTACAAATTGGAAGGGAGGATGCACACCTGTAATCCAATATTTGCAGGCTAACGCAGGAAGATGGAGAGTTCAAAACTATCATGGCTTTAAGAGGAAGACTTTGTCTCAAAATAAACTAAAAAGTGGCTAGGGATGTAGCTTAGTGGTAGAACGGTTGCTTTAGTGTTCGTAGGATAATGGACTATTAAGGAAAGATGAGAATGAGGAGGAAAAGGTGAAGGAGGAAAGTGAAGAAATGGAAAAGAAAAAAAATACTCATTAAGAATCAATTGATAAGCCAGGCGCTGGTGGCTCATGCCTGTAATCCTAGTACTCAAGAGGCTGAGATCTCTGAGAATCAAGGTTCAAAGCCAGCCTGGCAGGAAAGTCTGTGAGACTCTTATCTCCAATAAACTACTAGAAAACCAGAAGTGGTGCTGTGGCTCAAGCTGTAGAACGCTCGCCTTGAGCGGAAGAGCTGAGGGATAGCGCCCAAGCCCAGAGTTCAAGCCCCATGACTGACCAAAAAACAAACAAACAAAAAGAATCAATTGATATACATGGTCTGAAAAATGTTCCAAAATAAGTTATTAAGTTTTATCAAAAGAACTGAACAACTGTATTATTCATCCTGGTGTATAGTTGTAGGAAGCTTATTTAACAACTTGTTCTCAAAGGAGAATGTTGAGTAATTTGTTTTTCTTGGAATAGGAATGGGTATTTTTTCTCTTCAAATTTCCCCCAAAATGATTATCACATAATTAGTAAAGTTGTGAAAATTATGCATTTGACACACCATATTATAGCTGATAAGAAGACTGCTTCTCAGTAACTTTAAGCTCCTACTGTTCAGCAACGAACTAACTTCCTCTTGCTGAAGATCACCCCCCAAAGGCTTTTCCACTTCCATATAGGGACATTGGCTCCTGACCCAGTCTTAAATGGGAAGGCCATTGTGGGGCACAGCTTCAAACCCTAGCACATTGTTTACGGTAAAATGCCTTTATATGATAAGCACTCCATAGACACCTCTCAGTCATAGTGACTTTTTCTTTCATTGACTCATAGACTCCAACAACTTAACAACTGGACCTTCTTTTCTCAAACATTCTTTTTCAACATCTCAACAATGAGACATTATCCTCAAGCTAAGAATTGTTCCAATCCCTTAGACGTATTTCTTTTTTTTGGGGGGGGGCGAAGAAATTAGGCAAAATGTCTTCATTTATTCAACAGCTGGAATGAATATAAAAAGTAACAGGGACAATAAACTTACATCTTTCCACCTAGGAAAAGTCAGATTGCATATCATACAAAGCATCAAATACATTTCCTGCTGTTCTATGTAACCACAAACATAAATTATCATGAGCAGAGCAGAGCCAGGCCTGTTATATTCATGAAAGAAATTTATATAAGCTAAAGAGTAGTGGAAATTCCATCATTACAAAATTTTACATCCTTTTTTTTTCCTTTACATTGTAGGTTAGTCAGCTTTCTATTACTGTAACAAAAATACTAGAGATAAAAAGAAAGATAGGTAGGTTTGTAGGTGTCAGCCAAAGGCTAGTTGGCCTTTAGTTTTGGGGCCTGTAGCAAGGTAGTAAATCATATTGGGAGGATGTATCAGAGGGTGTGAAAGATACAGGAAAGGGCTTGGACTAGTATCTCCTTCAGGACATGTTCTCAGTGACCTAACTGCCTCTTTATTAGGTCCCACCTCTTAAAGACTGCACACTTCCATAGCAACCAAGTCTTTAACACACCGGCCTTCAGGAGACAATTATGTAAACTGTAACAAAACATCTTGATAAGACAAACACTGCAGGAAGAGGTAGCTGTGAAGAAACAGGAAATCACACTGAAATCTCTCACTGTGCATTTCTAGCTGGATACTTGTCACTTCTCTGAAGTAACATTCTACTACTATCCACCAAGAGGATTTGGTAGTATCAGGTCCTTAGGATTTTCTGCCTGATCATTTTATTATGAGCCTAGATTTAGTCTCAAGCAATCGTATGAATTTCAACAGTGATTATTACTGTTTTAGTTTTTGTGATGATGAGGTCTTGCTATGTAGCCAGGGCTGACCTCCAACTTGGAGGCCTTCTTCCTCAGCCTCCAAGGGCTGTAATTTGAAGTGTGCACTCCCACACCCAGCCATTATTACTGCTTTTTTGTAAAATTGCCACTGTGAGACACCCTCAAGGCACCAGGGTACATTTGAGTGGGTCTGTGTCTGAGCTCTACATTCTGTTCCATTCATGGGGCCACATGTCCATGTCTTTGCTAACACCAGATGTCCTGATCACTGTAGCTGTTATCGGACAGACCCATGATTCTCTTTTAATTAATTTAACTATTTTAATTTAATTTAGCTACGTTAATTAACTTAGCTATATTTGTTGCATAAATATTTTAGGATCATCCTTCTGTGTTTAAGAAAATACTATCTTGGTATGTTGTTTAGTGATACAGGTCATACTTAACATACATAGTGACCAGTCCGTGTACACATGCACACACACACAAATTTCTGGGATTTTGTAGGAATTCTATCAACCCAACATACCATATTTGGAGGATAATTTTTATGTTTTCTGTATTGGTCTTTCTCTTACATTCAGTGAACATTTTGGCAACAAGGTAGAAGATAAGGAATTGGGTCTAACTTGGGCCATCTTGGCTTAGATGCTGATACAGACCTATCACCAGGTGATGGGTATGCCTGAATGCCTAGAGGAAAGGAAGTCCCATTCCCAGGTGATGGGTGTGTCTGAGTCCCTAGGGAAGGGAAGGCCCACCCCCAGAACATGAATGCCTGATCTATAGGAAGAGTCAGGGATTTGAACCAATAGGTTCCTGGACATGCCAGGCCTGGGCCATGATCTCCTAACGCTCTTTTAACTCTCCCACTCCCTGTGACCCTCCCTCCTCACTCTAACTCTATTTAGATTCCCCCCCACCGCAGGCACAACCTCAGCCACCATTTTGCCACAGTCTCCTGACTCCCCTCAAATCACCATGGCCTCCCTCTCTATCTCTCCTTTAGAGCTGACCCAGGTTGTTGTTGTTGTTGTTGTTGTTGTTGTGTGTGTGTGTGTTTCTGTTGGAGACTGGCATCTGAGGATCACAGGTTCAAAGCCAGCCTGGGCAGGAAAGTCAGTGAGGCTCTTCTCTCCAATTAATTATTCAGAAAAAAGTGGAAAATGGTGCTGTGGCTTCAGTGGTAGAGTGCTGGTCTTGAGAACAAAGGGACTCAGGGATGGAGTCCAGGCCCTGAGTTCTATCCTCAGGACTGGTGAGCCAAAAGGGAGGGGAATGAATCAGAAGATGCTGGATTGAGCCGGAGAAACAAACCACTGAGCCAGACTCTGGTTTCTTATGGACTGGCTGGCTTCCATAGGAGACATTTCTTAGGAAGGTAACATCAAGTTTGAAAGTTCTTTCTCTCCCTCTGTCTCTGTGTTTCTCTCTCTCTGTATACAATATATAAATCTCTCATGGAGAGAGCATATAACACCTTACACAGAAATAATACAAAAATAATAATAAGTAACTGTAAGAACAATATTACTGTTTTAAGGGTTTTAAGCAAAAAGAATGAAACCATTATAGGAGCTATAAATGCCATGTTATTACATTGAATGTTAGCCCAACAATAATTTAGTATCAATTCTATATTGTGTCTAGTTTTTTTGGAATCTGGAATTACTATTCTTTTCTTCTTTTAAGTCAACTACTTCAATATTCCCATTCAAGTTAAATTATCTCTGTCTTTAGGAAAAGTAGGATTTTTCATTTGTTTATTTGTTATTTTTCTTTCTATTTCAGCAGCCCTGGGGTTGAACTCAGGACCTTGTACTTGTTATGCAGGCCCTCTACCAACTTGAGCCATTTGTTTTAATCATTTCCCAAACAGAACCTCACGCTTTTGCCTAGGGCCTGAGATCTCAATCATCTGCCTCACATAGCTGGGACTACAGGCATGAGTCACTGTGTCTGGTATATAAACCTTCTTGAAAGGCCTCCTAGCTTGACATTTTTCATTCAAAATAATGGAATAATTGATTTCTGTTGCCAAATAGGATAGAATAGCTTGCTGCAGAGATATAGCTTGTGTGTGTGTGTGTGTGTGTGTGTGTGTGTGTGTGTGTGTGTGTGTGTGTGTGTGTGTACAATGTCTACCTTTAAATTTAAAAAAATTCCAAGACACAGGGACACATGCATGTAAGCCATCAAGATGAAAAACAAAAACCAAAATATAATAATAATAAACAGATTCAAAGGACAATTAAGATAGTAAGTTAACAAATACCTAGTTTAGCAGGTAGGAGACGATAAAGCAAAGAGAACTGTAATTTTTTTTTGTAATTTTTTTGTAATTTATTTTAAAATGTAAATTCAGAAAAAAATGTAACAAATGAAATTAAGACACTAAACAGATGCATTAACAGAGATTTCCGCCCCCCATTCCTGCCCCTTGTAGTGACAGAAAGGAGTGCTAGGCAAGCACTCTGCCCCGAGCCTCAGTCCTGGGCTTTTGTAGATAAGGTTTCACTACATAGCTCAAGCTTGCTTCAAACACACTGTCCTCTACCTCAATCTCCTGAGTGTTAGGATTATGGACACATGCCACCACAAATAGCTAACAGAGGTACTGACACAAAAGAAAATGAAATACTAAGCTGGAAAACATGTCAGCAAAACATTCAATTAGGGAGCACGGAGGCTTATAGTTCAAAGCCAGCCTTAGCAGATAAATCTAATAGATTCTTATCTCCAGCTAACCAGCACTGGAGGTGGAGGTATGGCTCAACTGGTAGAACATCAGCTGTGATTGTTAAAGCCAAGCAATATCACAAGGCCCTGAGTTCAAGCCTAGTACACACACACACACACACACACACACACACACACACACACACACACACACACACTATGAAGCTCAGAAAATAACAAAATGTGTTTGTGAGTTCCAGTGGTAGGTGCTAATGTGCAGATAAGAAAATATTAGAAGTGCTAAATGGAAAAACACATGTTAGTAATTTCCAAAACTAATGAAAGAGGTTGACCTACAGATCAGCCATCAACCTAGAATTCTGTGCCAGGAACATTATCTTTCTAAAATGAAGGAGAAATAATGGCTTTCTCAGCTAAAAAAAAAAAATGAGTAAATTGATCACCACTAGAATGGATTCTCAAGAAGTGTTAGTAGATGTTCTACTGAGAAAAGGAAAATTATATGGAAGAAGTATGGTAAGTCATGAACTGAACAAGTCAAATAAGACATAAGCATATAATAACAAAGATACAAGAAAAAAACTTAAATTTTGCCAGAGAAGATGACAAGTTGAAGTGATAACTAAATCTCAGCAGAACAATGGAAGTCATGCAATAAAAAGAAATGGTATCTTTAAGATGCTAAAAGAAAATAGCTGCTAACTGAGAATTCTATAGCCAGTCATAGTACTGAAATGTTTTAAATGAGGATATTTTCAAAGAAAATAAAGAACTTGTTAGAAAAGATACAAACAAGGCATGGAATGAGAAATACTAGAGAGAGGTAATGGGAAAAGTAAATAGGTTCTCATGATTAAAAGAAAAACTATATTTTATGAGATTTAAATCCATGACAAAGTAACAAAATGTGGGGAGGGGATTACATGGAGTTAAAATTTTTTCAAATTACCTCATTGAAGATAAGTGCTTAAAGTTATTTTTCTTGAAATATAATAAGTCAAATATTGTTATCTCGAGACACCACTCACAGAATAGTACAATAATGGATATATATCAACATAATACAAGAGAAAATGAACAATAAAATATTTCATTAAAACATTAGTTTATTAACTAACATAAATCAGGATGGAGAACCTTTTCTCTGCCAAAGGCCACTGGAGCTGTATGAAATTATTCAGAGGCCATAAAACATGATCAATATAAGTCGACAGCCAATGAGAAACATACGTGTCTGTCCTGGCATATATCAAATAACTTTATGAGCCTTATATGACTCAGAAGCCAGACATTCTCCCACATGACTGGATTAAAAACAAAGTAGCTGAGCTATAGGCTACTTGTGAAAAGAATTAATAGATGTGTTTTAAAATTTATATATAGAACACTTAAATGTAAGCACAAAACACTGAAAAATAAACTGGGCAAAGAAATAAGTAAAAGTATTTTCATAGCCAGGAGTGGTCCCACACAGCTGTAATTCTAATTTCAGGACTCAGGAGGTTGAGACAAAAGAAATAAGAGTTCAAGGTCAATCTTGAAAAAGATAAATGAAAAGACTTAAAATTAAAGAGTGAAAATTATCTGTCATGAAAACAGTAATAAAAGGTGGTATACTACATTAATTCCAAAAGACTCACACTCTAACAAAAGGATATTATCTGACTTCTATTCAGAAGTTATGTAAACAAAAGAGTACAGTGAAAAACTATTAATTTTTTGATAAAGGCCCTGGACTGGAATAATAATGAGCCATGCTGAGCAAGCACACTGAGTAGGCTCTAGACCCGATTTCAAAATCGCAGTATCAACAATAAACCTTTGCTTAAACGCCAGTGGCTCATGCTTGCAATCCTAGATATTTCCAAGGCTAATATTAAAAAAAAATACATGGTTTGAAGCCAGCCTGGGCATAAAAGTTGATAAGACTCTATCTCCAAAATAACTACCAAAAAGTTGGGCTAGAAGAGTGGATCAAGTAGAGATTGAGCAAGCTGAGCAATCACAAAATAGGCAAATAAATTTGAGTGATTGAAAACAAAAACACAACACAAACATCTTGGGTTTATCATATCAATGTAGGGATATTTTAATATTCATAAAACAATCTTATTCACTACATTAAAACAGAAGTAAAAGTTAAGTGATAACTTTGATAATATCCACTAATAATAATTTTGATAAGAAGAAAATCTCCTAGCAAACTAGGAAAGGAAGAATTCTTCCTTAAAGCTATCTATTAAAAAAACAAAAATGAAAGTATCATATTTAATTATGAAATATTGAAATATTTTCCAAGATCAGGAATGACACAAAGATGTTAGCATTGTAGGAAACATCCAAGACAAAGCAATTGGTAGCAAAAATGGGGGAAAGGATATAAGGACAGGACAATAAGTTGAGTCATGGCTCCAATGGCAGAGTGCCTGTCTAGCAAGTTTAAGGTCCTGAATTCAAATACCAGCACCACCAAAAACAAAAAGGTGCAAGGAATGGAAAATAAGGAAAATTCAATAATGAGTTGTTTATTATGCACAGCCAACATGATTATGTATAAAGAGGCATAAGAGAATTGGCAAGCCCTTTGAATTAAAAACTGCTTTTAGAAATATGTACCTCATAGATGAGTTTACTTCACTTCCGGAAATTACCTCTGACTTTCCAGAACTCCATCACAGCCACTACTACAGAGGAAGTAGGGTCCTGTGCTCAATCTTGTACACAGAAGATTTCGTACACTCACATTTTCCAGTCCCTTCCTTCTCTCTCCACTGTGTTCTTGGTTGCCTTGGTAACACCATCCAGGATTTCTGAGGTTTGGAGGTTTATATGCAAGTCCATCCCAACACTCCACATTCTTGAGCCTTCTGACCCTTTTCAATATTAGGTAAACACAAGTCTAGCATTTTCATTTCCTTTCTAGGACATTGTCATGTCTGAATTTCAAATTATCCCCCTCCAAAAACGTACAATTTACCTTTAGGCAGGTGTCCTTGCTAAAAAATTTCACTAGTGCAAGAGCTGTAAATCAGGTTTATATCCTACACTTCAACACATATCTGTCTTTCTGGACAAAAATATTAGACCCAAATCCTGGGTAAATTCTTTACATGTCAATAAACACACTTTTATTCACTTTGCTTCAGTTACTGTTTGCCCATGTCTAATACCCAGTATGGATAATCCCATTTCCCGTTGGGATATATTTATCATACTCCACAGTTTCTTTTTTTTTATTGTGAAAATACTGTACAGAGGGGTTACAATTACATGAGCAAGGAAATGAGTACATTTCTTATCAAGCATTGTTGCCTCCTTCGTTTCTCCTTCCCATCCCTTCCCATCTACCCCTCCAAAAAAAAAAAGTTGTGAAGTTTGTTTTTTAACATAGCCTCTTGCACATCTCATTGTTGCAAATGGGTCCACCTGTATCCCTATTTAAACAATTTGTTTTTTCCCTTCCCCTCCCCAAATTATACTAACATCAAATACAGTGAAAGCAGGGGTTATACCGTGGGGGAGGGACATACAAAGCAACAAAGAAATCATCTTATAAATATATTAGAAACAATAACAAGAAAGAAAAACTATATTTAAGCTATATTTTCCTGGTACAGAGGTAAATTCCTAATTTAGCCAGTGCTTCTCAATTGCTGTTTGTGCCTATACTGGTGTTTGAACTTGGGGCTTAGGCCCTGTCCCTTAGCTTTTTTACTCAAGGCTAGCACTCTTACTACTTGAGCTCCATCTCCACTTCTGGCTATTTCGGCAGTAAACTTGAGATAAGAATGTCATAGATGACCAGATAAGATGATGTTAAGTGAAATGAACCCCACGATAGGAACACAAGTTTTTTTTTTCTTTCTTGTTATTGTTCCTAATGTATTGATAATGTACCATGTGATTTTTTTGTTTCTTTGCATGTTCCTCCCCACGGTATAACCCCTGTTTTCACTGTATTTGATGTCGGTGCCCTGCATCTTGTATATACACTTCTCTAATCTGGGGAGGGGAAAGGAAAAACAAAATGCTTAAATAGGGATACAGGTTGATCCATTGTAACAATGGGATGTACAAGACACTATGTTGAAAAACAAACTTTACAATTTTGGATGGGAAGGGGGGAGGGGGGGAGGGGAGAGGGGAGGTGGGACTGTAGTTGTGGAGGTGGGAGGGAAGGGATGGTAGGGGGGAAACAAAGGAGGTAACAATGTTTGATAGAAAATGTATTCATTACCTTACTCATGTAACTCTGTACAGTATTTTTATAATAAAAAATGTATTAAAAATGTCATAGACTTTCCTGGCCATGCTGGCTTCAAATGCCAATCTTTCAATCTCAACCTCCTGATTAGTTTGGGATCATAAGCATTGATCCCACCAGTACCCAGCCTCTTTATTTACCCAAAGCCAAAAATGAAATGAGATTTTGCTGTTGTTGTTGTTGTTGTTCCCGGTCTGGCAAGGGAAAGAAGCCTGCCTGGTCCATCTGCCTAAGCTTTTGGAGTAATTTAAAGGTGGAAGATGTAAGCTGTTTCCCGTCTCCACGAAAGGCCTCGAGGTCTACATAAGAATTATCCTCCGAGGACCCAACCTTTGACTTGGGAAATGTATCAAAGCTGTGCACTTGGTCTCTTCTCCAACTCAACCACACTCGTACCCAGATCCTACACTGAAACTTCAGTAAGGTGATAGTAGTTACCTTTACAGTTGACATAACTACCCCTAATTTCACAGAGGAAGCTGAGCACGCCTTCTGAAATGCTTGGGACCAGAAATGTTTTGGGTTTTGGATTTTTTTTAATTTGGAATACTTGCACATATATAATGAGATATTTTGTATGCTCATCTTACCTTCTACCTATAATCTGTCAGCAATTTTATACAATATTTTTATTTAAAAATTTTTATTTTTGCTAGGAAATGGAAAAACTTGGAAAAAATTATATTAAGTGAAGTAAGCCAGGCACAAAGAAACACAGGTCCCATGGTTTCCCTTATTTGCAACATCTAGTATATGTATGAGTCAAGCAGAAAAAGTCAGATAATGTGATGTTAGGAAAATGAATCCTTAGATAGGTATTTTAATGTTTTTTTTTTTCTTTCATGCATGTGTTTCTAACGCATTTATAAGATTATTTCTTTGTTGCTTTGTATGTCCCTCCCCCACAGTATAACCCCCGCTTTCAATATATTTGATGTCAGTATAACTTATGGAGGAGATGGGGAAAAACAAGTCATTTAAGGATTCAGGTGGACTTGTTGCAACAATGAGAAGTACAAATTGTCATGTCAAAAAGGAGCTTTACAATGTCGGTGGGGGGGGAGATTGGGTGGGGGGGGAGGGGGGAGGCTGGGAGGGATGTGAAGGGTAAACAAAGGAGGAGGCTGCAATGCTTGGTAAGAAATGTATGCATTATCTTGCCCATGTAATTGTAACCCCTCTGTACAGTATGTTCACAAATAAAATAAAATTAAAAAAGAAAAAAAAATTTCACCATTAAACAGGGACACAAGTTGACCCATTGCGACAAGATGTACAAGACTCTATATCAAAAAAGGAACTTTACAAATTAGGCGGGGGTGGGGAAGTGGGGGAGTGAAGGGGTGTGTGGGAGGGTGGGGGGGAGATGGGAGCAAAGGGATGAGAAGGGGAAAACAAAGGAGGAGACAACAATGCTTAATAAGAAATGTTCTCATTACCTTCCTCATGTAACTGTAACCCCTCCACTGTACAGTACTCTCACAATAAAAAACTTATTTTAAAAAAAAATTTATTTTTTAAAAATTTATTGTAAAGCTGATGAACAGGGCGCTAAAGTTATATAGGTAGGGAAATGAGTACATTTCCTTTTAGACACTGTTTATATAATATTTTTAGGACATCCACATGTTGGCTATGACTTTTTGCATAAAATCTGGAATTTTCTACTTTTGGTTTCATGTTGGCACTCAAAAGGTTTTGAATTTTAGCTGGATACTGATAGTTTATGCCTGCAATCCTAGCTACTCATGATCTGAGGATCATGGTTACTAGCCAGCCTGGGCAGAAATGTCCCTGAAACTCCTTCTTTAATTAACTAGCAAACTGTCAGATGTGGCTCAAATGGTACAGCAGCAGTCATGAGAAAGAAAACGGTTTGGGGTATTAGATTAAGGGTGATTCAGCTCTGTTCTTTAAATTGGTAATTATATACTTTTAACTGTTGTTTTATCCTTTTATAAGATCTTTCACAATACAGAGTAATTTTTACCCTACTACCCATCTAGTATAGCACTTACTTGATCTTGTGTTTCCTTCTCTCTTCCTTGCCCAGTTAAATGCTTGGGAAAACTTTAGTGTTGGTTTGGCATTTGGTTTTCTTCAGGTAGAAGGAAACATCATTGTCAGAGCCCCATGCTGAATATTTGCTTCTAGAGTCACTCCTGGTAACCATTGTCAAAACCCAAGCTTCTTGGAAATCAGATGTAAACAAAAAGACTACAGACTAACACTTCATTTTGTTCCAGAAGGCTACAAAGCCAGGAAATTAACAATGACAAGAACAGAACAAAAAGGGACAAATAGAAAGTTATACATAGCCAAATTGGCCACAGCCTATAAGGAAGCATGATTCTTTTGCTCATTTTCATGCATTGTGAATGACACATTGCAGACCGGATGTTGGGGGTCTTCATTGTAAGGCAGATGGGAGCATAACATATCTGGTACCTCTCCATCTTCCATTTCCTGTTAGTCAAATTTTACCATGAGGAAGATTTGTTTCTCTGTGTTTCTAAGTCATGAGAAACTGTTGTCACACACCAGCTCCTAGGATAGTACCTCATCTGATTCTAGAAGTGGGAAGGAAAGTCATAGGCTGCATCTACTCAGGCCAGTGCTGTAAAACAGAACTGCAGTGAGTCAAAGGAAGTTGCCAGAGCCTGTTCCAACCCAGATGTGAAGGCTGGTTCTCTAAAGATAGTATGGACAGTCAAGGCAATAGCAATCGGGCTTTCCATTGAGCACATGGCCAAGTGGGAGGAGAAGCCAGTCAAGCAGATCAGGGAGAAATTAAATCAGGACTACTATTTGTACCATTTAGACACTGTGTAACGAACGTCTCTGAAGGAATAGAGATGCCACGGTCAGAGCCTAACTTGAATCTATTAACTGGATTTGACTAAATCTCTCTTCCTTCCATTTTCTAAGGGATCACCACGATTATTCACTTATTTGATGACACAATAAACATTTTTAAGTCACCTGCATCCTCACGTTAAATCACTTCCCACATGACTCTGACCTCCTAAATAGCACCCCACTCCTTCTATTATGTTGCTTCTCTTCTATTATGTTGCTTCTCTAAGTTTTTAATTCCTTGCCTTTGATAATGACAGCCAAACATTTACAAAATAGCTGCAATGTGT
Organism: Dipodomys merriami; assembly: GCF_024711535.1. NCBI lineage: Eukaryota > Metazoa > Chordata > Mammalia > Rodentia > Heteromyidae > Dipodomys > Dipodomys merriami. The sequence continues at coordinate 13,932,251 of NW_027203826.1, read as the reverse complement.
TCAGTTTTGAACACATGTTTGAATCTAGCTCCTTTACATATTGGCTGAGTGACCTTGGGCAAGTTAACTAACTTATCTTTATTTCAGTTTCCTGTTGTCTTTACTAGTCAGCTGCCATAAGCATCCAAAACCAGATTACTAAAGAGAAACAATGTGACTCATCAATAGAGCCAGGTGAGAGTCACCAAGGACCACAATAATTTAGAGATAGAAATCTGCTCTTATGTTACTTTTCTTTGGCTACTGTTATGATGAGGAGATGATAGTCACATTTCTTTGGAAGGTTTAAAGAAAGTCAATCACAAGGATATTGTCTGTGTCAGAGAAAGTCCTGCTCTTCATAGCTTTTGTCACAAAATTGATGATTGCCTTCTTCTGAGAGCCAGGTTCTCCATTGAGCCTGGACATTACTGACATGACCCATTCAAAAGTGACAGATTCAGGCAAATCCAAATGCTTGCATTAACCTTTAATGCTATGATTCATGCAATAAGCATCTGCCATAGAAGGAGAACAAATGATGGGTAATTTCAAAATTGAAGTCATTTTAGAATGCACTTCATTTAAGAGGCTTGTAAAGAAAAGCATTTGAATAAAGGTATGTGGAAGGAGCCAAGTGTGCTTATAGTGCTGGTCTTCATGTATGTGACACATATAATGGCCAACATCCAGGCTGTCTTAGGGAAGGGCATAAACTGAAATTGTACCCTGACAAGGATGGGAAATTCTAAAGTTGCTTCAGACAGAACTCCTCACATGATAGAAGAAATGGTCCCACAGAATATTTCCAGAAGTTTCCAGTTTAGCTATTTTTATAGCATCATATATTGTTTTCCTAGAAATTCACAACAAATTACCATCGACATATATTCTCTCTGTGGTATAGAGTGTGAAATCAATCAGCAGGGTGATGCTTTCTCTGAACAGCTTAAGAGAGAATCCTTCCTTGTGTCTGCTGGCTTCTGGTGAACTCAGGCATCCCTTGGCTTGTGACCACATCACTCCTATCTTGGCCTTCATGTGGCTTTCTTGACTATAGGTCACATATGTTCCCTAATATTGACTGTAGGTCACTTAGGTTCCCTAATATTCTCATAAGGATACCAGTCATTAGATTTAGAGCTCATTCTAAATAACTTCACCATGAGATCCTTAACTAATAATATTTTCAATGATTCTATTTTTATATAAGATCATATTCTGATATAGAATACTCCACCCACTTCATACTACTCAGTCTCTGCCTTGATACTATAGAATCAGTCGTGCATCTAAAAAGAGCAGGAGTAGATCCTGAATCTCTCGTTGTCTAAGAAGGGCCAGAATTTATATTTAAATGTGAGGAGTCAGTCTGTCTGTCCTTAAGTTACATTATCCCTTAACAAGTAGGTAATTTCTGCAATTCAGTTTCCTTCATTACAAAATGAAGATTATACCACTCTTCTCCTCAGGGGATCCTCCCAGAGTTTCAGACAGAATAAAACACTCCATGTGGAACATGTATCACAGCACAAGACCCCTGGTAGGCCCAATAAATATTATCTGCTCTTGATCAAAGCCAGCACTGGAGCTTTGGGAGGATTTGCATAATATGCAAAACACAACAATCATCCCTAGGACTCTATGGGAAATGCTTTATATCATGATACAACATCCAACCAAGGGTCCCAGGGAGGGGCTTATTTTGTCCACTCCAATTTGATCTTTCTAGCTATTGATGGGGTTTTTGGTACCATATATCTTGGGTTTGATTCATTATTATTTCCTGCGCTTGATTTGGAAACCTAGCTTCTGTATCTGTACTAAAGAGTAATAGAATCAAAAAAACACCAACATGCCCCAAGTAACTATTTCTACAACCTAGGCTTAAAGAGTTGGTAGCACTGGGAAATTTGTCTCCAAATTTAGTGGCAGACCTTTGCCTCTAAGGCTAGCAAGGACATAAGCTGGGACTGGGACCAGAAATACACATGACACCTAGGGTGAAGTTCAATAGTGGTAGCTGGAAGTCCAATTACAGCCTCTCTTTTGAAAATAAACCCAAGGCTTAGTGCTTGCTAGACAAGCACTTTCCCGCTTGAACTATAGTCCCAAGTACAATTTATAATCTCTTAAGGAAAAGCACAAGATATGAAGATGAAGAGGTATCCAGTGAACAGTAGATTTGGTACACCTACAGTCATGGAAACTGTGAAGCATTACTCGTCTCCTTTGATAGAGTGCACACATTCTCAAGTCCTGACAGAATCTGCTTAAGCTACGTAGTGTTCTTAGTTCAACCTCCTACACAATCCCTGGAAACAGTGCACATGCAGTGTCTGTTTCATGGGCAAGAACATGTAGGTCTGGCCCTTGCCAGAGGCAGAATGCCTTTAAAAGGGATGCCAGCTCCAGAACTCCTACAAGAGTAGAGAGAGTTTCACTGCAACTACATAGCAGAGCTTCCTTTCTTGCAATAAATGGCCCAATAATGCTCTTAGATGCAACTTGCCATCTCTGGGATCCAGTCTTACAACATCTCCACAAGCCAGAATCTGGTCAATTTCATTTTACAGAAGAAAATATTGCACCCCAGAGATCCAACAAACTTTCCAAAGACCTTCAACTAGATAGGGGCAATGTCTTCTTTTAAAGTATGGAGCGCCTCAATCTTTGACTTCAGCAAGGTATAGCCCTGAGCTCTGTCATTAATAAGTCACTAATAATAAAATAAAATGGGGATTTTAATATTCTCAAGATAGGAAATAGGGCCTTCCTTGCATTATTATATGGGGGAAATTCCCTTTATGCTCTATGATCGGGGTTGTATATTTTCCTTGTTATCTCACTCAACACTGGATACTAAATGTTTGTTTTCTTTTATTAGCCTACTGTATGCTTAGAAGCAGGCCTCAGCTTTCTAGTCATGTTTGCCTAGCTCCTTCTAAGCTAGGGCCATCTGTTCCTCTCATGCCGGATGACATTTTTCCCCCCCAGAGATTTCCCTCCTTTGTATTTTATGAGAGAAGCCATCCTAGGCTATTCATTGTTGTCCTAATCTTTCTCCTTCTCCTCTTCTTCCTCCTTTTCCTCTTCCTCTTCCTGTTCATCATCATAAACAAAAAGAAAGCACGCAGAGGTAAACCATAAGCCTCCTTCAGGTCCTTAAAGCTGTGTCACAGAGTATCAGCAGGAGATAATATCCTATTGGATTTGAGCCTCCTTCAGGTCCTTAAAGCTGTGTCACGGAGTATCAGCAGGAGATAATATCCTATTGGATTTGAGAATTGTGATCTATGTGAAGCCCTAGATTTTGTAGTTAATCAAACAGGATTTTTGAACCTAAAATCTGGGTTCAACTTTCTTTTACAATACATATTAGCTACATAATTTTGTATCAGTTGTTCAACTGAGATGTATAAATGTTATCTATAAAATGAAGAAAAAAACTTATAGCACCATGTTACAAATATAAGAAAATGTGTTTTATCGATATATGAAAATAAGAGGGGAATAAATTGGGACTCTTTGTCAAAAAAAATCTTTCTTTTTTATTATTCATCATTTTTTCTTAATATATTTTTCATTGTAAAGATACTGTACAGAGGGGTTACAGTTACATGAACAAGGTAATGAGTCAATTTCCTATTGAGCACTGTTACACCCTTCTTTATTTTCCCCTACCATTCCTTTCCTCCCCACCTCCCCAACTCCTCCCTCCCCTCTCCCACCCCAACTCCCTGCAAAGTTATAAAGTTCATTTTCAACATACTGTCTTGTACATCTCATTCTTACAATTTTTCATCATTTTATAATAGTGCAGTACTAGAGGGCTTCTGGCAGAAGTGCAGCACAGAGTATTCTAGCATCTACTTCATCCACATATTCCTACAGCTCTCTTCTTTCCATAATGTAGATATAGTTAGATATCTTGACATCTCTTTTCAGAGACAAGCCTTTTCACTCAAGTGAATATTCAAGGTCCACTTAAAAACATACCTATAGTTTGATCGTGTCCTCCAACTCTGCACCAGAATTCATCAGGAAAGCATTGGACAGTGCTTTCAATTTTGGAATTTAAAGGTAAGTAACTAAGGTGGCTTCTAAGATGGACAACTGATTATACAATTTCACAGGACTGGAGAAGTAAATGTAGACAGAACATGCTTGCAGGAGGTTTGTGTAGGCAGAGATGAAATGGGAACTCTTTGGCTGTTAATTCTTCTTTCCTCGTCTTACAAATTGATCCTAAAAGGTTGGAGCAGTCTACTCTGAACTATCAGCTTGCATAATTACAGTCCACAGTGACGTTAAAATAGAAGGCCTGGACCAGGATTAATAAAGGAGTTCTCCAAATGAATAAGTAAATACCAATACACAATTAGGAGGCCAACTTGAGTAAATACTTCAGAAAAGGAGACATTTTAAATGAAGGAATGTACATATTTTTCCTTATCAAGAAAATTATATTAAAAGCAAATGAAAAATATCTGTACAATCACTATAATGGCTAACATTTTGAAACCTGCAAGCATCATATGTTGATGTGGCTGCCAAGAAACTGGTACTCATTTTGGCAATGTAAATTTCCACTGGGAAACTGTTGGGTCATATAATCTGAAGCTGAAGTAGTTTGATATTATTCAGAAAGTACATTTCTAAGTATTCACTCAAGAGAAATGCATACATAGGTCAGCAAAATGCACAGACAACAGTGCTTATCATCAGATTACTGACATAATTGTAACTCAGCGATTCTGGACTTAACTCCACTGACATACCAGCTTGTATAAATATTTTGTTATAGAATTTTCTGTGCATTATAAGATTATCAATAATATCCTGGCCTCTACTCACTAGATTACCACAGAAACTCACCAGTTGTAAGAAACAAAAGCATGTCCAGACATTATCACATGACCCATGGAGGCTGTAAACCATCCCTCATTGACAATTATTGTCTCAAATTGAACAAAACTTCAGAGTGTATTTGCTATGCTTTGAATATGGTGTTTCTCCTCAAAGGTCCGCGTGTATGGAACTTAGTCATGAGATCATGATATTGGGGGATAGAAGAACTTTTGGTAGGTAGCACCTCTCTCTACATGGGACATATTGAAGTCTTAAAAGTTCTTAAAAAGAACATCTCCAGAAGTTAGTTCCAATGAGACTCCTGAATCTTACTTGCAAAGTGATTGCTATAAGGTTCTGAGTTTGTCCCCCCAACTTTCTTTGCTTATTATTTGGAGATGTGACTGCTTGCCCCTTCAACATGCTCCTGCCATTAACCCTCCACCAGTCACCATAGATCCTCACCAGGACTGAGCTCCTGCACTCATTCTGCCCTTGAACCTCCAGAGCGCTGAGCTGAATAGACCTTTCCTTGTCTCATAAGTACTGTATTCCAATGAGAAAATGACCAATGTACTTACCAGAATAAAATGAGTAATTAGATGCACATTGATTTCTATAATATTATATAGCAGTGAAAGAAAGTACTGCTATACTTAACAGCAGTACAAAAGAAAGCAGGGCCCCAAATGGCACCAGTGCATCACACCTGGAATTCGAGTTACCCAGGAGGCTGAGATCTCAGGATTACCATTCAAAGCCAGCCTGGGTAGGAAAGTCTGTGAGACTCTTATCGCCAATTAACCAGCAAAAAAATGGAAGAAATGAAAGTGTGTTTCAAGTCAAGCACTAGCCTTGAGCAAATAAAAAAGCTCAGATATAGTGCCCAGGCTCTGAGTTCAAGACCCAGGACTAGTGCACACTTGTGCACACGTGCGTGTGCGTGTGCATACACACACACACACACACAAGTAGAGAAGGGCTCAAACAATAACTTCTCTGAAAATACTAATTATAAAATCAGATCAGATAAAACTACACTGGTTGTGATTAGTTCTCTGGGAGTTCTAACATATCAGTTCCAGGCACACTTCCAAAAACAAAACAAAAACAAAAGTAATGGTGAAGAGGTAAGAAAGGTTTGATCGAAATGGCCATTTTGGGAAGTCTAATGATTTTGATCCATCATTAGGTACTGACTGACATGAGCATTAGGTTTAAATAGAAAAGAATTGGGACAGGGAGAAAGGCATGCATAATTAAGCAGCCTTGGTCATACTGTGGTCTGCTTGACCACTTCCTCACATCTGTTTCTGCAAGATGGTGGTTTTTATCTCTTGATTAGACAATCAGTTGCTGTGAGAGGTGGTTCCTACCTGGATAATCTTATCATGGGGTGAACTAGCTACTAATCTCTTCTGTTCCTAGAATTCAAGGTGACTGCAGGTTTAGAACAATGGCTGGATACTATGGAACACCTTTTAAAGTTCTAGAATAAGATACTGTAAAAGTTGACAGTAAAATGTCTCAGCCACTCCTCTTTTGTTATTCCCCTACCATCTCTTCCTTCCCCACTCCCCAACTCTCCCCTCCCCCCCGCAAAGTTGTAAAGTTCATTTTCAACATAGTGTCTTGTACATCTCATTGTTACAATGGGTCAACCTGTATCCTTGTTTCAGCATTTTGTTATTTCCTTCCCCTCCCCAAATTAGAAAAATGAATATACAAGATGAAGGGCACTGGAGTCATACTGTGAAAACAGGGGTAGTATTTTCTGTTCCTTCAATCTCTCCCAGGCCCCACCCTCCCGTCTCCAACTGTGAATTGTATAGTTCACTTTCATCAATATTCAGTGACCTTCTGTGCTGCACTTTTTCACCCTTTTTCCCTCAAGTTCTGTACCCCCCCCACCCTCCTGAAGATATACATGGGAATCCACCATACATAAAGAAAAGATGACAGAATCAACACAAAATAAACATTTTTAAAAAAGAGATTTCTTGGGGCTGGGAAGGTGGCTCAGTGGTAGAGTGCTTGCCTTGCATTCATGAGGCCCTGGGTTCGATTCCTCAGCATCACATAAGAGAAAACAGCCGGAAGTGGTGCTGTGGCTCAAGTGGTAGAGCGCTAGCATTGAGCTGAAGAGCTGAGGGACAGAGCCCAGGCCCAGAGTTCAGGCCCTACAACTGACAAAAGAGGGAGAGAGAGACAGAGACAGACAGAGTGAGACAGAAAGAGAGAGACAGAGAGACAGAGACAGAGAGATTTCATTTCCATATCTTGGAGTTCATTTTGATGTGTGTGTGTGTGTGTGTGTGTGTATGTAATTTTATATACATATGAAGAGGTATGTAGGCACTCTTATCTGTGCCTTCAGCCTTGAAGAGGGATTAGATAGGTTACGTGTCACAGATTCTAGATAGACATTTCTTGAGAGATAAACATGTCTATATGCAGAGTTTAGCAGGAGTCTGACATAAAGCTTTTTTTCCCCCTTTTATTTTTTGCCAGTCCTGAGAGTTGAACTCAGGGCCTGAGCACTGTTCCTGGGCTTCTTTTTGCTCAAGGTTAGCACTCAACTATTGAGTCACAGGGCCACTTCTGGATTTTTCTGTTTATATATTGCTGAGGAATCAAATTCAGGGCTTCATGCATGCGAGGCAAGCACTCTACCACTAAGTCACATTCCCAGCCCTGACATAAAGCTTTAAAACAAAGGAGAGTTAGAAAATAAAGGCAGGGATGCCAGAGTTTTCTCCTTCTTTTAGTTACCTGTGAATCCACAGCTAACTAAAAATCAGGGCCTTTCAGAAAAAAAAAAAAAAAACCAAGTTTCTAAGTATCTGATATAGTTGCAGAAGTCAGAATAGAGGCAAACTTTGGAAAAAATAGATTAAAAGTATAAGAATTTTCTAATATGCTATGTTTTTAAATCTCATATTAAAAACATCAGTCAAAATGCTTTAGAGTAGTAGCTTTCTGACTTAGACTCTTGCTACATGTAATGCTTCAAAATCAGCAATGTTTCTCCAAGACAAATGTTGTACATGTGGCCATTTGTTGCTATCTAAATTATTGATTGATAAATTAATTAACTTACTGCTATAGTACTGGGGAACCTAGGGCCTCTCATATGCTACCTGCTACTACTACCATTTGGCCATTTTTATATTAAAATATAATTTGTTTTCTCTGAAATGCCACTTACCTCATTTACTGAATATAATCTTTTCTTGTATTGCTCTTGTTGTTGTCACCAAATAACCTCGTCTCACCATGACAGTGATTTGGAGAATCATCATTCTTCTTACTGTAGTCCTGTCTTATGGTTTTTTGAAAACTACTACACAGTGTTGTTCTCAAGTTAAAAATGTGTCATGGCACTGGTAGCTCATGCCTGTAATCCTAGCTACTCAGGAGGCTGAGATCTGAAAATCTCAGTTTGAAGCAGTGTGGGACAGAAAAGTCCCCATGAGAGTCTTATCTCCAATTGACTACTCAAAAACTGCAAGTCGCACTGTGGCTCAAGTGGTATACCCCTAGCCTTGAGCACAAAGAAGCTCAGGGACCTCAGTTCAAGCCCCACAACTGACAAAAAAAAATAAAATAAAATAAAATGTTTTACTCTCTCTGTTCAAAAACAAACAAAGAAAATGTGTCCTGGTTATTTCCTAGGTAGGCAGTCTGTCCACCAAAATAAGTGGTAAATTTTATCACCACTAAGTGTAACAATGGCTAGATTAATTAACCTTAGTATGCTAGGAATTGACTTTATAGGAGTCTGATTCATTAAGCGATTCTCCTGAGCCAGGTGCCAGTGTCTCACACCTTTAATCATAGCTACTCAGGAGGTTGAGAACTGAGGATTGTGATTTGAAGCCAGCCCAGGCAGGAAAGGCCATGAGACTCTTATCTCCAATTAACTACCAGAGAACCAGAAGTGGCGCTGTGGCTCAAATGGTAGAGTGCTAGCCTTGAGCTGAAGAGCTGAGCTGAGAGACAGCGCCCAGGCCCAGTGTTCAAGTTCCTGTTTTGATCCATCCATGTGTAGTTAGCTATGGCTTCAATCCCTCTGGAAGCTTGTCTTCTTTTTTGAAAATATTTTTAATTCTCTTAAAATAGTTGTACAAAGGAAGTACCATTTAACAAAACAGTCGTGAAGCCTGTCTTCTTAAAAGAAATATTGTTCTCAAAAATTTGTTCTTCAAAAATCATTCTGTTTCAAGCACTTCAAAATCTCTTTAATATAAAGATATTATGTGTGTTTGTCAGTTTTCACTAAATTAGTTAACAAGGAGTTAATTTGTCAGTTAATAGAAGGATGGAGCACAATGGATATAAATTATAGATTACTGATGCCAGGGGAGAAGAAAGAGAAGAAACAGTACAACTAAAGAAGAATATAACATGAGAGCTTCAAAACTATTCCATTAAGCCAAATATGGGGCATACATATGCCAGCTACTAGAGAAGCTGATGTAGGATAATTGCTTGATTCCAATTTGCTGTAGCCTGTGTAATATAGCAACAAACTAGCTAAGGAAGGAAGGAGGGAGGGAGGAAGGGAGGAAGGGAGCAAGGGAAGGAAGAAAGGAGGAAGGGAGGGAGGGAGGGGAGAAGGAAGGAAGGAAGGGAAGGGAAGGAGAGAGAGAGGGAGGGTAGGGAGGGAGGAAGAGAAAGAGAAAGAGGGGAGAAAGGCTTCTGTACAACTTTGTTGACATTACTTCCATTAAGAGGACATAAATTAGACTAATCTTAGTGACTAATTTATACCAATAAAATGTAAAAATGACTTGCAAGGCTCTGAGACCTATAGATCAGAAAGAATCCTGCATTTTCAATCTTGTTTCCTTGGGATATTTGCTGGTAAAAGCCAGCCAGATGGATGAAGTCAGACTGTCCTGAGAACATTAGGCTGGAGAGAAGGCTCCATCTACCTGCAGTCAGCATTGTCTGCCAGACATACAAAGGAGCCATCTTAAATGATAGCTAGTCTAGTTAAGCCCTCAGCTGACTACAGCTGACATCTAACTACAACTACTCAAGAGACCTGAAGCAAGAATCCTACCCAATTCTAACAGAATTATTGACGCATAAAATTATAAGAAAAATGGCTACCTGAGGCTCCTCTGTTGAGTGTTAATTCTTTATGCAACAACTGCAGCCATAATAGGAACAACCATGAGTGACTTTATAGACAGAAGATCAGTCCAACGGAGTTCAGCAAACAAGTATTGAGTTCCTACTCTGTGTCACTGTGAGCTACCAGGAGCTGGAGATTCCAAAATAATGAAGTCCTGGACTCTGGCTGGTGAGAGGAGTCAGCTATGTTGGGAACACGTACAATATTAAGAGTAAGGGCAAGGAAAGGGGACAGACGAATGGTTGGCTATTGCCAACCATGCATCAGTATGCATGCCCAGGTTCAGGTTCAACATTTGATGTTACTAACCTCTCTGAGTCGAATGTATTCTTCTTCCCAGGAAAGTCTTTGGCATAATAGTCTCTTCTCCCACTTAGGAGTGCCTTCATCTATATTTGGGACATAAAATGGATATATGATCCAGCCTTTTTGATTCCTTTTTTTTTTGAGTTTTGGCTGTACAAGATCCAGGAATTTTCTCTGCTCCCTGCTCCATGTTGGTAGAGGTCTCCCCTTCTAGTTCAGAGGTGAGAACTTCAGGGGAGTGAAACCATCTGTAACTGGGTAAAGTGTTCTGACTCATTATGGGAAGCCCACAGGCTCATAGATATATGCCATCATATAAATTCTAGTTTTATCATTGGCAAGGCTTATATGTGCATGCCATATGAGCTCTTCATTTGTCTTTTATTGATATATTTAGGCAAGGTGGGTAATTGTGTTCAACATCTATTGTGTTGAGCCAAAAATCTGAGAATTACATCAAAATAATACCGGATACGTTTCTAGTTTCTTCCAGAGCATAGGAATTGGTCATTGGTAAGCATAAAAGCCTTGTCTCTGACAAGCTAGAGAGACCATGCAAAATCATGCAGTTCTTTCTGACAAATCTATACCTTTTTGTGTGTGTTGGTTTTGGGGATTGAATTCAGGGTCTGGGCACTGTCCCTGAGCTGCTTTTGCTCAAGGCTGGTGTGCTACTACTTGAGCTTTTATTCTAGTTAATTGGAGCTAAGAGTTTCAGAGTCTTTTCTTCCAGGATTACTTCAAATTATGATGCTCAGATCTCAGCCTCCTCAATAGCTAGGATTACAGGCATGTACACTATACTTACCAGTTTCCTGTCCTTACCCAGGTATGTGGCTCAAGGCCCTGCCATATTGAGAAGCTTGTGTGTGTGTGTGTGTGTGTGTGTGTGTGTGTGTGTGTGTGTGTGTGTGTGTGTAAGTCAAATCCACCTTTTTGTCTTCAGTGAACTACAGTCCTTATAAACCTTTTTGTGTGTGTGTGGGGGGGGGGTCTGGTCGTGGGGCTTGAACTCTGGGCCTGGGCGCTGTCCCTCAGCTCTTCAGCTCAAGGCTAGCGCTCTACTACTTGAGCCACAGTGCCACTTCTGGCTTTTTGCTTTTTGCTTATGTGGTGCTGGGGAATCGAACCCAGGGCCTCAGGCATGCAAGGCAAGCTCTCTACCACTGAGCCACCTTCCCAGTCCCCCTTATAGACCTTTGTCTTCCTGAAAACATTGGAGAACTCTGAGCATCCTTTCAGTAAGCATCCGGTGGTTCAGGTCACAGCATAACCTGAAATTACAAGATGTGATTTTTTTTTCTGAGTGGTTGGAACTGAGGTAACAATGCTGCTTTAGGATTTAAACAACAACAACAAAACTTCACACTGGTGGGTCAAAAATTACTGCGCTTAGATTTCAAGGCAGCTATGTTTTCTATCCTCAGAAGATGCTTGAGCGAATTTACACATAAATTATTAATGACAAACCTAGGTGAAAAGTGCCTAACGTCAACTCTGCTTTCATAGTCAAAAGCAAATAGTGAATGGATACCCTTGACTATATTGCTTGTCCAAGGCCAAAATCTTCTAGATGGATTGCGGGAGATGCAGCGGGCAATGCTGAGGGCCTAAGCATTTACAGGAAAGCTGTGAGGTGAAAGTGCTCTGACAAACTAGATCAGTTCTAAAAGAAGAAGGAAGAAGTGTGCCAGAAGAAAATGCCACTTAGAGCCCTTGATACTGAAGCAAAGTAGCAGAAAGTTACTCTTTGCTAGGTTTCATCCACAGCAGCCTCTTAAGTGGTTACAAAAACACGAAAAGTGGAGGATGAGGAGGGAAAAAAAACTATTGCATAAGGGGACAGGTTTTTACAGGTTTAAGTCTGTGCGTGGCAGACAGCCCAGAAATGGAGAGGCAAGAGCACCAGGAATAGCCCATTCCCGGGTCTGCACTATATCCAGAAGCATGGGCTTTCGTTCCACAAAAAAATTAGAGTAAGGGCATATTAGCATGCTCAAGATGAATGGAAGCACCCCAGATAGGATCAGTTGCAGGATGACCCTGTTCCACTTTGTATTAATGTATCAGTGCCTCAAATACTAATTTTCCTGAGACAGATACACAGTGCTGGCCCAGGCGGGCTTTATACCCTAACTCCAATTACGATATATGCATTAGGCTAAAAATAAACACTAGAGAGTCATTTCTCCCAACTGAGTTTGAATCGATAGTTTGGACTTAAACAACTTTTGACTTTTATGTTCTTTGGTTTTTAGTTCATGTATTTAGGGGAAATTAACCTGCCAGTTTAAATTACAACTTATACACGTGACAATGGAAGTTACATTCATATATATGATTTTTTGCTATCCTTTTATTACTGAAATGTATTAGCATTGTCATCCAATCTCCTAACAGAACTTCAGAAAGTGTATTTGGGGACACGGTTGGGCAAGGTTTAGGATCTATCAATGGAAGTAGACACAGTTGTCCATTGTAGGATTGATTTCAGTTTCTTTCATCAGTTCAATCCTCCGATGCTCAAGTTGCTCACACAAAATGTGTACTATTCCCATAGAATCTACACACATGCTCCTGTACAAATTAAATCATCCCTAGGTTACTTAGTACGCTTTAAATAGCTATTATAATGTATTATTTAGGAAATCATGACTAAAAGGAAGCCATGTACATGTTCTGAACAAATGAAACCATCATAGGCCTGAGTATGTAGAACATGATCTGTGATTGGTTGAATCTGGATTGATATGGACCAGAATAGATTGATAGAGATTAGTGGGGACTGAGTGTTGAAGTGATGGTTATGAAAAACTGGAAGTAAGTCTCCGGTCTTAAGAGTGTGAGCTTAGAATTAATTTGAGGCATGGCTTAAGCTGGTTCATTTCAAATTCTTCTGAGGATAAAATATAAACTTCCCACCTGAAATCCTAGAAAGATATACCAAGGGACAACATTAAGAATCAGCCTGTCCTATAAAAGTTTTCTGCTGTCCTATAAAAGATTTCTATAAATGGGTACTGGTGCCTTATACCTGTAATCCTAGCTACTCAGGAGTTGAGATCCAAGGATCTCAGTTCAAAGCCAGACTAGGCTTATCTCCAGTTAACCACAAGAAAACCAGAAGTGGTGCTGTGGCTCAAAGTGGTAGAGTGCTAGCCTTGAGAAATATGCTCTAGTACAAGGCCCGAAGACTGACCAAAAATAAAATTAAAGATTTCTATAATACAAGCACTTGGAAGCCTGAGACAAAAAAAATATAAAAAGAAAAGAAAGAGGAGGAAATGGAAGAAGAGAGAAAAGGAGAGATGAGGGCAAGGGAGGAAAAGGAAGAGGAAGGAAGGTAAGGATTAGAGCATAAGCCACTGGAACCTGAGTCTCTTCTAGATTCTTTTTTCTAATTTATTTTATTTTATTTTATTGTAAAGGTGATATACAGAGGGCTTACAGTTATATACATAGAGTAATGAGTATATGTCTTTTTATTCTTTTTTATTTTATTGAAAGATGCTATGCAGAGAGGTTACAGTTACATGAGTAAGGTAATGAGTACATTTCTTGTTGAGCATTGTTACCACCTCCTTTGTTTTTCTCCTACTATCTCCCATTTCCCCCTCCTCTCCCACTCCTCCCTCCCCCCACCCTGAAGTTGTAATGTTCATTTCCAACATAGTGAGTCATTGTTGCAGTGGGTCATCCTGGGTCCTTATTTCAGCATTTTGTTATTCCCCTCCCTTACCCCAAATTAGATAAATGTATACACAAGATGCAGGGTATCAAAATCAAATACAGTGACAACAGGAGATATACCATAGGGGGAAGAACATACAAAAGAAACAAAAAAATCATATAGTACATTGAAAGCAGAAAACAGCAACAACAATTAAGAAAAAACTCTTGTGTTCATATCTTGGGGTTCATTTCATTTAGCATCACCTTATATGGTCATATGTACATAGCTTTAGAGCATTTCTGCTCATCTGATGTATACTAATTATTACAAATAAGGGAAACCATGGGACCTATATTTCTTTGGGTCTGGCTTACTTCACTTAATATGATATTTTCCAAGTCTTTCCATTTCCTAATAAATGAGGCAATGTCATTCTTTCTGATGGAGGCATAGAATTCCATATATATGTGTATATGTATATATATATATATATATATATATACATACGTATATGTACATATATATATATATATATATATCACATTTTCTTGATCCATTCATCTACTGAGGGGCATCTGGGTTGGTTCCATATCTTAGCCATGATGAATAATGGTGCAATAAACATAGTTGTGTTGGTAACTTTAATATGGCCTTGTTTGTGATCATTTGGGTAAATGCTCAGAAGTGGGATTGATAGGGGAGCTCCATGTGTAGTGTTTTGACTTCATGTTTTTGTAAATGATCTGTATAGCCCAGCCTTTGGTCAGGAAAAGCATCACCAAAGGATTAAACAAAAATGAGGGGAAGGGGCGTAATCCCTGCTGCAACCATACAAAAGAAAAAAAAAAAGAAAATCATATAAATACATTGAAAACAACAGCAAAGAAAAACCTCTCATGTCCATATGTTGGGATTCATTTTGCTTCGCATCATCTTATATGGTCATATGTATGTAGCTTTTGAGCTTTTCTGCTCATCTGATAATCCTAGACATATCCCCAGGTTGTAATGTTCATTTCCAACATAGTGGCTAGTGATTATCACTGTTGCATTGGTTCACCCTTTGTCCAGCCATTTCTGTGGATTCCCCTTCCTTTCCCCAAATCAGATAAACTTATATACAAAACAAAGGGTAAAGAAATGAAAGATAGTGACAACAAGGAATAAACCAAATGAAAAAAGAAAAAAAAGAAAGAAAAAAATGAAATAACTATGAACAGCACACTATAAAAATCTCTTGTTTCCATTTCTTGGAGTTCCTTTTGATTAGCATCATTTTATATGGTCAAATGCACATAGTTATTGAACTATTGTGATCCTCTGCCAAGAATATCCTAGACATATTCTAGTTTTTACAAATGAGGGAAACCTATGTTCCTTTGGGTCTGACTTGCTTTGCTTAATATATTTTTTTCCAAGTCTTTCCATTTCCTTATGAATAGGGCAATGTCATTCTTTCTGATGGAGGCATAGAATTCCATTGTGCTGTGTGTGAGGTAAGGAACAGGAATTATATAATCCAAAAACATAATTTTCCATTTCTCTTTGGGATGGGACAGATGCAAGAAACATTCTTTTGTTGTGAACTGCAAGAGAGTGGTTACCCATCACAGCCTATGATCAAGATAAATTGCTGGGCCCAGCAATCAAGTGGGACTTGGAGGAATTGAGCAGGAAATCAAAAGGGCAAGATAAGAAAGTCCTTTTCTGGCCAATACCTAAGCCATAATCCTGAAAGCAACACGCAACAATTCCATGCCATTGACAGCCCCTAGTTTCAAGGAATGCTGGAAAATGTAGGGTGCTTTTGTTTTTATTTGTTTGTGTTTAGTGTTGTTGTTTAATTTTCTTTTTTTTTAGCTGATCACAATAACACCCCACACTAATTGGGTTCTTATTGGGAAATGTGGGACAATGAAAAGCAGTTAGATCTTGGCCAACGATGCCCTTAGGAGAATGCACTGCAGGAGACTTTAGTAGAGCTTTAGCTCTAGTAAACTAGAAAATCTGTAGCTTGACCAGTCCTTTGTTCACTCTTTTCCCAGCTTTGCATGTGGATTGATGCCAGGAGTTGGAATGACCTGTATATGACATACTTACAGTATGAAACTCAAGGAAAAATGCCAAACGGATCACAAATTATTTGGCCTTGGCTTTGTCAAGTTATAGAGCAAGCAGCTGCTTGTTCCCAACTGTCATCTCATAAAAAATGCTTACTGATAAAGTCTCTGTAGTTGCATGTCCAGCAAGACACATTCATTACGAAGGTAGATACTAAACAGTGATTTTTTTTTTGCTTGTGTCTTTAGCTTCCTGTGTGTATGTGTGTGTGTGTGTTGTCCAAATTTACAGTTGCTTTATTTTTTCCTCTCTGAAGTCAAAGAAGGTTTGAGAAAACATCAGTATAAAAGCTTTTCCTAGAATCAGTTTAATGCATTTCCATGACTATACCCTCTACATTTTCTAAAGAAAATACCCTCTTCAGTCATATTTTCTGTCTTCTTAAAACCTATACATATGATTAAAAAGAGATTCTTTGTCTTGAATTAGAATCTTGCTGAATTATCAGTCATTTCCCCTCTGTCCTGGCCTCCATGAATAGATGAACAGATGTTTCTCCTCCCTCAAACAAAATCTAATCACTCTTCAATGACTGTAATTAAGTGTTGCTCCAGCCTTCTCTTCTGGTGAAATTATCAATGCATTTCTTGAAACACAGTCCTTAGTGGAGTAACATTTCAACCTTTAAGCTCATCAATATTGTGCTAGTCTGTACCCCTTTCAAGGCCTCAACTTGTCAAATGCTAGAAGAAAAGATGAGAATAAAGGTCTGTCAAGCACACAGGAAAAATATCCCATACTCATTAACATTTAGGCTAAATTGCATGTGTCTTAGTTATTTTAGAGGGTTTCATTGTAAATATATTGTTTCTTTGTAAATATATTTTGTTTTTTAAATTTTAAATTTATTTTACTTATTTATTTTTAATTTCTTATACCTTTAAATAGTTGTACAAAGGGGTTTTGATTCAACATGTTGATTTATATATGTACAATATATCTTTTTTTTTTTTTTTTTGGTGGTTGTGGGGCCTGAACTCTGGGCCTGGGTGCTGTCCCTCAGCTCTTCAGCTCAAGGCGAGCACTCTACCACTTAAGCTACAGCGCCACTTCGGGTTTTCTAGTGGTTTATTGCCTGGGCTGGCTTTGAACCGCGATCCTCAGATCTCATCCTCCTGAGTAGCTAGGATTACAGGCGTGAGCCACCGGCGCCGGCTTCTGTACAATGTATCTTAATTGGTATCACTCTTCCATGATTCTCCCTCTGTCATCTTTCCCAACCCCATCTGTTTCCTGGTTCATTTCACATATGCATTGAATATTATGACCAAATTCATCCACCATTCCTCTCTCTATTCATTGGCTCCCTCACCTTAAGCCTTAAGCCCTCTACAACCCTCTGACATTTTATTTCAACTTCCCTATATTCATTTTGTTAAGCTTTCTGTTAATTGTTTAGAGGTGACACGATGGAAACCCACCTCTGTATATAACCGTAAGTTTGTTCATGTATATATGTATGTAGCCCTGTATGTTTTTTTTATATCTGATTACATTTTAGGACTAACTTCCACATATAAGAGGAAACAAGTGCCTTTTTCTCTCTGAGCCTTTCTTACTTCACTCAGCATAAAATAACCCCTGCTTTCATGGTATATGATGTTGGTATAATTTGTGGAGGGGAAGGGAAAAAAACAAATCATTTAAACAGGGATACAGGTGGACCCAATGCAACAATGAGATGTACAAGTTGTTATGTCAAAAAAACTAACTTTACAACTTTGGCCGGGGAGAGGGAGGGAGAAGAGGGGAAGATGGGAAGGGATGGGAAGGGGAAACAAAGGAGGAGGCAACAATGCATGATAAGAAATGTACTCATTACCTTGCTAATGTAATTGTAACCCCTCTGGATGGTATTTTCACAATAAAAAAAAGAAAGTTAAAAAAATATTTCTCAGTCCATTCATTTCACTACAAATGATATGATATTATTATTTTTTTCGGGGGGCGGGTCTGGTCGTGGGCCTGAACTCTGGGCTTGGGCGCTGTCCCTCAGCTCTTCAGCTCAAGGCTAGTGCTCTATCTCTTGAGCCACAGCGCCACTTCCGGCATTTTTTTCTGCTTTTGTGGTGCTAAGGAATCGAACCCAGGGCCTCATGCATGCAAGGCAAGCGCTCTACCACTGAGCCACCTTCCCAGCCCCAATGATACTATTATTTCTGATGGAGGACAAAATTTATTCATTTATCAATCAGTGCATACCTGGGTTAATTGCCTATTTAGCTATTGGGAATAATGCTGAAATAAAGTGTTTGTAGTTATCACTTTATATGATTATCTTGGTACCTTTGTGTATACATCTAGAATTTGATAGCTATATCATATATTTGGTAGCCTTATTTTTAGTTTTTTGAGAAAGCTCCATGATGTTCTCTACTGTTTTACATTCCCACCAACAGTGTGTGAGACTTTCTTTAGCTCCCCATTCCGGCCAGTATTTGTATTTCATCTTACCACACCCCCTAGTTCTCATCAGAATATTGTAAACATAATGTCAGTGAATATTTACTGTGAGAACCATTCCCTGCACATGACCTTCTATTTCAGGCAGAGTTAAATCTAATTGCTATGGTCACATAGCACCAGACAAATAGAGCAATAAGAGCAATCATCCTATTAGATTTTAATTATTTATTTGTCTGAATCCCCTATTGAACTGTAAGCTCTTTGAAGGAAGATAATTTATTGTGTTTGCTCTTGTATTCTTACCACTCAGCAATGCCTGATGCATAGCAGATACTGCTCAAATTCTAGTAAGTTTGTTAATTTATTCATAGATGAATAAATTAAACTAAGAACTTAAAAAAATTCAAGTTTCAAAAAGGGATGTAATGTCTCAATAGTAAACTGTGTTTACAATGCTTATACTATAGGCTTCAATATGTATGTTGTACAAAGATGTTAGTTGTTCACTGAAAGGAATTACAAGATAGCTGGGTGCTGGTGCTCATGCCTGTAATCCTAGCTACTCAGGAGGCTGAGATCTGAAGATTGCCATTCAAAGCCAGCCTGGGCAGGAAAGTCCATGAGACTCTTACCTCCAATTAACCACCAGAAAACCAGAAGTGGTGCTTTGGCTCAAATGGTAGAGTGCTTGTCGAGCTGAAGAGCTCAGGGACAGCACCCAGGCCCAGAGTTCAAGCCCCATGAGTGGCAAAAAAAAAGAAAGAAAATACAAGATGAATTTTCATTCACATATATTGAACATATGAAATGCTCATTTTTTTCAGTTTTTGTACTTTTTTAAATTGTAAAAATGCTGTACAGAGGGATTACCGTTACATGAGCAAGGTAATGAGTACATTTCCTTTTGAGCATTGTTGCTTCCTCCTTTGTTTTTCCCTACCCATCCTTTCCCTCCCACCTCCATAACTACCCCTACCTCACCCCCACCTGCCAAAGTTGTAAAGTTTGTTTTCAACATAGTTTTTTGTACATATCATTGTAACAATGGGCCAACCTGTATCCTTATTTAAGCATTTTGTTCTTTCATAACCCCTGAATCTTGTATATTCACTGCATCTTGTATATACACTTCTGTATCCTTATTTAAGCATTTTGTTCTTTCATAACCCCTGAATCTTGTATATTCACTGCATCTTGTATATACACTTCTCTAATTTGGGGAGGGGAAGGGAATAACTCATTTTTATATCTTTATTAGGAATAAAACTAAACTGTTGCATGGTCCAGTTCTGAAGCAACGTTCATAGATCATTTCTGGACCTCATAATTCCGGGATTTGAATCCTATTTTTTATCACTTAATACCATATAGGATCTTGGAAAATCATTTCATCTGTCTGAGCTTTAGCATTCTTTCCTGTACAGTTAAAGTAAAGGTTCACGTAAGACATGCACCTAAAATATTCAGAAGAAGAGGAATGAGTTTAAGCCTTCTGGTTTATAACAGCAATAGCCTACTTCTGTGAACTGTCACTTGATGTTGACCATGGCATGAAAGAAAAATATATTTACTGTAGCATGCTACATTAAGAAATGGTTTCTATTTGGAGGATTGAAGTTATTTTCAAATACAACTTATACAGTTTCCATGGCAAAGGCGCAAGCAGTCTACCTACTTCAAATATATAACCAGCGTAACTTCCAAATGATGAGAGTTCTGTTGACAATCAGTATTTTCCCATTCTCATTTATATAGTGTGTTTTCTAGGGACTTGAATTCACTTGTCTGATTTCTAGTTGGCCTCTGACTGATAGAACTTTAAAGCAATCATTTAAATAGTTGTATAAACCATGACATTTACATTACATTTATCATTAATAAGCAAAAAGAAAGCAATACTTAGGTTGGAAGCATGACTAAAGTAGTCAAGTGCCATCCATGAGTGAAAAAGCCAATTGAGAGCATTAGGAAAAGAAAAAGGGAAAGAAGTAACAACAATAAACAATCCTAGAACATCAGAATCCTTCAAGAGTAAAAGACAGAGCACTTCAATCTATAGACATGAAAACTGAAAACTTGTTAGATTAAGTGATTTGACCAAGATCACATAGCTGAGAACAGAGAAGGAAGCTTCCATAAGGGAAAAGCAAGCTGTTACATGGAAGGGATAAGTAATTTGTCATGAGCATGTCTTTTAAAGATAAATACAGAGAGGGGCAATTGATAAGAAATACTAGATAGAATTAATTGAATGGTAAGATCCTAGACTTGCTAGACATGCCACCCTAGATTTGCTAGAGTGACCTAGAGGTCTGATTGGTCTTAAGCTGTAAGCTGTTTGCTCCATCTGTGATGGGGCTAACCACATTGCGCAACCACAAGGAATAGTTCTTCTCCAGTGCATCCTCTATTTTGTCATTTTATAGCTCTGTTCACCAAGCAACATTCTAAAACTTACTTCACTTCCTCAGACTTCCATTCTCTAGGTAGGATTCCTTGATGAACTGACATAAGCATATGTGTTCCCTTATGAGTTCTATGTGTACAGCACATGGGCAGCAAAGATGGCACTGAGAGGGAGTTGAGTGGGCAGAGCCCAATTTGCTTTATGTTCAGTGCTTAACCAGCCTGTGGAAGCTTAGGTGCATGATAGGGTGTGACCTTGACAGTGATTGGTTCCTCTTCCTCCCCTGCCATGCCACCCACTCTTTTTGCTTTAAAAATGGCTTGCTCTGTGTTAATAAACGAGTTTTTTTCCTGCTTGACTTGACTCCCCGCTGTTTCTGATTGTCTCCTGGGCTAAGGGAGGCTGGGGAACGGGCAAGCGGCCACAGTTACCTTTCCTTGGACCCCGTCCATCTTTCGTGGGACACACGAAGACCCGACACTATGTCCATAGGTTATTGTGATGGATGCTGTGGTATGCTCCCAGGACCATCCTCTCCATCCTGTGATTGAAGCGGTTATTCTTGCAGCTGGCACCTGGCTATTCCCAGTTCAGTCGCTCTTTGAGATTTGCCTTTGCTGAAAAGAGTCACTCCATCTAAAGTCAATTTTTTTTTCTGGGGAAGCCTAGAACCAGAAGGAAAAATATAAAGGCTTGGGTCCCACACATAAAGGAGTAGCCCTTTTCTAGAGCCTCCTGTGACATCAACGAAAGGGCATTGTAGTGAGTTCATCATATTCAAACTGTTTTCCCTTCCCATTCGTACTTCCTCCATATTTCCACAACAGGGCTGAGAGAACTTAAAATTCTTCTATTGAAATCTTCACCTCAGAGTCTGCTTACAGAGCCCAAATGCATATAAGTCAGTTCCTGATAGGTTTATATGAATTTAGAATTTTGACCTGATTCCTGTACAAACACAGTTTCTAACTTCCCAAAAAGAAGCACAGACCCTGACATGTTGTGAGTTCCTCACATTATGGTATACATTATGAGATTAATAAGCATTCTTGTTGGAAGCTCTCTCCTACCATCACCTTTGCTCTAGCAATAGTTTTTAATATTTGTTTTGAAAACTAGTCCATGTCAGTGGTTGGTCTTGGCCCTGGAGTTCCGGGATTGGTTGAGATAATCTTCATCTTCTATTTTCTTTAAGATGATTGCTTCAGGAATGAATGGTGTAGTCACTTTGAACCAATGGCATTCAGAAAAACAACTTGTATTCTGTCTGCTGGGTAAAGAGAAATCTTCCTTTGTACTGGTCTCAAGCATGTGACATAAAGATTCTGAGAGCTATCTACTTCCATGTAGAGCTTGACGTTGAAACTAACATAACAGAGTCCAAATGAGAATAAAAAGGCTGTTTGGGTCAAGCTCTACAGATTCATTGTGCAGGTGTAGTTAAATGAGACAAATAATTTCATTGCAATAATTATGAAGAAATTTTGAGAATTTCCCATTACAATAACTGGAAAGACCTAGGTTATTACAAATTTCTGGTTAGCTACTCATCTCAACCACAGATTGAAATGAGTGTGGCTGCAAATAAAAGGAAGATACCATAAAAGTATAATGCATGTATGACACCAAGGACTTATATTTAGGTGGGGGGTGTGGTAATCTGGACATTAGATAGCCAATTAGTATCTTTTGGAAATTAAATTACAGGTACTTATTTTCCAAAAATTTTCAAGAGACAGGAACTTAGATTTTAGGCTAAAATCTCTTCATTTTCAAACACTGATGATGAGAAAATAAAACACCCTTGTTGATAACTAAAACTCATGTGCCCAAAAGATGACAAAGAAAAAGCCACACTATGACATCAAAATAACTAAATGTCCCACTTTTCTGAGTAACAGTGCTTGTCTATGGATTTTTGTTTCTGCAATTGTTTCTCTAAACCTACTTTACCAATCACAGTTCCTAAAGAAAAATTATTAAGATTCCCAATCTCTGACTTGAGCGAGCTTTCCAGTAATGTGGAATCCAGAAGTGGTCTCTGCTTCCCACTCACTCCTTAAGGTCATTTGATGTGACCCAGCCTCTAATAGAAGTTTTCCTCAACAAATCCTGACTGAGATGGACTTCACCTCTCAGAATTGGATAGCAAACCATCCCTCTCCAATAATATAGAGAAACATTTTCTCAGGATCTTGGTGACAGTGGCTAATGCCTATAATTCTGGCTATTTAGGAGGTTGAGCCCTAGAAGATCATAGTTCGAAGCCAGCGAGGACAGAGAAGTCTATGAGACTCCAAATAATTGGCAAAATGCTAAACAGGAGGCATAACGCAAGAATAGGAGTACCAGCTGTGAGCAATCAAGGCCAGATAAAGCTAAAAGCCCTGGATTTAAGCCCTAGTACTAGCATCAAACAAAATAATACAAAACAAAACCTTTTTAAACTACAGATGTATTCCTGGTAGTGTGATCCATTGACATAACAAGTACTTGAAAACACTTTCAGACACTTTATATATATATATATATATATATATATATATATATATATATATTTTTTTTTTTTTTTTTTTTTTTTTTTTTTTTTTTGGTCAGTCATAGGGCTTGAACTCTGGGCCTGAGTGCTGTCCCTCAGCTCAACAGCTCAAGGTGAGTGCTCTACCACTTGAGCTACAGCACCACTTCTGGTTTTCTGGTTGTTTATTGGAGATAAGAGTTTCACAGACTTTCCTGCCCAGGCTGGCTTTGAGCTGCAATCCTCAGATCTCAGCCTCCTGAGTAGTTAGGATTATAGGCATAAGCCACTGGCGCCAGGTGACACTTGATATTTTTGAACTAGATCAGAACTATGAATACTTTTAACATGTTAAACTATTTGATGATTAATGTTTTGTATGAATTTGCCTGGGCCAGAAGTGCTTAGATATTTGATCCAACATAATTCTTTTATCTATTATGATGTTTTCAGATGAGATATACATTAATATCAGTAGACTGAGTGAAGTATCTTGCCCTCTTCAGAGTGTGTAGGGCTTATTTAGTTGGTGAAGGTCTTAATATAACAAAAAAGTAGAATACAGTAGCATTCTGTCTAACTTGCCACAAGCCTGGAACATTGGACTTCCTATGATGAGTGAAAATATTGGTTCTTCCTAAGTTTTAAGCCTACTGTGTTTTAGACTTACCTAGGCTTTCAGATTAGGTACATTCTTCTGTCTCTTTCTGTTTCTGTCTTTCTGACACTGTCTCTATTCCTCTCTCTCTCTCTCTCTCTCTCTCTCTCTCTCTCTCTCTCTCTCTCTCTCTCTCTCTCTCTCTCTCTCACACACACACACACACACACACACA
Organism: Dipodomys merriami; assembly: GCF_024711535.1. Lineage (NCBI taxonomy): Eukaryota > Metazoa > Chordata > Mammalia > Rodentia > Heteromyidae > Dipodomys > Dipodomys merriami. The sequence goes on along the minus strand of NW_027203826.1, from coordinate 13,908,014 downwards.
TTCATATTTCTATACATTTCTCACATACCGATATGTCATATTTCCATTTATATTATTTGAATGTCTATATGTATATATTGATTTATTTCTCTGGAGAACCAGGTTAGTGCAGAAACACAAGACTGATACAACAAGGATGGGAAGATTTTCCCATCTCAAAAGATCCAAGGGAAATAGGAAATTACAAAATTTAGTACATTCTACTTGGTAAAGATTGTAGTCATTTTTGTTAAGCTAAGAATGAGAATTTTTATTCTGCTTGATTTGAGCAAATCCATTATCAATGCCTTCAATTTCAGGCATTCCAAATTTAGGTCCTCTCTGGGGTTTGGAAAGATTACTATGTTTTAAATTGCTTCCTTCTTTACAATTTCTTAAAACTCAAGAATAAAAATTAGGAACTACTGGATCACTGAGACGATTTTAATTTTGGGATAGATAACTAACATGATTTTTCTTTTCTTGTCTAGGATTCAATTATACATTTATTAGAATGTTTATAATAAAATATGCATTTTCCCAAATGTAATTAGGAAATAAAAACCCATGAAAGGTAAATAAATGCATTCTCAGAGACAGAGTCCCACAGCTATAACTGTTAGTGGTTTGGGGCCCTGAGCAAAGGCTCCATGTGACTGCTAAGCTCTCTCCAGCTTTTGCCAGAAGGAAGAAATTAGCACCTTGACAGCTCCTCCAAATAACTTACAGCATGCTTTGATCCAGTGTGGCACCTTGCATGCTGTCATGGGGGGTCTGGAAGCAGTCAAAAGAGCTGAAGAGACACAATCTAACCAGAAGCATATCAACTCAGAAACGCTTTACATCGAAGTTGAAGGAATTGTCCCACAGAGTTCCAACCTTCACTAAGCAAACATAAGCCAAACCAGAATATGCCTTGTTGGATACTGGTCTTGGTCCATGGTCCATGTGGAAGGGGAACCACTGACTGGCTCCTTCTTGCCCTCACCACTCTTTTGACCATCATTGAGCATGTGCCGATTTGAGTTCTGGCCCCACACATACTTACTCTTCTGCCTCCTCAGCTTGCTCAGACATCACCCTCCCTCTCCACTGAGTAAACCTCCCTCTTACCTCCTTCATGACTACATGGCCCCATAACCTTATCAGTTCAGCTGCTGATTCTGTGGACATTGCCAAACGAAGACCATTTCACTTTCCTCTCTTTTCTATGTCCGCTGATTTCTCTTGACAACTGTGTTGGTCAAATTTCCATTACTATCAGATGATATAATATAAACAAAAGGTTTATTTTGGCTCTCCACTTTGGAAATTACAAAACATGATCAGGTGTCTCCATTGCCTTGCCCCTGGGCTGCAGCGACAGCAAGAGCATTCAGCTCATGGTCAGGCAGCAAAGACAGACTTAGGAGGAGGAAATTTCACAATCTGCTTCAAAGACATGAGCCAAGGACCCAAGAGACCATCCTTCAAGGTTGCAATGTATCTTCCCAGCACTATCATGGGAAGCAAGTCTTGGGCATTTGAAGTAAAGTGAGGATCCAGTCTATTACACTTTGAGCATTCCTACAAGAACTCAATTTCAAAGGCCTAAATAAGTAAGGGCTTTTTATTTTTAACACAACAAGGAATATAAAAATGAGCAGTCAGTCTAGAAGTGATACAACTACTTAGGAACATCATGAGGAAGCAGAGTCTTTCTAGTTCCCTGCTCTTCCACTTTTAGCATAGGCTTCTTATTAATGATCTCTAAATGACTCCTCTATGTCCAGGCACTAGGTATTCATTTCAGCCAAAAATTAGAGAGGAGAGGAGAGGTGAAAGGCAAAATATAAATCTATCTACCTGCTTCAGTCCTTTAGCTGTCTTCCCACCCAGCTATCTAGCCATCATCCATTTCAGAAAGAAACAAAGGCACTGGAGACTTTATCAATAGATTTCTACTTGTTCCTTATGGGGCCTATGGGGCTATTTCTACCTGCAAGCGATTTCTGGGGAGGTGATTGGAAAGAGGACAAATATAGTAACACTTCAATAAAATTTGACTTTCTTTAGTAAATGAGAGCAGATGACAACTGCTAGGTGAACAATTCATCATTCCTGTCATGTTTGACATCTGACATTCACACATATCCTTCTTTTCCAGGGAAAACCACTCAACACTAGTCTGAAAAACAACCAGTCCAAAACCCAATCTTGTTTGTTTCATTGCATTCTTCAAGCTTTCTAGATGTAGCCTTTCATCAGATGGGTGGAACTTCAGAAAGAAACTTGCTGAAAGAAAAGTTCTCTACCTAGCACTGCTATTGTTTAATGGATAAAGTGGGGGGAAATGTTGCAAGAAAGGTAGAGGAATAAAACTCCTTCAGTAGTTTGTACATCATATAATCATGTCTTTTAAGGCTTAAGGAGTTGAGAATTTGAAGCTGGGTGTCCATTGCTTATGCCTAGCTACTCAGAAGACTGATATATGATGATGACAGTGTGAAGCAGCCAAGGCAGAAAACTACGGAAGTGGATATGTGGCTGAGTCTATAGAGTGCCAGTCTTGAGCTTAAAGCCAAGGGAGAATGCAATGCCCTGAGTTCCAGCTCCAGCACTAGCAAAAATGGTGTTTTTTAAAGAATTGAGAATTAATCACCACTGTTGCATTGAGGGGGTGGAAATTTAATCTGTCTATGGTGCTTACAGGTTGACGTATGGGAGGGAATTCAGATTAGATAAGATCAATAAAAGGGAAACTCCCAGACTGAACATGAGTGCCTTTACAGGAAGAGGGACAGAGACCAACTGATACAGACACACAGATGTTCTCTTTGTCTCTTGCCATGTAATATGCTATGCCACATTGAAACTTCACCAGTCAAGCCATCAGGAGACCATCAGGAAATTCAGGCTCTTGAAGCTCCAGCCCTATGAACCAAATACATTGCTCTTCTTATTCAGCCTCAGTTACACTTCACTTCAGTAGTGAAAAGTAGCCTAATGTGAGTCCTCTTCAGAAGGAAGAATGATGAAGAGCTCACAGCAGAAACAGTGCCAGGCATCTCCCTCACACAACGAGGCAGGGACATCTCAGACAGCAATTGTGTCCCCAGAACCTCTCCACTGGATATCTTTGTAGCACCCTCAGGCCCTGCTCACTGATGCCATCCAAGACCGTACACTTCTGAAGTGTGTATCATGATGGATCATGATTTCCTATAGGGCCACATATAGTTTTAGTCCATTTTCTATTATTCTGAATTTGGAGTAAGGACAGCTCTAAAGGTTTAAAAATTACAAGTTCTTATTAGTCTATATAATTACCTCAAAAGTTTACAGAATCACAAACAGGCCTGATGACTCATGCCTGTTAGCCAAGATACTTGGGGAGCTGAGAACGGGAGGATCACAACTGGGAGAGTTCTTGAGACCTCTTCTCAACTTATTGCTGGAAGTAGCAGCAGAATGAACCTGTTAGCCTAGCTTCCTGTGAGGCTAATTGTAAGGAGTATGGCTCAAGGACAACCAAGACATAAAAGGACGTAAGATTCTACCTCAGTGGAAAGAAGCTAGACATAGTGGCATGTTCTTGTCATCCTAACTACAGTGGGAAGCCCAAAAGTATCTGGCTGCATGCTTAGACAAGAAGGGAGACTTTATATCAAAATTGATCAGGGCACAAAAAGGTTAGTGGCATAATGAGAACACAAGACCCTAAATTCAAAATCCCAGTACTTCCTCCTTCCACCACAAAAAAAGCTCACAGAATTTCCAATATTCCAATTTGAATAATTTCTCTTGGTCAATTGTTTTCATACACGAGTAATGACAGGGAAATATTTTCTCTAGGCCTAATATTTAGCATGAAGATTCCTTTCTCTTACTGAGTTATCTCTTGCCTTTTCCCAGTCCTCTTCTTCTTCCATAATTTAAGGGCGAATGCCTGGAGGTCATTCAAAATAATGATGGAGAAATGTCAAGTGGAATGCAAATTTGTACCTGCCTAAGAAACTTGAGATTAGATGTACTAAACCTGTAGACGCACTGCCTTCTCTTTGCCTACTCAGTTTGGTAAGAATAAATTTCTTTTTAAAGCTCTGCAATACCCCCAAATAAAAGATATTCAGTTAATTTAGAATGCAGACTACAGGTACTATTTCTGCTTGCAGACCTAGCTAACTCTAATCTGAGTGCAGAAAATAAATAAGAAGAGCAAGAAGAAAAATCAACAACCATATGCCAGAGTTCTGAATTCTTCCTACTCCCTCTCCTAACAGCAAAGCTGCTTACTTGGGCACATGCTCAACATTTCAACAAACAGCAGGTGCCAAGCTGACCAAAAGTTTGGCCACCATATCATGGCTACAAGATTTGCAGGCTGAAACAATCTCACCTCACTGTCAAAGCCCCTCTCCCACCCCTTCCATTCAGCCAACTCCAGATTTTAGATTCAGCTTCCCATGCCAAGCAGAAAATTCTTCACACAGTGGAAACAATTCAGCTGCAGTTACTGAGTAAATCAGCAACTGTAGCTGAAGATCAGCCAATGGAATCCCAGTATTTCTTGTCCCCTGATTACGCCACCCTCTGTGAAAAGCAGCTTAGGTACAGAATCGAATTTATTTCTCATTACACCTTTATTGTGGGTGGAATATTATTGTTCCTATTTTACCTATGAGAAAGTTGAGGCTCAGATCCTAGGCTTCCTGATCAAGTTCAACTGTTTGTGAAATAAGGGAGTTGAGATTTGAACCTAGAGCCAAGAGATATGCCAGTTTCCAAATTTAAAAGAACATTTGAGTCATTTAAAATATGACTTCAGTACAATACACCACAAAGGACCAAAAGGAAAACTACCAATCATCAGAGTATCTGTGCCCAGATTACAGCCATTGCATGGGGATGACAGTGTAAACAGCATGGGAGGTATCCCTGGTCACAGAACATAGCCCTGTTGCTGCAATCCAAGACATGTGTTCCACCATGGAACACATGATCATTTATTCTGAAGCTGGCTTAGGAGGCCAACATTATCAGAAAACAATGAGTCAGGCTTTCTGGAGCCATAAGCTTCAACCCTGTACCCAAATTATAATCCCTGCCAAACTGCCTTCAAGTTACTAACTTGCCATGGGAAGACCATGGCTTCCAGGCCTTACCTGAGAGCAGAAATCTGATGAGATGCTTGAGTAAGACAGGTAATAGGACTTTCATGGGTCAGTCCTTGGGTTTCCATTTACATCCTCTCTGCCAGCCTGTTGTAGTGCCCTGAGCCGGGAGCCTAACAGTGCTGGGCTACAAACTGTGACACTCGCTGTCTTTGACATTAATATGGATTCACTTAGTTTGAGTTCTTGTCAGTGTTTCTCTGTAGCAGCTTCCTTTGATCAAAAGTAACTGCATGAAAATAGAGCAGAAAATAGAAATATACTCTTCCACCCTTTTATAAGTTCATTATCTCTGATATTTTATCACAGTAACAGAAAGCTGATGCACACAGCCAGTACTATTGAGTGTAAGAATTCTCATCTGTACATAATGTTGTGGCTTAGATAAGTATCCTCCAAAGATCATTGTATTAGAAACTTGGCCTCCAGGCTCTGGCCCTGGTGAGCAACCTTTAGGAGGTGGGGCTTAGTGGGAAGTCTCAAGTCATTGGGGATGTGCTTACGAAAGGAATATTGGCACCCCCAATCTCTATATCTTCTCTCTCTTTTGTGACTTAGACATAAGTACATTTGTGCCATCCACTGCTGCTGCCATGATGCGCTGCCTTACCACACATCCCAAAGCAATAAAACCAGTCGATCATGGACTGACGCCTGAAAAAACAATGAGCCAAAGTAAGCTTTTTCTTTCTATAAGCTGTTTGTCTCCAATTTATGTTAGTAACAGCTGATGAATTCAAGAAAGATCTATCTATATTACATAAAGATCAGCTCTGCATAAATATAAAATGAACAATCACAGGAAACAGAAAAACGATTCTAAACACCCAGTCTCAACTAAGAGCTGACCTTCTTGAGGAAGGAAGTAAAGCACAGCTCCTGTTTCTTTTTCCTCAGTTTCCTGGAGGTGCTAAGCAGGCACTCTACCACTTGAGTTATGCTCCTACTCCCCTTTATGTTTTGCTTTTAGTTATTTTTCACATAGGGTTTATGTTCTTGCCAAAGGCCATCCTCAGACTGTGATACTTCTTTCTCCCTGATAGCTGAGATTTTAAACATGTCTCACCACACCTGGATTACTGGTTGAGATGGGAATCTCACTAACTTTTTGCCTGGGCTAACCAAAGTCCTTTGATCTCCACCTCTTGAGGGCTGAGACTGCAGGTGTGGGCCATCAGACCAATCTTCAACTGAACAGGAGGTTTTAATTTGAGTGAAATTCAACTCATCCTTTCTTTTCTTTCGTGGATCATGCATTTGGTGTTTGATCTAAAGAGTTACTTCCAAAGACAAAAATAACCTAGATTTTCTCCTCTCTTATCTTCCAAGAGTATTATTGTTTTGTAGTTTGTATTTATATCTATGATCTATTTTGGTTAATTTTTGTAGAAGGGGTAAGGACGATGTCTAGATTCCTTTTCTTTGCATGCGATGTCCATCTCTAGCAAAGAGCTTTTGGTTAAGATTTTCATTCCAAGGCAGACAGTGGGAGAAACACTGCTTTAATCTCACCAAGTAATTGTGTGATTTTCTTCATGGAGAATTGGATTGGTTTTCTCAAGGTCATGCCGCTCATGCCAGTGAATTGAGACTGGATGCTGATCCACAAACAGAATTCTCATTTCCATTTCCAGTGTAAGCTATCTTCCCAACAACCAGTGTGTTTATATGTCTTTCTGAAACCTTCCGAATTGGAAAGTTTTTTTCATTTATATTACATAATCAGATGATGATATAATAGCGAAGAGTTTGCAGAAAGTTTTAGAAAATATTTTATCTCCCTCATGTTGTAACTTAGGTGTTGTTTTCCTAATTTTATTCTCTAGTCTACATATCTAGTGACAGAAATTCTCCTGTATCTCAAAGATAATGTATCCTCCCCTCAGTCACTACATCTAACCCTATGTTCTAATTTTTCTTTGTCCTTAATTATACATACTAAAATATTTCTATGTTGTTATTACCCTCCATATACTATCCCTAATGTTTATAGTTATATCAGTCACTGCTAATGCCAAAAAACTCTACATCTGATTTAGTGCACTTCTTTGTGCCAGTACCTGTGTTTGAATTCAGTGTCTCAACTTAGTTTTTTGGCTGGTGCTCTACCATTTGAGTCATACCTCCAGCCTTATCCTTTATTTCTTTGGAGATTTTTCAAATAGATCAAATTAGAGTATTAAGTCTATTTCAATGGGGTCATTGCTCTTTGGGAAGTGGAGCTCACCCATGTTGCTTGCGGAGTAAATCATCAATACAGTGAGACCTTGTTGCTCCCAAAGAATAACACGGAGTTACCACCTCTGCTGGGGCTCATGAGACTGTAATTCAATAATTGTGAAGCCCAATTCTCTCACTAACATTGCAAGGTATTTTACTTTAGCAACTAGATGTTTTAGATTGTAGGCTTTAAAACTTCATTATTGATTTTAAGGGGAGGGAAAATGAATACAGGCAATCATGCTATTCAGTATATACTATGCAGAAAGGGACCTATGTAACATGACCTATATAACTTGTGCATAGGGATGGGAAGGGAGAGTAAAGGAAGAAGTGACATTGTGCAAAATAGAAATATACTTATTACCTGGCTTATGAAATGGGAGCCCCTCTGTAAAAGAGTAACCATAAAACTTATTTTAAGAAAAGAAATGTACTACCATTAAAGCATTAGTCTTTCATTAGTAAATACAGAAAAGGAAGCAAATTACCTCTATAGAGGATTTATCCTGGCAATGGTCACTTCACAGTAGGCTGACTCTCTAGCTCATATTTCAAGCACTTGAATAACAGAGCTTTGCCGGTGTTGAGTGCAGTCTTGTTCCAGCTCTCCTCTACTTAACTTGCCTTCCAAAAACCCAAAGTGTATACAGACATTACAACTTTTTAAAATCCAAAAATGGTCGATTGTATAGTTCCAACTGTAAACTCAAGCCCATGATAAATACAGACTTTTTTTTATTGTGAAAATACTGTACAGAGGGGTTACAATTACATGGGCAAGATAATGAGTACTTTTCTTATCAAGCATTGTAGTCTCCTCCTTTGTTTCCCCTTCCCTTCCCTTCCCATCCTACCCCCCCCCAACCCCCCACCCAATCCTCCCTGGGCACCCCCCCCAGCACCAAAGTTGTAAAGTTCATTTTCGACATGACTTGTACATCTCATTGTTGCAATGGGTCCACCTGTATCCCTATTAAAACGATTTGTTTTTCTCCTTCCCCTCCACAAATTATATCGACATCAAATACAGTAAAAGCAGGGGTTATACTGTGGGGAAGGGACATATTTATTTTATGTCTTGTTTGTTTATCTCTCTTTGGGAGGGTAAAAGGGCAAACAGAAATGGAGGGTGAACCAATGCAGTATTGCTACTCACTAGACACTATGCTGAAAATGATCTATACAACTTATGGGTGGAAACAAGAGGGAAAATACGGGAGAGAGCAAGGGAAGGGATGACATTATCCAAAAAGAAATGTACTCATTACCTGACGTATGCAACTGTAACCCCTCTGTACATTACCTTTATGACAACAGGTTAAAAAAAAAAAGCTAAAAAAAAGCTAAACTCACAAAGTAGGTTGGGCATCAGTCAACGCACTTAAAGTTTTTAGCAAAATTTAAAACTTCCTGAATGGTGCTTGTTTTTCTCTAACATTTCTGTTAAATACCTGTGTTGAATTATTGCTTAAAAAACAACATTCCGGGGCTGGGAAGGTAGCTCAGCGGTAGAGTGCATGCCTTGCAAGCATGAGGCCCTGGGCTCGATTCCTCAGCACCACATAAAAAGAAAAAGCCAGAAGTGGTGCTGTGGCTCCAGTGGTAGAGCGCTAACCTTGAGCTGAAGAGCTGAGGGACAGCGCCCAGACCCAGAGTTCAGGTCCCATGACTGGCAAAAAACAAACAAACAAAAAAAACATTCCTTGTTTACAAACAAAATCTAGGAAGGGTATGTATAATCTATGAGATATATAGGACAGAATGTTTCTAGATTTTTTTTACCATCAACATTAAGTTCAGTGAAAAGAAACAATAACCATTAAATTTATAACACCATGAATATCTTATTTCAAACAAGAAGAAACTGGGAAAAAATGCTGAAAGCATTAAGATAAAATTCATTTTTTTGCTGGGGGAGGGGATTTGAACTCAGCCCATTGCCATTAGTTAGCTTGTTTGCTTAGCTTGCTTGTTCAGGCTGGTACTCTTCCACTTGAACATACCACCAGCCTTGCTCATGTCCCATGACACCCCGCCCTCCATACACACACACACACACACACACACACACACACACACACACACACACACACACACACACACACACACACACACACACACACACACACACACACACACACACACACACACACACACACACCTTTTGTTTTCATTTCCTGGAGCTCATTTCAATAAATATTTTTATTTTCTATGCCAGTCCTGGGGCTTGAACTCAGGGCCAAAAAGCTTTTCCTGAGCTTTTCTGCTCAAGGCTAGCACTTTTCCATCTGAATCACAGCTATCTTTTCAGCTGCTCTGGTGATTGAATTGGAGGTGAGAGTATCCTGGACTTTTCCTGCCCAGGCGAGCTTTGAACCACAATTCTCAGATCTCAGCCTCCTGGGTAACTAGGATTACAGGCAGAAGCCACCAGCACCCAGCTCTGGTTTGATTTATTTTAACAGATTTATGAAGTTTCCCCATCACTCAAATCTAGCGTTAAAACATTCTGTCACTTTTTTGTGTGTTCATTTGAAGTCTGCCTTTCAACCCTAGATCTAGGCAGCACAGTCTGCTTTCTGTCTCTATAGACTTGCCTTTTTGGAACATTTTATATAAATGGAATGTGCAATATTCTGCATACAGCTTCTCTCAGTCAGCATAATGTTCTTAAAGGCCATTCACTTTAGAACATGTATCAATAGTTTTGTTTTCTTCAAGCCAAATAATCTTCCATTACAAAGATATACTACATTTATTCACAGACCTATTGATTTAGATTTGACTTGTTTCCATTCTGGCTCTTATAGAATCATCCTACTATAAATTCTCATGTACCAATCTTTTTCTGTGTGTATGTTTCCATTTTTCTTTTTTGTTAATTGTAAAAGCGAAGGATTGCAGGTACATACGTCAGGTAATGAATACATTTCTTTTTGAACTGTGTCACCTCTTCCCTCATTTTCCATTTTTCCCACCTGACCCCCCAACAAATTGCATAGTTCATTTTCAACAGTGTCTAATGAGTGTCGCTGCTGAATTAGTTCACCCTGTGCTTTCATTTTTCTACTAGATTATATGATAAGATGGCATTTACCTGTTTTCCATGAAGTTTGGAGCTTTGTTGCTAGTTGCTTAGCAGTATAGTTGTATTTGCTGAAGAATTGCTCTTCTTATCATGATAAATCTGTGATTTATCTTGTCTTCAATCAATAGTGTATATTAATCTGTCCACTCCAAGATGCTATTTCAATGTTGTATAATTAAGCTTTAACTTTTAATTGATTTTGTGTGACAGCATCTAAATATTCTATAACTCAAGTATCTCATATATAGTCAAAATTTTATTTTTATACTCACTTGGATAAATTTGCCTTTATATTGGGGTGTTTAGTTCATTCAAATTTAATGTAATTTGTTGTAATGCATTCGATGCCTTTAGAAAGAAGTGTATAGTATATAATTTAATTATAACATATAATTATACACATACAATTTAATTACACATATGATCACATTTAATAATGCTGCAAAGTGAGATTTTCAGTGATAATTCTGAGCTTTGATTTCCATGTTGTTTTCCTATTTCCTACTCATTTTTGCAAAATAAATATTTTGTACATTACTTAAATTTTTTTGCTATCTTATCAGTCTATTTCAGATTGATATTCCCTTGTCTGATAAAATTTAAGAACAATGTCCAATACAGCTCTCTTCTATCTCCTTTTATATTATTAGTGTCACACATACTACATCTATGTATTTATAGACTCAAATAAATTGATATCATTAATTCTTTATAAAATTTTATATTTTTTAAAAATGCATGAAAAAATACATTCATATGAATCTATATTTATCTTTTCCATTGCTGTTTGTTTACTATTAAAGTTACCACTCATTTTCTTTTTCTCAAATAAATTCCTCTAGTACCTTTGCAAGTCCACACTGCAAGCAATGAATTTATTTCTATCTTAGTCTCCAATTTTCTTATTTACTTATAAACTTACAAATAAATACATTTAGTTTAGAGATAGGGTCTCAGCAGGGATAACACAGGATGGCCTCAGACTCACTTCCTCAGTGTTGGACTCACACTCATGCACCACACTTGGCTCCCTCTTTGTTTTGTTTTGTTTTTGGCCAGTCGTGGGGCCTGAACTCTGGGCCTCAGAGCTTTAGCTCAAGGCTAGCACTCTGCCACTTGGGCCACAGCACCACTTCCGGCTTTTTCTGCTTATGTGGTGCTGAGGAATCAAACCCAGGGCCTCAGGCATGTGAAACAAGCGCTCTACCACTGAGCCACCTTCCCAGCCTCTCCCTGTTTGTTTATGTATTTATTTATGTATGTATTTGCTTACCTATTTATTGGTTTGTTGCTAGTACCAATGCAAAGCATTAACTCAGGGACTAAAGCTTACTTGGCTTTTTCGCTTTTGCACACACTACTATCACTTGAGCCATGCCCTCCAACTGGACTTTTTTTGCTGGCTAATTGGAAATTAAACAGATAATTGGAAATTATTCCAGACTTTCTGCCTGGGCTGGCTTCAGACCTATATCCTTCAGAGCTCAGCCTCCTGAGCGTCTAACATTACAGGAGTGAGTCAATATTACCTACTAACTCTCCCTTTAATTTTGAACATTAGTTTTGGTAATTAGCATATTGGATTCTCTGGGCCTGGACGCTGTCCCTCAGCCCTTCAGCTCAAGGATAGCAATCTGCCACTTGAGCCACAGTGGTTTATTGTAAGAGTCTCACGACTTTCCTGCCTGGGCTGGCTTTGAACCATGATCCTCAGATCTGAGCCTCCTGAGTAACTAGGATTATAGGATAAGCCATTGTGCCCCACTTGGATTATTTTATCATTCAAAAATATATTTAAATTTTTGATTGGCATGTGATACTTGTACATATTTATGAAACAAGATGTGATAATATGATTCATATATGCCTTGGGTAATGATCAAATCTTGTAATTAGCTGGTTCATTATCTTAAACTTATTTTTTAATAAGTTTTTTATTGTGAAAATACTGTACAGAGGGGTTACAGTTACATGAGCAAGGTAATGAATACATTTATCAAGCATTGTTGCCTCCTCCTTTGTTTTTCTCCTACTATCCTTTCCCTCCCATCTCCTCAACTACACTCCACCCCACCGACTAAATTGTAAAGTTCGTTTTTCAACATAGTGTCTTGTACATCTCATTGTTGCAATGGGTCCACCTGTATCCCTATTTAAACATTTTGTTTTTTCCCTTTCCCTCCCCAAATTATACCAGCATCAAATACATTGAAAACCGGGGTTATAACGTGGGGGAGGAACATACAAAGCAACAAAATTCTTACTTCTAGCTATTTTGGATATCTCGTGCATTTTTTTTGGGGGGGGGGGGTCCAGTCATGGGCCTGAACTCTAGGCCTGGGCGCTGTCCCTCAGCTCTTCAGCTCAAGGCTAGCACTCTACCACTTGAGCCAAAGCACCGCTTCCAGCTTTTTTTTTCTGCTTATGTGGTGCTGAGGAATTGAACCTAGGGCCTCATGCATGCAAGGCAAGCGCTCTACCACTGAGCCACCTTCCCAGCCCTCCCATGCATTATTATGAACTGTGTTCAACCTACTGTTAATGCATCATATCAGAGCTTCTTCTTCTTGTCTGCTTATGACCTTGTATCCTGTGATCAGCCTCTCCCCAACTCTGTACTCTTCCTCTGCCAGCCCTTGGTAACCAAGATTCGACTTCCAACTTCTCTAAGATCGCATTTGTTATATTCCACAGGTGAGTGAAAGCATTTTCTGTCCAGTGCTCAAAGTATGTTATTTTATTGTTATCTGGATTCTTTTCTTTAAAATGACAAGTCTAAAGCAAGTGTAGTTGTTGTCTACCTGTAATCCCAGAACTGGACATGCTGATGTAACAGGAGCTACTTAGAGAGAGACCTTGTCTTAAAAATAAATAAAAAGATGGTAAAGTAAAATTAAATATAGTTTGGGGTTTTTTCTGTTTGTTTTTGTTGGTTGTGGGTCTTGAACTCTGGACCTGGGTGCTGTTCCTCAGCTCTTCAGCTCAAGGCTAGTGCTCCTGGTTTTCTGGTGGTTAATTGGAGATAAAAGTCTCATGGACTTTCCTGCCCAGGATGGCTTTGAACTGTGACCCTCAGAACTCAGCCTCCTGAGTAGCTAGGATTAGAGGCATGAGCCACTGGTGCCTGGCTAGTTGTCAGATTCTAGTTGTCATGTAGTTCTTAGTCATATTTTGGACCCCCTGTGTAGATCAATCTTTTGTCACACTGTGTCCACCTTTTTCTATTTGTCTTAGCTAGTTTGTAACAGCTGGGTTATCATTTCCTAGCTGCAGCTCTGCATGTCCATCCTTCTTGTAGCCTTGTGAACATCTTAGTTCTGTAGATTTATTACTGTAGTCAAGTAAAAGAAAAATCTTTATATGAGTCCTTTGAATACTTCTTTTTTAATTTATTTATTGTGAAAATACTGTACAGAGGGGTTACAATTTTACATGGGCAAGATAATGAGTACATTCCTTATCAAGCATTGTAGCCTCCTCCTTTGTTCCCCCTTCCGATCCCTTCCTATCTTCCCCCTGCCCCCCTACCCAATCCTCGCCCCCCCCCGCCCCCGCACCAAAGTTGTGAAGTTCGTTTTCGACATAATGACTTGTACATCTCATTGTTGCAATGGGTCCACCTGTATCCCTATTTAAACATCTTGTCCCTCCCCCCACAGTATAACCCCTGCTTTCACTGTATTTGATGTTGGTATAATTTGTGGAGGGGAAGGGGAAAAACAAGTCGTTTAAATAAGGATACAGGTGGACCCATTGCAACAATGAGAAGTACAAGTTGTCATGTTGAAAACAAACTTTACAACTTTGGTGGGAGGGGGGGAGGATTGGGTGGGAGGGCTGGGAGAGGCTGGAAAGGGGTGTGAAGGGAAAACAAAGGAGGAGGCTACAATGCTTGATAAGAAATGTACTCAATATCTTGCCCATGTAATTGTAACCCCTCTGTACAGTATTTTCACAATAAAAAATAAATTTTAAAAAATGAACTACAAGAAATGGAAACAAGGTTTTTAAATTGTACTATTTATGGTTTTTCCTTTCCTTTTTTTTCTTTGGTTTATTCCTTTTGTTGCTCTGTTTTATTTCTATACCCTTTGTCTTGTATATAAGTTTATCTGATTTGGGGAGAGGAAGGGGAAAACACAGAAATAGTGGGTCAAAGGGTGAACCAACTGATTCAGCAGTGACACTCACTAGACACTATGTTGGTAATGAACTGTACAATTTGGAGGGGAATCAGGAGGGGGAGAACTGAGATAGAATGAGGGAAAGGTGACACTTTTCAAAAGAAAATGTACTCATTACTTGACTTATGTAATTGTAACCCCTCTGTACATCACCTTTACAATAAAATTGGGGGGAAAAGGACCAATAGACACGTGAAAAAATGTTCAACATCTCTGGGTATAAAAGAAATGCAACACTGAGATTCAAAACAACATTGAGAGTCTACCTTATCCCAGTTAGAAAGGCCATTACCACGAAAACAAACAACAAATGCTGCCAAATATGTGGCCAACAATGGAACTCTACTACACTGTTGGTGGGAATGTAAACTTGTCCAACCACTCTGGAAAGCAGAATTGAGGTTTCTCAAAAGACTAAACATAGAGAGTTTCCATGACCCAGCAACTCCAATCCTGAGCATGTTTCCAATAGAACACAAACAAGATAATGCTAAACTACTAGCACAACCATGTTCATTGCAGTATTGTTTACCATAGCCAAGATATGGTATCAACCCAGATGCCCCTCAGTGGATGAATGAATCAAGAAAACATGATATATGTACACAATTGACTTCTATTCATCCATCAGAACGAATAATATTGTACCACTCATTAGGAAATAGAAAGACTTGGAAAAATTATATTAAGCAAAGTAAGCCAGATTTAAACAAACTTAGGTTGCATGATTTCCTTCATTTGTGGTAACTAGAATGTGCCTATAAATCTAAGTAAAAACACTGGATTCTAAAAAAGAAAAAAAGGAAGAAAAACACATTGGGACATGATAAATTATACAATTATCTAGACAGTCACACAGTGAGACCAGGATGAGTTATTTTAAGATCCTTAATTAGTTATATCTGTGAAGACCTTATTGCTAAATGACATAATTTAGAAATAGGTTCTTAGGTTCTAAGGAGATATGAATTTGGGGATGAGACCATTCAGCCCACAGCAGTTGTCAATTGAATAGTGAAGGATATACTTGTGCATGCATTCAGATAAGTCTAGCTCATTATTTGTACACATTGGGTATTTATATTTATTTGCTCTCACAAATATATGGTAATTAATGCATACTCTTTGCTTGCAGTTTCTCTTAGTTTCCCTCTTTCAATGAGAATTGGGAGATAGTAAAACAAGCAACAACCTCATACAGATTTTACAAAGACTAAATCTAATATTGTCAATGTTCATCTAACCAAAGGTTTAGTTGCATTATATGAAACAAAATCCAAGCAAATGTGTTTTATTATATTACACAGTTGCTTATTGATGATATAAGTTATATAACTAGCTCTCCAAAATGCATAGAGAATATTTTTTTCCAATGTCAATGAAAATATCCAGTATATGGAAACTAAATCAACATCATTTATTCATCAAAAGAAAATGATGACTCATTTAGCTCCAAAATGAGAGTAGTTTTCACCGGAGCTGTTCATTTCCACTCCATCTCTCAAATGGAACAATATGACCCAACACATACTTGAATGAAAAATATGCCAAAAACTCTTCATTGAATTTAAGTGTTTACTTTTTCCTACTCTCTGGGCTTGAATTCTGGGACTCATACTTACTTGACTTGCTTGATAAACTTGCTTTATTCAGATGGTACTCTACCAATTGAGCCATAACACCAGTCCTGCTTTTTTGCTGCTTAATTAGAGATAGAGTTTAACAGACTTTTCTTCACAGAGAGTAATGAAGTCTCACTCCTTCAGATGTCGGCCTGCTAAGTAGTCAAGATGAGCCACTGGTGTCTAGTTACATGTTTACTTTTATTTTATTTTATTTTATTTTTTGTTAGTTGTGGGGCCTGAATTCTGGTCCTGGGTGCTGTCCCTCAGCTCTGCAGCTCAAGGCTAGCGCTCTACCACTTGAGCCACAGTGCCACTTCTGGCTTTTTCCGCTCATGTGGTGCTGAGGAATTGAACCCAGGACTTCAGGCATGCAAGGCAAGCACTCTACCACTGAGCCACCTTCCCAGCCCTCTACATGTTTACTTTTAAAAGCTTGTCTCTTTTACTTATCCTGATGTATTAAGAAATTGGTTTGTAATCAATCAAGGTCATTCTCCACCAATGAAAATTTGAGAGGCTAAAACATCAGTTATATTGATTGTGTGCCAGTGTCTAGAAATTCCCATTTTAATACACAAGGAAATTTGTTAAGTGATACCAAAAACTTTCTGTGTTAATCAGCTTTTTGTTACTATCACAAATATCCAATATAATCAGCTTATCAAGAAAATATGGTTATTTTGTGCCACAATTTAGGGGATTTCAGTGCATGATAAGTTGGTAAGGCTGCATGTTATGGTGGGACCTTTAATGGAACAAAGTCACCTATTCATAGCTAAAATTTTTATAAAAAAAGGAGTCCCACAGCAGCATGCCACAGTGACTTCAATCCCCCCAGTAGGCCACAAACCATAAAGTTTCCGACTGCCCCAAAACACCAAACTGGGAACAAAACCTTTAATCCAAGGGCCTTGAGGGGCTACTAAAGAGACAAACTATAGAACTCCATAGTAATAAAGCATTTATGTCCTCGTGTGTGTGTGTGTGTGTGTGTGTGTGTGTGTGTGTGTGTGTGTGTGTGTGTGTTGTGTATTACCGATGATTGAACCCAGGGCTTTGACCTTGTTAGATAAATACTGTACTACTTCAATGACAGATCTCTTTGTTCTTATTTGTTGTTGCTGTTGCTGCTGCTGCTGCAGCTATTTTAAAACAGGGTCACTCCTGCTTTTTCCCAGCCTGACCTAGAACTCCCTACACTCCTACCTCACTTCTGGAAGAGCTTGAAGCTTTAACGATAAACAGGACCAATGATCTCTACTTCCCAAATCGATGAACCTTTTGTCCAAGCTTTTAATGAAGAGACAAGGCATTTCCTCCAAATCTTCAGTCTCTGAGAGTTATTATTTCCTCTGTAGAATGGTACTTTTAACTCAAGTGTATCCCAGAGTGCTTCTCCAGAGCAAGCATTTGTTAAAAGTCTAATAGGTTTTAAAAGGTTATTTTTTATCATCTCAGAACACACCCCAAGCTAAAAATAGTAAGAATTAAATGAATTGTTGTTCATTGTATCTGGTCTTTGGAATTTTTTTTAAAATAGAGAGCAAATAGGAATTATCACCACAGTGATACAACTACTAGCAATAATATACAAAGGCAGTTCATTAGAATATAATTAAGGCACTGTCACATTGTTAGCTTATTTATTTCTTATTGAAATAGACATCACCAAGGATAACATTAGTTTAAAAGTAAGACAGCTAATGGTGGATAGAAATCCAGATCCCAGTTTTTGAATCAGCACAAAAGTTTGAAAAGTGTTCTAACGATTGAGCTACATGATTTTTAATGGTAGAGTGGTAGAGTGCTAGCCTTGAGCTGAATAGCTCAGGGACAGCGCCCAGGCCCAGAGTTCCAGCCCGACAATGCATATGATGTGTGTGTGTGTGTGTGTATATATATGTGTGTGTGTGTGTGTGTGTGTATATACATATATGTATGTATATATGTATACACACACACATATATATACACACACACACACACACACACACACATATATATATATATATATATATATATATATATAAAAGCTGGGTTCTGGTGGCTCATACTTGTCATTCTAGCTGAGAGCTGGATGTGGAGTTGTGACTCAAGTGGTAGAGTGCTAGCCTTGAGCAAAAAAAAAGCTCAGGGACAGTGCCCAGGCCCTGAATTTAAGCCCTAGGATAAGCATAAAAATAAATAAGTATGTAAAATATAATATACATTATACTTGAGGACATTCTTGAGATTACATAGGATCAGGAGGGTGTATTTGCATATTTTGAGCCATATCCCTTACTCTGAAAATTGGGAATGCTAAATTAAATGAAACATGAAAATAACAATTGCTTCGATATTTCTCACAAATATGAAGTCCAAATACAAATAGCTGAAACTGGAAAGGCGTCAAATGAGTGTCACCAATTCATACAATTCTGACATAAGTGTTGCAACAAGAACTTCTAAGACAAATGACATAGCTAGCAAGATCAATAGAAAGCCCACGGATTGGGAGAAGATCTTTACTAGCCATACAATGGACAAGGGTCTCATATCTAAAATATACTTGGAACTCAAAAAATTAAACCCCCCAACAACAAATCCTCAAAGAAACAACTGCCCAATAAATAAGTGGGCGAAAGACTTAAAGAGAAACTTCTCTGAAGAAGAAAGAAGGATGGCCAATAGACACATGAAGAAATGTTCAACATCCCTAGCCATAAAAGAAATGCAAATCAAAACAACATTGAGATATCACCTCACTCCAGTTAGAACGGCAAAAATCAAGAACTCTAACAACAACAGCTGATGGAGGGGATGTGGACAGAAAGGAACCTTACTTCATTGTTGGTGGGAATGTAAACTTGTTCAACCATTTTGGAAAGCAGTGTGGAGGTTCCTCAAAAGACTTCACATAGAACTCCCCTATGACCCAGCAATCCCACTTTTGGGCATTTACCCAAATGTTTACAAACAAGACCACACTAAAGCTACCAGCACAACTATGTTTATTGCAGCATTATTTACCATAGCTAAGATCTGGAACCAACCCAGATGCCCCTCAGTAGATGAATGGATCAAGAAAATGTGGTATATATACACAATGGAATTCTATGCCTCCATCAGAAAGAATGATTTCCATTTGTTAGGAAATGGAAAAACTTGGAAAAAATTATATTAAGTGAAGTAAGCCAGGCCCAAAGAAACATAGGTCTCATGGTTTCCCTTATTTGTAATATCTAGTATATGTATGAGTCAAGTGGAAAAGGTCAGATAATGTGATGTCAGGAAAATGAACCCTTAGATGTGTATTTTAAGGATTTTTTCTTTCATGCATGTGTTTCTAACGCATTTATAAGATTATCTCTTTGTTGCTTTGTATGTCCCTCCCCCACAGTATAACCCCTGCTTTCACTATATTTGATGTCAGTATAACTTGTGGAGGAGATGGGGAAAAACCAGTTGTTTAAGGATACAGGTGGACCTGTTGCAACAATGAGAAGTACAAGTTGTCATGTCCAAAACGAGCTTTACAACATCGGTGCGGGGGGGGGGGGGGGGAAGGAGAAGGATTGGGATTGGGGGGAAGGGGGGAGGCTGGGAATGTATGTGAAGGGTAAACACAGGAGGAGGTTGCAATGCTTGGTAAGAAATGTACGCATTATCCTGCCCATGCAATTGTAACTCCTTTGTACAGTATGTTCACAAATAAAATAAAATTTAAAAAAAAAAGAACTTCTAAGAGGGTTAGGAAGGTGGCTCAGTGGTAGAGCGCTTGCCTTGCATGCATGAATGAGGCCCTGGGTTCGATTCCTCAGCACCACATAAGCAAAAAGAAAAAAGCTGGAAGTGGTGCTGTGGCTCAAGTGGTAGAGCACTAGCCTTGAGCTGAAGAGCTGAGGGACAGCACCCAGGCCCAGAGTTCAGCCCCCACGACCGCCCCCCCCAAAAAAAAGAACTTCTAAGATTCTAAATAACCATTGACAGAAAATTCTTATCCTGTAGTAGGTACCTAATTATAGAGTTTTTGATGTAAAGAAAACTAATATTCGAATCCATCTACTAACTGAATCACCCTGGATATGTTATGCTCCTTCTCTGATTATTAGTTTTCTTTTCTTGCAAAAACAAATATAAAATACTAGCCACATAATTGTAATGATTAATGAGATCACATACAAGTCAAATTTGTAGTAGGGTAACTTAATAGATGTAAAATTATTTTTTTCTTTTTCTCTCTCACATAAATTGCTTACAGAGGAATCAGGAGGGGGAAAACTGGGAGAGGATGAGGGAGGAGGTAAAACTGTGAAAAGGAACTGTACTCATTACCTGACTCATGTAACTGAAACCCCTCTGTATATCACCTGTATAATATTTTTTAAATATTGCTTACAGAGAGAATGCAAAGTAGAAGTTTTGAAGCACTTAGCAGTCTAGATTTCAAAGAAAAAGCACATTGGTTTAAAAAGACTTTTCTGAAAAATGTATATTTATGCACTTTTAATTTTAAATGCATACATTATGCTCCCTATATTCACATGACAGCAATTCAAGCCTTAAATAACTGTCATATGCAAAAAAGTACAAATAGACAAGCGCCACCACAATTTATTACACACTATCAGTTATCATATGTTATATAACAAACAATTTATTTGCTAAACAAATAAAGTTTTGTTTAACTTGTGATTCTATAGGTCAGCATTTTGGACCACATGGTTCTTCTGCTGATCTTTGGTGGGTCCACCCATGAATCTAAGGTGTGATACTGCTTCACTGGACAGTTTCCCTCCTAGGACATTTCAAGTAACAGGACTTGTGCCTCTCATCATCTCTTTGGTTACCTTGAGTACCAAGAATGGCAAATGACCTCATCCAATGTGTGTGTGCACTTCAAAGCTTTCTTTGTGCTATATTTGCTCACTTCTTATTAGTCAAAACAACTCACATGATCAACCAAGATCCAAGATGAACAGATGAACTCTATCTCTTGCAAGGAAGGAAAGAAGTGACTACTTTGGTAATCTATCATATGTAATCATCAAGAGAGTATTAAAACCATGACCACACAGAAAGTCCTGGAGGCCAGTGTGCCATTAACCAATCATTCACAGCTCACTAGACTATTCTATCTCCCTCCATATACCACAGTAAATGTCTTAGATTCAGATTCACAACAATCTGAGAAAAGGTCTCTTGCATCAGGATTTATAGTGAAAGGCATGGTTCATGCAATAGAGCACATATTTCTAGCAAGTACAATGCCCTCACTCCAAACCATACTGGAAAGAAAGTGGGCACGGGGAAGACATTTGGTTAAATAATTCTTTCCACACACATTGAACATACACAACATTCACAACATTGAATAACTTCTCTTGACTGTTTATAGTAAAATATGAAAGGAGTAAACTTAGTTAAAGGTGGACTTTATCACCCTAGAGAAAGAGAAATTAAAGAACTACAAAATTCTTGGCCTTGTCAGCAATAAAAAAGTATATTACGGGATAAAATGGAACCAGGGAAGTGTTTGGTAAAGAGATCAGTATGTCTTGAAAGAAGCCAGATGCTATTCATCAACTCAATGGGAGAATGATCCCAGCCGCAATTCGGAGAGATTTCTGGGAGTCCATCCACTATAGGCCCTAAATTCCAGGCTTGGAGGGCAGAATTGTTTCAAAGCTATGGTTCTGAGCACCTGTGGGCTTGCCTCCTAGGATCTCAACCTAGTGTTTCTTGCTGGCCCAGCTGAGGCTGAAGCAGGCTCAGGGGCCATTTGAAGAACATATGCTGGACACGGTATGTGCTGCTTATTCTGCAAACATGCGGAGTGCAGAAGCTGTGAAGATATGGCTACCTCCACACAGGTTTCCAAGGATGACTTGAAGTACCTTTAGACCCAGGCAGATGACAGCGGCAGAGGTGGAACTGTCACACAAAGTTGATCTGGGGACAATGGCTAAAGAGCAATGGGGGAAGAGTGTCAAAAGAGACTGAAAGGCCACAACATCCAGTACCTTCTTCAGAAAGCTACAAGCATTTCACTCCAATCTGTTAGAAACACAGAACAGAATGCACTGGGAAAAGCCTTGGAAGGGGTTCCCCTGGAGCAATGGAGACCCAAGAAGTGCCTTTTCATTGGGTCTGAAAGGTTTAACTTACTGATGTTAAATGTGATGATGTGCACCTGAAATCCCACCTACCTGGGAGATATAGGTTGGATAATTGTGGTCCAAGACTACCCTCCGGCAAAAGCATGGGATTTTATCTGAAAAGTAAAGAGGAAAGGCTGGAGGCATGGGATGTTCTAAGTGCTGAGAACCCAAGCATGAGACCACAAGTTCAAACACCAATACTGGGCCTGGGAAGGTGGCTCAGTGGTAGAACGCTTGCCTTGCATGCATGAGGCCCTGGGTTCGATTCCTCGGCACCACATAAGCAGAAAAAAAAGCCGGAAGCGGTGCTGTGGCTCAAATGGTAGAGCACTAGCCTTGAGCTGAAGAGCTGAGGGACAGCGCCCAGGCCCAGAGTTCAGGCCCCACAACTGGACCTAAAACAAACAAACAAACAAAAACCCCACCAATACTGTCAAATATATATATACATACACATATATATGTCTGTGCATATATATTTATATATGGACATATGTATATGTGGACATATGTATATGTGTGTATACATATATATAGTTAACTATACTTATAACTATAGATAACCATATATATATAACTATAGTTATATATAACTATAGTTATATACATAACTATATATAATCTATAGTTACATAATATGTTATATAACCATAGTTATATAATATATTGTTATATATAATATATAACTATAGTTATACATAACTATAATTACAGTAATATATACTTTATATTATATATGGCTGATATAGATATAGTTATATAGCTTATATATTTGGTTATGGTAATATACATATATGTATAATATAAATATGTACCATGACTTGAGATTTAATGTTGTTGCCTTGATGGCTTTTAGACTTACTAAGCATGCATTACCCCTTTCTTCTTTTCTGTAACATCCTTTTAGAATGACAATGTCTATCATGTATGTGTCTCAATGGTGCAATTAGAATCACCTAGCCTCTGGATTCATACAGCTAGAGGGGGAATTTGCCTCAAGACAAATGTTACTTTGACTGTCATCCATATCTGATTTAGAAGAGATTTAGAAGAGACTCAGAACTTCCCTTTAAAGCAATGGGTAAAGCATTTGGAGAACATTGTGGTGGATTTGATGCATTTTATGGGGGAAGGACATGGACAGATTTTGAGGGCAAGCAATAGACTAGCATCGTTTGAATGTGTGTCTTCTCTAAAATTCATGTTGAAACTTAGTCTCTATTATGGTAATAGTAAGAGGTGGGTCCTTTGGGAAAGTGAAATAATTATGAGGCACTAGTGACTTATACGGGGGATAGAGAGACCCAGCCTCTTTCCATCTTCCATCTTCTGTCACATGAGGCTAAAGCAGCAAGACACCATCTTGGAAGCAGAAAGCAAACCTATGAGAATTAAATGTTAGCACCTTGATCTTGGACTTCCTAAGATAGAAGTCACTGTTCTTATAAATCACAGTCTCTTGAAGTTTGTTATATTATTACAGCACTATAAGATAACATATTATAAGACAGCGTCTCAGGAAAGGAGCATCCATTGTTCATTACTATCGAGTAGTGTTTCCAGGACCTTGGAACTTTATATGGATTTCTTTTGCCAACATATCCTTGTTCTGTAACTTAGGGAAGGGATAGTGGGAAAAAGAAAAAAAGAAAAATCACATAGTGATTTGTAAATACATTAAAAACACTAGCAAAAACAGAAAGAAAAAATAAAACCTCTTGTGTCCCTGTCTTGGGGTACATTTTGCTGAACATTATCTCATGTGGTCAATTCTTTTGTTTCTATTGTAGGTTCTACCCCCATGGTATAACCCCTGTTTTCACTGGATTTGATGCCAGTGTTCTGCATCTTGTATATAGATTTTTGTAATTTAGGGAAGGGAAGGGATATTGGGGAATGCTGAAATGGGGATGCAGGCTGACCCATTCTGATGACTAGATGTACAGGACACTATGCTGAAAACAAACGTTACAATGTCATGGTGGGGGGGGGGACAAGTTGGGGAGGCAGGAGGGAAGTGATGGTAGGGGAAAATAAAGGAGGAGGTAACGATGCTCACTATGAAATGTACTCATTACCCTACTCATGTAACCGTAACCCCTCTGTACAACATTTTTACAATAAAAAAGAAAACAATTCTGATATGATTCCAAGTAAAATAAGTAAGTAGATTTTAACAAAAGAAAACTAAAACCTTTGCTAAATCATTTGGGAGAGTCAAAAATCAAATCATCTTCATAGAGAGGTACAAAATTGAATGAGTCCAAAAGGCAGATTTAGGGTGTGTTTTTGTTTTTGTTTTCTTTATGAAAGATGTAGTTTGATTTTCTAGGCAATAAGTCTGATCAAAATCTTTTTTTCTGGGCTGGGAAGGTGGCTCAGTGGTAGAGTGCTTGCCTTGCATGCCTGGGGCCCTGGGTTCGATTGTTCAGCACCACATAAGTAAAAAGAAAAAAGCCAGAAGTGGTGCTGTGGCTCAAGTGGTAGAGCGCTAGCCTTGAGCTGAAGAGCTGAGGGACATTGCCCAGGCCCAGAGTTCAGCCCCCACGACTGGATCCCCCCCCCAATTTTTTTTAATTGTGAAAATACTGTACAGAGGAGTTACAATTGCATGAACAAGGTAATGAGTGCATTTCTTATCAAACATTGTTGCCTCCTCTGTTTCCCCTTACCATCCCTGCCCATCACCGCTTCCCCCCTCCTCGCCAAAGTTGTAGTTTGTTTTTCGACATAACGTCTTGTACATTTCATTGTTGCAATGGGTCTACCTGTATCCCTATTTAAAAATTTTGTTTTTTCCCTTCCCCTCCACAGTTAAAAATCTTTATACAAGTTTCACTGTGTCCAGAGTGACCCAGAACCCTCATAAGCATATATGGCCACATGGTGGCCATAGGCTCTGGTCAACCTAGAAATCGAATATCTCCCTCATTCCCTGGCACTTCTTATTGATTCTTAATTGAGGACCTGGGTTTAACATTCTACTATGAGGGAACATAGATTTTTGGGCCCAGACAGATATGAAATGATATCTTCCCTGACCACTTACTCCTTAGCATTTTTGGAGAAATTCATCTGTGGAAGAGAAAAACATTACTTGAGAGTGTCATGAGGATTAAATGAACGGATGTCACTCTGCAGAACCAATTATGGAAACTATGCTGTCAAACTTTAAAAGTATATAATTATAGACCCAGATATGACTGCGTTTCTGGCACAGGACTGGGCATTTGATAATCATGTCTGACTTTAGGTAGCCTGATATCTAAAAGTAATGTCTACATTGTAAATATATTATTAATATTCAATCAAAGATTCCTAATAAAATTCCTTGCACAAGAACCAGGATTATACTATGTCCCCATGTATTTGTTTGCTTTCTTCTACCATTTTCTCATATAGGATGAAGTAAGAAACGATACATCCCCTGGGAAATGACTGCAAAGCCTGAAAGTGTCCCACTTACTGGATATACTCCCTTTGCCTGGCAAACTGTACTGATTAAAAGTCCTAACAAAGGGAGGAAAACTAATTTGGAAGGAGTAATCAAGACTCTCCATCGTCCAAAAGGGATGATTTCCCATTTGTGCAGACAGCCAATAAACCTCCATCCTGACGACAAAAAGTAATTTTATAAAATGGCATGAAGTTTCTCTGGAGAGAGATATTTCACAAAACCCAGTGGTCACAGCTGTGCTGTGGAGCCAAACAGTCCTGAATCTGCACCAACCAAGAAAAGGATCTCAGGATTTTCCATGGAAGAAATGTGGTTTTATTTAAAATCTTAAAATACTGTGCTAGTCAGAGATCTCCAGAGAAATAGAACATATATATTATATAGTACATTTATATCCATATCCATACATATATATCAGGACATACCTTTAGAACATCACATATATAGTAAGTAGATAGATGACACATTGATGGTCGATGATAGATAGGTAGATAGAAACAAAGAACCATAGGCATTAAACCACATTATCATAGAGGTTAGTAGTCCCACAATCTGCTGCCCAAAAGCTAGAGATGCAGGAAGCCATAGGTGTAATTTATCTGAGGGTCCAACAGCTAGAACAGCAATAGTCTTACGTCTTGGTCTGAGGTCTCCAGTCCTGAGATGTAGGAGTTCCCCACCAGAGAGCAAGAGAAAGATGGATGCCCTGGGTCCAACAGGAAAATGCAAAGCAAATTGATCCTTCTAACCTTCTGTTCTCTTCCCGTCTTCTGTGCATTGGATGATGCCACTCACATTGTAGAAGGGAATCTTTCTTACTTAGCTACTGATTCAAATGCTAATTTTTCCCTGTAAACACGCTCACAGACCCAGCAAATAAGACGTGTGGTGCGCTTGAACATCTACCTGAACACTCCTTAACCCCAGTGAGTTAATGCATAAGATTATCAGAAGTTCAACCCTTATCAATATGGTGCCCATACACATCAAGGTCATAAAACAAGGTCATAATGCTACCTAACATAACACACCTGTATATAACAATCTCTTCCCCAGAAGAGGAGATAAAGTCCTTAAGTAATGTTCAGCTTCTCTTGTAATTTTATACAACCTTGTAAAATTAACTAAATACTGATATTAAAACATCTATGTCACATGATGAGGAGATAAAAATGAAATAAAGATATCTGCTTATACAAATTGTGATTATGTACATGATTGTAAGTGTATTCATAACAAGGACATACTCTTGATGATAACAATTCTTATTTCCTATAACTAGTCATTTAGAGCTTCTTGTATGATGCAGTCCTATCTTTTTTATCTTCAGTAATCTCTTCAGTAGCTTGTAGGGTAACCAAAACCTGAAAGGTCCAGTTTGAAGTAGGCTGTTGCAGTTTTCCCATTACTTGGGCAGAGGGCCTGATGATATGGAGAGACAGTCCACAGAGTTCTCCTTTCCTTGGCTATGGAGTCCTCGTCCAATAACTCCTGGTGGCCTGGGTTAGTCGCTTCCTGCAACACATAGCTCCCTTCCTTACCTTGCTGGCTCAGAGGCGTAAGAAGTCCAAAGTGGCTGTGTGGTGGTCTGAATTTCCAGCTGAACGAACTCATTGTCTCACTCCTAAGGGAAGCATTTCTCCCTCAGAACTAACACTCTAGGCCAACAGACCATAAAGTTTCAAGAACAGGAAGAAAACCACTTGCTAGAGGGTCACTCAGGGAACAGTGAATAGCACAAGCTCATTTTGGTCCCTGACTTCCCAGACCTATGATTTCTGCCTTTAAACCAAATAGCAAGGCTGGGATGTGACTCAATGGCAAAGTACTTGCCTAGCAAGTGCAATTTCCTGGGTACCAGGAATCCCCAGTACCAGAAAAGGAAATACTCCCCCCACACAAAAAAAAATACAGCTAAAAAGAAACAGCAGCACATGTCAGATGCTCATTCAAGCCATATACAGCCTTGTCCATGCCCTGCTGTGTACTACCAGCTAATGACACTGTAATTCAGGCTTCAGAATACCATTGAACCACTCTCTGAAGCCAGATGCTTCAGAAAAGTGAAGAATGTAAAAAAAACTATGAATTTCATCACTGTGGACTTGCTGCAACTCTGCTTTTGTTGTGACTCTACTTTTGCTGTGAAGTAGGTTCCCTGATCACAAGCAATATTGGATGGAATACCAGGCCTGTGGAAAACATGACTGAACATTCCATAGGTCCGCAGATGGTAGTTTTGGCACACTATGTGCAGCGATGGAAAGTCTGTGTCCAGAAGAGTACCAATTTAAATAAGGACAAAACACTAGTTTCCATGTGATGGAAACAGTACAAGGCAATCAACCTATCTCCGGGTATCTGTCTCATCACACCCAAGGTCAATTCCAAGTCAGTGTTGGCCCCACCTGCTGGCTGATTAAGCATTCAGCTGTGACTGTGGTTCAGCCCTGGGGAGTAGAAATTCATGTTCTGTATCCCTGCTACCATGACACTTTATTCATGAACCCACTGAGGATTATTTCAAACAGATAAGGGTATAGTGCCAATTTTTCTTGTTCTCTACAAAGCCTTGAGATGATATTATTGAGTTGGGTAGGTCTTTGTAACCAGATTATGGATCATAGCTTCCTCATCAAGAGTATAGGACAGAATTTAGGGTCAGAGGCTAGCCAAGTTGTCAAAGGGATAGAATGGGAAAGGACCTGATGTTATTGTGAATCCTCTACTTACTGTGTGGTTATGAGCACGTTATTAAGACACAGCGGACCTTGGATTATCTAAATAGTACATACATCACAATCTTTTAGAAGAGGAGACTCTTACAGATAAAGTTCATGGAATGCATAAATCATCCTATTAGAGTGTAGAGATAAGCATTCCAAACTTCTATTTGTGTTTTTTCTTATTCTCTTTCTGATTTCTATTTTTGTATATGGCTTTTAGCATGTAAAGTAGTACATAGACAACCTAAAATTTATGTAGTCAAACCAGTTTGGAGAACACTGGTTGAAAACTCTGTTAATGGGAAAGCCGGCATTCAAACCCCACTCTGCCACTTAGATGTCTGACCCTGAGCAAACGCTTTAATTTTTCTAAGCCTCACTTCAATGTGTGTAGCCCAAGGATAATAATAGCATACATGTCATAAGATTGTTGCAAAGATCAAGCGAGTACTTAGCATGGTTCCTGGCAAGAAATGTGTGATACAGATAATAGCTTTTATTACTCATCAACAAAAGGAAGAGGATTATTTCTTTCTTGCCAAATTGTTGTGAAATGTTAATGCCATGGTATATTTAAAAGTTCTTTGAAAAGTGTAAATTCTAGACAAATGTAAGTTATCTTTCTTTTTTACTGCTTAATAGAAAATGTACTTATTTTCAAATGCTAGACTATGAGACCTTCCCATAAAAGACCACTCTCCTTTGCATTAGTTATCTTAGAGAAGCCTGGGCAACGATGCTGCATGAGTATTCTGAAATTCTTCTCTATAAACACCCAATTAGGTAGCATATTACTGGGGTGCCTGGGTCTGAGCTCCCAATAGAACTTCTGCCAAGCACACACTTCAAATGTTCACATTTTCTGAATAAACCGATATATTCCCAGTGTTCTCCAAAATTCTTATCCTTTAAAATTAGAGTAAGAGCTTGAAGTTGTGTTCTTATGCATAACAGCACTTTAGAAAAAAACCAAGATTTATGTATTTAATAAGATCTACAGAATATTGGGATGTGGTGCTAAACTAGGTCTGGAAACCAGGGCTGGTTCCCACAGCAAGCTATTTAAAAGGAACAAAACACAAACAGCATAATTCCATCTTCCTTTGGGGCTCATAAATGATTTATAAGTGAAATCATCACTTTTTATCTGTAGTTTATCACAACACCCTGGTTGGCAGAATGATGGATAAAATGGGAACTGTATTCTGCCATTGTACGTTGCACTCCTTCCATTTCTGTCTTTCGGTGATCAGAGAAAGGGTGGTACGAGTGTGTGAGTTCAAATCACAGATAAAAACACAGTAAGATGTGATGCTCACAAGGAAGAGATTGGGAGGGGGTGTCAAGGGACAACCTCTCCATTAAGTCTGCCATTAGCAGCACATTGTGATGGAAAGAACTCTCAGTGATCATTCCCACTGCTGCACTCCCCAGTCCGGTGTATGACCTCACTGTGTCCATATCTTTCTGGACTAACAATGTAGAAAATAATAGCAGCTATGATCTTCAGACCTGCTCCACCTTTTTGTGTTCAGAGCAGTGACCACCAGAAGAAAGCCAACCTTCCTCCTGTGATGTAGACAAGAATCTGGATAACATGGTTGTATACCTATTGCCAAAGCCAGACACAATCTGACTGGCCCTTGCTATGTGGTCTGAATGTTCTCATATAGGAATCCTAATCCCTAAGATGATGATGGTAGTAAGAAGCCCCGACCCTTGATGGATGATTAAGGCTTGAAGATGCTGTCCTCATGAATGGGATTAGAATATAAGCCAGGAAATGAGTCCTGACCAGATAATCTATTTAATCTCCTATTAATGCCTTGATGAGCCTTCTGGCTCCAGAATTGTGAGTCTTATATTACTCTTGTTTATAAACCACCCAGTATATAGTATTCTGTTAATAGCAGTTGAATCAGTCTAAGACAACCTTAAAAAAATCTCATTTTTAGTTCCCCTGAGTTATTTGAACAAATTATCTGTTAATTTAATTTGACCAAACTTCATCAGCCTTCTCTTTCCCCAGGATTCTGACATTTGCATTTCTCCTAAGCTTAAGCAAGTCCTGAAATACAAAACTCCAGAGCACCTGCTTAGGATACTTCCACAGTTTCACACACAAAGTTCTCTCTAGGCTTCTTCATTCCTTAATTTACAAATAAAGTCCTTTTCTACCTGAAATACTTGCAGACATTGTAGACAGAACATTCTTCCTGAAGATACTTCCCTTGTTTGGGCAATAGTCCTCAAGATATTATTTCTCTCTAAGTCCAGACCTACTTTATCATTTGACAGGATAAAGCTACTGTTTTTATTGTATCTGTAGTCTTTTCTCTTAAATGTGCTTTTTATCATGTTCATTAAAAAACATGAGTGTATCTTATATATGTATTATAATACATATATATGTGTATGATAAATATGGGATATATTATATTAATATATAATATACATTTCTAGCATTCAGGTAAATTAAAAACTCCACATACTTAGAAGTAACTAATGAGAGACTGATAAGAGACAAATAAATATAAAATTATATGGGCTGGGAAGGTTGCTCAGTGGTAGAGTGCTTGCCTTGTATGCATGAGGCCCTGGGTTCTGATTCCTTAGCACCACATAAGTGAAAAAAGTAGGAAGTGGTGCTGAGGCTCAAGTGGTAGAGCGCTAGCCTTGAGCTGAAGAGCTGAGGGACAGCGCCCAGGCCCAGAGTTCAGGCCCCACAACCAACAAAAAAAAATATATGGAATTATACAAAGTGCTTTGGAGAAAAACAAAGCAAAGTAAATGACAATGTATCCTGAGTTCAGGTTACATAGATGCAGTTGTGAGATATCACTTCACAGATAAAGGTGGGCCAAATAATAGAGGCAGTGTGTTTTCAATGGTGCAGGGCTTGTAGACCACAAGCCATGAATCAGATGGAAATGAAAAAGAGTTTTAGTGGAAGAGCATGATATGACAAACATTTTTAAATAGCCTGAATTCTAAGTGGGGAGTTGGCTGAAGAGAAGCAGTGATAGAAATGAGAAGACCATGGGACACTGAGTGTGACAATACGCACATGGGAAGACAGTGGCTTGGACCAAAGTGATGTCAGAGATGGTGGGGAAAGACAGGCTGTGGGGAGTGAATCAGGACTTCCGCCTGGAGCACATTACATTTTATTCACTCAGTAGAAGTGGGGGTCAGGCTGGGCCCGCCTGCTGTGGAAATCCTTTCCATGTTTTATAGAAGAGCAGTTTCCAGTCTACCTCTTGCCCTGAGTGGCTCCATTTTTCTTTGACAGCAGTCTGTTCCATGTTGAAGGCATATACTGAGGAGAAGAACTCCACATCTTGTTCGTGTAAGTGAATAACCACCATCTGTCCAACAAAAACCATGAGAGAGACTGATAAATGACTTATTGATGCAAATAAAATATTATCATCTATAAATATATCAAATTAAATCAAGAACACATGGACATGCAGGCATATCAAGCCCATATCAGAAATACCAGGTCTAGGAGCTCATCAAACACACCAAGCCAATGAAAAATATAACTCCTCATCTGTATTATATAAATGGAGGAATACTAGGCACACACCAACCCCTCAGCAGACCAACCAATGTATGCATCACAGATAGAAATGTGATAAACTCCCAACTCTGCCCCTGGCTTAAGCCTTATTGACCCCAGCACAATCCCCCAGTTGACTGACCCACAGGAATTGCTGTCTGGACCTAGTCAGCCTGGTACCAGCTATGTGTCTTGACATCCCTACACTGTAACAGCGGGATTTTTCTGTTGATATCTTGTCTAACCATCTACAATCAGTCACTGTACATGATTAGGCTTTCTGGTTTGCCTTCAGTGCACTACCTTTGAAGCTCTAGACCACTTCAACCCTTTCTAAGTCATTCTATAATCTATATACACCATTGTGTGAAGTATGTATGATCTGAGAGTTCATATTCGTAATCAAGATTGAAAGAGAGAGTCCGTGATCACCACTGGCCTTGGTTATCTAGTAAAATCAGTAGCACTTGGTGAATTAAAGCCAACAAAAATGGCCTAGCTTGTGAATTTTTGTTCTGCAATAAATTCTGACATTGTGTAAACTCTCTAGTATGTCCATTTATGTTTCTGACATAGTTCACGCATGACACAGATGTCAAAGTAGAGATTTTCGGTTAAAAATTAAACCTATATGTCTACATACATTCCATGTATTCAGGAAGTGAATTTGGGAGATGGGTCTTTACAGATTTTTAGATGTTAACATATCTGAAGAAAAAAAAAACATGAATCAAACCCAGGGCCATCTATGTGCTGGGCAAGTGCTCTACCATTGAGCTACGTCCCAGCCCTTGCCATTTTTTAAGTAATTTTGATCTCATTATTAAATTATAAAATTATTTAATTAACCACTTGATTGTTTTAAATCAAGAATGTTTATTTAGGTTTATCTTCTGGATTTGTGTATCTTGTCTGACATGATGATTATGCTTTTGCCTCTAGTATTTGTACTTTGTTCTGTCTGTTTACCCAGGTTATATTTCTATATTTTTGCTTTGCATTATCTGCTGGTGGACTGTGCTCTGAAAACTGTTTTCTCATCAGGTATTCTGTAATTTCCTCCAATTCTCTCATCAGGGATGAATAGTTAACATATTTCTCCCTCTGTTACTTAACAATTAATGAAACAGTAACGTCTGCTTTTCCTATGTCCTTACCTAACCCCTTTTAACTTTCAGTATTCATGTTTTTCATCTCCATGTAATCCCCCTAGACCTAAGTTTGCCTTCACTACACAAATACTTATCATAAAATCATAAGTGAAATGGGCCTCTAATATTATTAGGACTTAGAATTTTCTTTCTCAGTGAGGCAGAAAATCGATTTTAGGAGAAAGCCACAGATCTAATTATTTTTGAGTGATTCATTTAGTCATACCTGCTGTCTGGCTTCTATGCCCCATAAAATAAGATTGAATATATGAACCTATGTGTTTCTGGTAGAGTCTAAGCCCTATTTGAGGGAAGATAGAAGGGAGGTTAAAGCTCCCTCAGCCTGAAGCCAGTTGTCAATGACTCATGCCATTAATCCTAACTACTCAGGAAACTGAGATCAAGAGAATCAACCTTCAAAAGCCAGCTAAAGCAGAAAAGGCTATGAGACTCCACAATAACCAGAAAAATACACGCTGTAGGCATGGCTCAAGTAATAAAACATCAACCAAGCAAGTACAAAGTCCTGAGTTCAAGCCTGAGTACTAGAAAAAAACAAACAAAAAAAACCTATCTGCACAACCAGTTCTTAAACTTTATAGTTTATCAGAGGAACACTTCAGGTTTCCTCCTAATGCCCAACCTCAGCACTCTGATTTGTCAGAAAGTCACACTAGTTTTCCTCCAACCCAAAATGTATAATGTATAGATGATACCCATGACTAATTTTCAGCTGTTTTAAATATTTTGTTGCTCACTTAGATAGGAATTAGAAAAGACAAACTAAAATGCCTTTCTAGGCCTTGACCTTACTCAAACGAAATTTCTTTATATTTCACTTATATATAAACAAACTTGAAAATCTGAGAAATAAATCTAGTAGCCAACTTAGTAGTTATTGTTCAACATATGTATTGCCTTGTAATCAAATCAAGTTGGGTTATTAGAAAGTCACAAATACTCTAACATACCTAACAAAATCACTATAATTATTCAGGTATATGTGAGCAATAATAGATCTGGACTAGTTGACAGGGAAAAAGAAGAAAAATTAAGTCAGACATAATGATGCATACCTGAAATCCCAGCACCTGGGAATCTGAGAATCAAAGGTTCAAGGGCATAATGGACTATATCACAAAACCCATCTTGACTCCAACCCCTCAAAATGAATAGAAAAATTAGATGAAATGGGTGATCAGTTTTTATGATCAGTTTAAATAGCCAGGAATAATGATGTTTTTCCCATGTGTACTGTTCTTCAAACACCGAGATACACATAAGATTTATAGAAAGTAATAATAACAATAAAAAATTAAGCAGAAGAGGAAGGAAAATCGCTGCATCTGTTCTTAAGTTCTGATGAGAAAACTATGTCCAGCTTCCATGTCTTGCATATTCAAAGTTGGGTCAGGGTCTGCATGATGCCACAGGGAGTTCAGCAATGCAGAAAAAGCTATGTGTGAGTTGCCCTAAGTGTCAGCATCGGATGACTCCTCCTCATGTGCCTCATCTTCCTTTCTGGCTAGAACTGTGAGAAGACAGCTGCTTAACCAAGTAAACATCGCCTGATGTCACACAGACAGCTGTTAGCTGTCAGTGGTGGGTGAGTGAGTGATTTATATAGACGTGGCTGCCCATAGCGTTCATAGACTTAGCACTTAGAGACCCTGAAGGCAGGACCAAGGCCCATGTGCTGGCCACCTAAAACAACAACAGTTCAGTACAGTAGCAAAATGCATTGTGAGCCTTGGTAAATACTGTCATTGTATTTTTAGCAATGTGCCCCTATGGGCCTGTAGCAAAAATTAACAGCCTTTCTCGATTTCTGAATTTGCTCACAGAACACAACTAATGGAAACAAAAAGTCCAAGCTTTCATGACTGGTTATTTAAAAAAAAATGCTCAGTGGCTTCTGCCCATAGCCATGATGCTGTGCTTGGGGTATCATTCAGGCTTGCTGCTGCTATTTAGAAGGATGGAGTGCATGCTCCACAGCAGCCTTCAGCAGAGAACATGGTTTGTGAGCTATAAACCCATGTGCAGAGTCTAGAGCTTACAGAAGAGGGCTGTGCGGACAATGAGCAGTGGGCCCTGATGGCAGAATAGGAGCGCAGAAGGTGCTGGGGAGGAATGGGGGTGAGCCAGCAGATGGAGGGTTGGAGGGTGACTTAGATATTTAGCTCATTCTCTCTTAGTCCTAAGAATAATTCAGAAGCAAATCAAATTTAAATCTGAAGTAGCTCTTTCAAACACTAAAAAGTCTTCCATTTCTATTCCTATGGCCGTCCAAGTGATGCCAAATATATAAAATGTGGGGTGGTGTACCTACCTCGAGTCCTACGATTAAGCTGCTCAATCCTGACTGAGCGTGGCGAACATTTCTTGCTCACCACAATTACTAAGCTGAAGCTGATGCTTCCATCTGGAAACAGCCCAGGTGCTTCACAGGGAGAGACAAGCAATTCAATTTCATTTGCACTACCCATACCCTACTCTAGCAACGTGCCCAGATTCAAACATTGAGCCTGAGGGTCTTTCAATATCTACTGTTTTGTGGAGGCTGGAACATGAGATTGACAAGTTTAAAGGACATAGCCCGGGTCCTATACCTACTTTATAACAGAAACAAGTTAACGATGTCTTTAAATATGTCTTTGAATAGTAGTCTTTAAGTTGGGAGAAAAAGTCATCCCCTAAGGAGAATGCAAAGAAACTGCCCTATTCTACTTAGTACTAGAACATCACTAAGGAAATTAAAAGATTTCAAATCAAAGAATTTCATTGATTTAAGATGCCTCACATGTTAGAGATGTTAAAATGTTTTTCTAAATTTTATTTTATATAAAGATGCTGTACAGAAGGGTTACAGTTACATGACTAAGGTAATGAGTACATTTCTTGATGAGCATTGTAAAATGTTTTATAAAAGGCATTTTATAACATGTGATAATAGAAATCTCTGGTTCTCAGAATCAACTCCAAATGGATCAAAGACCTTGAACTCAAAGCAGACACTCTGAAAACATTACAGGATGGAATAGGAGAAACCCTAGGTCTCCTTGGCTCAGGCCAAAATTTTCTGAATAGAGACCCGGAAGCACAACAAATCAAAGAAAGGTTGGACAAATGGGATTGCATAAGGTTGCAGAGCTTCTGCAGGGCAAATGACATAGCTAGCAAGATCAATAGAAAGCCCACCAATTGGGAGAAGATCTTTACTAGCCATACAACGGACAAGGGTCTCATATCTAAAATATACTTGGAACTCAAAAAATTAAACCACCCAACAACAAATCCTCAAAGAAACAACTGCCCAATAAATAAGTGGGCGAAAGACTTAAAGAGAAGCTTCTCTGAAGAAGAAAGAAGGATGGCCAATAGACACATGAAGAAATGTTCAACATCCCTAGCCATAAAAGAAATGCAAATCAAAACAACATTGAGATTTCACCTCACTCCAGTTAGAACAGCAAAAATCAAGAACTCTAACAACAACAGATGCTGGAGGGGATGTGGACAGAAAGGAACCTTACTTCATTGTTGGTGGGAATGTAAACTTGTTCAACCACTTTGGAAAGCAGTATGGAGGTTCCTCAAAAGACTTCACATAGATCTCCCCTATGATCCAGCAATCCCACTTTTGGGCATTTACCCAAATGTTTACAAACAAGACCACACTAAAGCTACCAGCACAACTATGTTTATTGCAGCATTATTTACCATAGCTAAGGTATGGAACCAACCCAGATGCCCCTCAGTAGATGAATGGATCAAGAAAATGTGGTATATATACACAATGGAATTCTATGCCTCCATCAGAAAGAATGACATTTCCCCATTTGTTAGGAAATGGAAAGGTTTGGAAAAAATTATATTAAGTGAAGTAAGCCAGGCCCAAAGAAGCATAGGTCCCATGGTTTCCCTTATTTGCAATATCTAGTATAGGTATGAGTCAAGCGGAAAAGGTCAGATAATGTGATGTTAGGAAAATGAACCCTTAAATATGTATTTTAATGTTTTCGTTTCTTTCAT
Organism: Dipodomys merriami; assembly: GCF_024711535.1. Classification (NCBI taxonomy): domain Eukaryota; kingdom Metazoa; phylum Chordata; class Mammalia; order Rodentia; family Heteromyidae; genus Dipodomys; species Dipodomys merriami. The sequence continues at coordinate 13,870,685 of NW_027203826.1, read as the reverse complement.
GCATGTGTTTCTAACGCATTTATAAGATTATTTCTTTGTTGCTTTGTATGTCCCTCCCCCACAGTGTAACCCCCGCTTTCACTATATTTGATGTCAGTATAACATGTGGAGGAGATGGGGACAAACAAGTCGTTTAAGGATTCAGGTGGACCTGTTGCAACAATGAGAAGTACAAAATGTCATGTCAAAACCAGCTTTACAATGTCGGTGGGGGGGGGAGGGGGGTATAATTGGGTGGGGGGAGGGAGGAGGCTGGGAAGGGAGGTGAAGGGTAAACAAAGGAGGAGGCTGCAATGCTTGGTAAGAAATGTATGCATTATCCTGCCCATGTAATTGTAGCCCCTCTGTACAGTATGTTCTCAAATAAAATAAAATTAAATTAAAAAAAAAAGAAAAAAAAAAAGAAATCTCTGGTTCTCCCAAACACACAAGATTGTATTGTTAAGAGTATTCCAGCCAGGCGCTGGTGGCTCATGCCTGTAATCCTAGCTACTCAGGAGGCTGAGATCTGAGGATCACGGTTCAAAGCCAGCCCAGGCAGGAAAGTCCATGAGACTCTTATCTCCAATAAACCACTAAAAAACCAGAAGTGGCATTGTGGCTCAAGTGGTAGAGAGCTCACCTTGAGCTGAAGGGCTGAGGGATAGCACCCAGGCCCAGAATTCAAGCCCCACAACTGACAAAATAAAAAAGAGTATTCCATTCTTACCCACTGATAATACCAAGAACCATCACCAGCTGGGCTAGGAGATACACCTCTGTGAACATACAATCCCAGCTCTTAGTTGGCTAATCCAAGAGGATCATGAGTGTCAAGCCAATGAGTTATACAGTGACACTCCTCAAAATGTTAAAAACCCAAGCAGGGCAGGTGCAGATGTAGCTCTGTAACAGTACACTTGCTACCATGCACAAGATCCTAGATTGCTCCCCAGCACCACAGATAAACAGAAGAAAGAAAGGAGGAAGGGAGGAGGGAGGGAAAGAGAGAGGGAAAAGGGAGGAAGGAAGGAAGGAAGGAAGGAAGGAAGGAAGGAAGGAAGGAAGGGAGGAAGGAAGGAAGGGAGGAAGGAAGGAAGGGAGGAAGGAAGGAAGGGAGGAAGGAAGGAAGGAAGGAAGGAAGGAAGGATGCTTCTTACAATGTTGTTACTGAGCAGTCTAATAAATCCAATTTTATCTACTATGCTATGCTATAATAGTCAGAGCCATGTTAAAAGATATTTGCTCATTAAAAATCAACCCATGTTGGGGCTGGGAAGGTGGCTCAGTGGTAGAGCACTTGCCTTACAAGCCTGAGGCCCTGGGTTCGATTCCTCAGCACCACATAAGCAAAAAGCAAAAAGCCGGAAGTGGCGCTGTGGCTCAAGTGGTAGAGTGCTAGCCTTGAGCTGAAGAGCTGAGGGACAGCGTCCAGGCCCAGAGTTCAGCCCCCACGACCGGACCCCCCCAAAAAAAATCAAAATGGAAAGATTTACATGAAGGACATGAAGATTAGCACATAAAAGCCTCATAGTACGTATCACCATGATTAATCTACAAAAAAAGCCAAATGAAATGAACCCTAAGATATGTATTCAAATGTTTTTTTCTTTCATGCTATCGTTTCTAACACATTTATAAGATTATTTCTTTGTTGCTTTGTATGTCCCTCCCCCACAGTATAATCCCTGCTTTCACTGTATTTCATGTCGGTATAATTTGTGGAGGGGAAGGGGAAAAACAAATCATTTAAATAGGGATACAGGTGGACCCATTGCAACAATGAGATGTAAAAGTCGTTATGTTGAAAATGAACTTTACAACTTTGGTGGGGGGGGGAGGATTGGGTAGGGGGGCACGGGGAGGATGGGAAGGGATGGGAAGGGGAAACAAAGGAGGAGGCTACAATGCTTGATAAGAAATGTACTCATTATCTTGCCCATGTAATTGTAACCCCTCTGTACAGTATTTTCACAATAAAAAAAAATCTCACGTTTAAAAGGCAAAAAGAAAAAAGAAAAATTGATAAGCCTCTATTATTGCTTTGTCAATTGAGGAACAAAAAACAAGAAGATATACCAAGAATTTTAGTGCACACTTTAGCCAACTTCTCTATGTAACCATGGTAGAGTTATCAAAAATGGGAAATTAATATTAATATAACACTGTTAAATAATCTATCTACCTTAGCCAAAGTTTACCAATTATTGAAAATAAAAGTCTGATTATTACATTAGGAAAAAAAATCCAACTGAATTGGCAGGTTGGTCAGTTTCTTGAAAAAATTTAAAATGAATCAATTTATAATGAATCAATAGTACTGAAATTTTTTGGTGGAATTAAATGGCCATTTTTTGTATATATCCTAATTTAAGATCTTTTTCAATCCCTTCTATGTAATTTATATGTAATAGCACTAATAGTGCCTGAATGGAACTTCTATGAGGGCTTATTTTAATAGCTTCTGAAGTTCCTAATTAACCTAAAGTGTTTGTTAATTCTAGTGATATAGGAATACCTAAATAAATCAATCCTGGATAATAGAATTTCCCTTTTTCTGAAACAGGACCTCATTACATAATCCATCATAACAAACCAATACTCTATACAAGATCACCTCATAGCCCAAAGTACTGCCCACATTGACATTTGGTTCCTTCTTGGTTCAGGAAAAGTAATATGGCTCTTCTACTCTGAGAGCACAGAAGAGGGACTCACATCTCCTTCTTCCCACTGCCACCCACCTTGGGATTATAGAAGCCAGGTGAGGCTTAGTTTTACCCAGATTTCTTGACATTAAAACTATGGACATGGGGCTGGGAAGTTGGCTCAGTGGTAGAGCGCTTGACTTGCATGCCAGAGGCCCTGGGTTCGATTCCTCAGCACCACATAAGCGAAACGAAAAAAGCCGGAAGTGGCACTGTGGCTCAAGTGGTAGAGCGCTAACCTTGAGCTGAAGAACTGAGGGACAGCGCCCAGGCCCAGAGTTCAGGCCCCATGACCGGACCCAAAAAAAAAAAAAAAAAACTAAGGACATATGGTGTATTTCTTAGGCTGCTTTAAATACCTACCAAAAACACCATTGTGTCAAGTACATGGCCATATTTGTAATACTATTTGAGATTATTCAATTATGAAAGAAAGACAATTAAAAATACGTTTCATGAATAGGGGAAATGTTAAGGAGTCGACAATATAACAGATATGTTAAGATATATATATATATATATAAAGATATACCTCTACCTCTTGAGCTATGTCCCCATCCTTAATCCTTTATTATTTTAAAGTAAAATATAAAAATAGTTCTGAATCATTAGAAAAGCGATTGTGAGCCCTAGCCCTTTATCTAGGGAGGCTGCCTCTTCTCTGCATCCATGAGCTTAGATTTTAGAGTTCTTCTAGAACTTTGGAAACTATGTACAAGCTGACTTGAGTTGTCTGCATAGAAGACCTGTTGTCCTCCTCTTTGACACAACTCTTTCAGCTGTAGCTGCATCGGAGTTGGGAAATGGGTACCTAGATCTTTATTTCCCCAAGCAGTAAGCAACAAGCTAGGTAGGTTAATTCTCCAGCAGACCTAGATGTTGGAGAACAAAGGCCTACTTAGGATTTGTCTTTGGGGTGGTTCACTCTGCTTTTCTTTGTAGAATGTGACTTAACAAAAGTTAGTTTTAAGTAACTGGGATCAAAGAGAGCCCAGGTCAACCTATATCCTTATTTGAGCATTTTGTTATTTCCCTTCCCCTCCCCAAATTAGAAAAATATATGTACAAGATGCAGGGCACCAGAATCAAATACAGTGAAAACAGGGGTTATATCATGGGGGAACAACATACGAAAGAAATTTTAAAAATCACATGGTACATTATAAATACATTAAAAACAACAGCAGGAAAGATAAAATTGATTGTAACAATGAGATGTAGAAGACACAAACTTTACAACTTGTGGGGGGGTTAAGGGGGTTGGGAGGAAGGGATGGTAGGAGAAAACAATGGAGGAGATAACAACGCTCAATAGGAAATGTACTCATTACCTTATTCATGTAACTGTAGCCCCTCTGTACGGTATCTTTACAATAAAAATATATACACAAAAAATGAGAGCCCAGGGCTTGAAAGCACAGAGTTAGCTACTCTTTCTTAACAATGAAAAAAACTTTCCTTTTTAAAATCCATCAATTAATTAATTAATGATCCTGGGAATTGAACCTAAGGACTTATGTTTGCTAGGCAAATGTTCCGCTACTTGAGTCATGTTCCCCGCCCAACAACAAAACAGATGCAGTTAGCTTATTAGTCACCTCACTGCATAATATTATATATTATTCTCGTTGACTTTAATGATCCTACACATTTTTGGGGGGAGGGGGGTTTGGTTGTGGGGCCTGAACTCTGGGCCTGGGCACTGTCCCTCAGCTCTTCAGCTCAAGGCTAGCGCTCTACCACTTGAGCCACCTCACCACTTCCAGCTTTTTTCTTTTTGCTTATGTGATGCTGAGGAATTGAACCCAGGGCCTCAGGCATGCAAGGCAAGCGCTCTACCACTGAGCCAACTTCCCAGCCCGATCCTACACATTTTTATGCAATTAGCAATCACTTTACTGTCATTACTACCAATGACAGCTACCATCTAATACCAACATTTTTCAAAAGAACAATATAAAAGAATCCAGCCATTGCTACCAATGATCCACCAGTGTCCTCCATGACCTCTATTAAAAGATCGATGTGAGTCTGAAAATATGAGTAGAAATACAAAACAAATAATGAGAAAGCTAGATTTAAAACACAGGTATTATAAGAGATAATAAGATGTTTCTTAATAATAAAAAGAGGTAGTTCATCTGGAAGATATAACTTAATGCACATGATAACATGGCTTGAAAATTTATGAGGGAAAAAAAACAAGAAAACTAAAGTGAGAAATAGACAAATTAACAATCTTGCTTGGTAAGTGAAATCTCCAACATGTTAGCAAGAGCAAGTAGATGAAAGTGAATCCCTGCTTTTAGATCTCAAGCCAAAGTCCAGGAGTCCAGCCACTTCTAGCCATTACTCCTCACCCCCATGACAATAAAAAGGCATAATAAACAACAGAGGGGAAAATATTTATTACATGTCAGCCTTGAGAAAAAAGTACTTTAGCACATCTTCAGCCATACATCAGCTCCATATTAAAGAGGGAGAATTGGGGGCAGGGACTAAGAACCCTATCCATAGTTAAAATAGTCCCAAGTCTCAGTCTGGCCTGGTTGACCATTAGCTAGATTTGTCTCTGGAGAAGTTAGGGAGAAGTTGTTATCACTTTGCCACTGGGACAAGAGGAGTAAGTAGCCTAGAGTGTGTTCTCCTGAGTTTGTGGCCTGCTTTCTTTAAGACAATAGGAAGAAAGCATTGCCTAATTGAGGGATAGTTTGCCTTCTACACAAAATGCTTATAGGTCATTATTCTCTTTCCTGGAGCCTAGATGGTTGTAAAATGACAGCAACAGAGCATAGTTCAAAGAGCACAGATACAAAGTTGGGGCACTTTAGTTCATTCATATGATCCAGTAAAGGAATCTCTTAGGGTGCCTCTTATAAAAGCATTAATAAGAATATCAAAGAGGTGAATAGAATAGTACTATCTAGCAAAGAATTTACAGACTGATACACCTGATTAATAGTCAAATATATTTCTTCCAGTGGAGATGCAAATTTGTTAAATTACTGTATATACTATACAGTAATTACCAAGAAACGAAAAAAATAAACAAGTTTGCTTTGTTTTCTTTTTGTTGTTGTTGTTGTTTGGTTAGTCGTGGAGCTTGAGCTCTGGGCTTGGGCACTATCCCTCAGCTCTTCAGCTCAAGGTGAGCACTCTACCACTTGAGCCACAGTGCCACTCCCTGTTTTCTAGTGGTTTACTGTAACTCCTGCTTTCACTGTATTTGATGTTGGTATAACTTGTGGAGGGGAAGGAAAAAAACAAAGCATTTAAATAGGGATACAGGTGGACCCATTGCAAAAAAAAATGAGTCTCACAGACTTTCCTTCCAGGGCTGGCTTTGAGCCACTATCCTCAGATCTCAGCCTCCTGAGTAGCTAGTATTATAGGCGTGAGCCACCGGCCCCTGGCTTGCTTTGTTTTTTCTTCTGTGAGTATCTGTCTCTCAGAAGAAAAAGCTCCAAAGCTGGGCAGCTGGATATGAGTGGGTGATTTTCTGCTCATCCATTCCAAACCTTGTATTCCCAAGTGTCCATGAGGTCCTTATAAACACCACTCAAAACTACATCTTGTGGGTAAGGTGGCTCAGACCTGTAATCCTAGCTATCAGAAGGTTTTAGCAGGAGGACTGTGAGTTCAAAGCCAGCCTGTGCTACCTCATAAAAATGTGTCTCACAAAACCATGAACAGGGTGTTTAGTTCAGTAAAATAGGGTCTGTCTAGCAGGCACAGACCTTGAACTTGAGTCTCAGAAATGAAAGTGAGGGAAGGAAACATATATCTAAAGCAAAATACACACATACACACACACACACACACACACACACACACGCGCACACACACACACACACACACACACACACACACACACAAACTATTTTTTCTCTATATGCCAAACTTTCAATCATACTCATTATGATACCACACCTAGCATTATGTCACAGATTTTTGAACATCTCTGTAATTATTGGTCTTGGTCTGTATCACCAGACCCCAGAACAGGAAGCACATGTACTTTGTTTGCTGACACAGACATAGCACAGTGTCTGTTTCAAAGGGATCACTCAATAGTGAACACTATTTTTTTTTTAGCAACGGTCAAGTTTGTTTTCAAATAAAATCTTGTTCATTTGCATACTTCCTAACCTTCCAGAAGGAAAACTTTTAATGTCAACTGAATGTAAAATAAACTTGAAGTCAAATACTAAAAGAGGCATGATTTTGGCTAACATAAAGTTTCCTTAACAATTAAAGTGAACTCCCATGAACTGAAATAACAGTATTCTCAAATTGCATGAAGGACTTAGTACAATAAAGATGTGTGTGTATGTGTGTGTGTGTATGTGTGTGGACACACATGTGCTAACAAATTGCATTGCTTAGTACCAGTCAAAATAAGTGTCCTTAGATATCAAAACAATTCAGAGAGAAATTAGAAAGTAATTCCCATCCAAAACAAATGAAGTATCAGCCTCTGAAGAAATCTTGTGGCACTCTAATACTTAATAGTTTAATCAACTCAACAAAGAACAATTATTTTGAATGGTTTAAATGGGGATGCAGCTAAAAGATGACCTATTTAAGCATCTTTACAAATAGTGCTTTTATCCATGAGCAAATGGAGCCAATAAAGGGAAATGTGGAAATGGTTATTAGTCTGTCATTTGCTTGGGGTAATTTCCTATCCCTGTTTGCTTCTCCAGGTTCTTTTGTGGATATATCTCAAATGCTAAAACTGACAATCTTTCCAGCCTTAGGCCTATGCTAAAGCCAAACAGAAAGTAATGGCTATATATTTATTGTTGGATCTCCAGCCAAAAGATAAATGTAAGTCAAAATAACATTGAGATTCCACCTTACCCAGTTAGAATAGCCATTATCCTGAAACCCAATAATAACAGATGCTGGAGAGGATATGGCCAAAAGGGAACACTACTACACTGTTGGTAGGAGTGCAAATGTGTTCAACTACTCTGGAAAGCAGTATGGAAATTCATCAAAAGACTAAACATAGAACTCCCCTAAAACCCAGAAATTAGTTATTTTTTCTTTCCTATAGTTTGTCCCCTGTTCCCTGTTATCACTGTATTTGATTTTGGTACCCTGGATACTGTATATATGTTTATCTGAATTAGAGAAGGGAAAGGGAACATCAAAATGGTGATAAAAAGGACAAAGGGTGAAGCAATGCAACAGCAATACTCACAGGACAATATGTTGGAAATTAACTGTACAACTTGGGGAGGAGTAAGGGAAGGAAAGTGGGAGAAAAATGAGGGAGAGGGTAACAAGTTCAAAAAGAAATGTACTCACTACTTTACATATATAAAACTGTAACCCCTCCATATATCACTTTGACAATAAAATTAAATTTAATAAAAATATATGTATTGTTGGAAAATGTTTGAGAAGATAACCTTTATATCCCTCAACAGTTTCTTTGTATCTTGAGTTTGTTAATAAAAGGTAAATGTAATTGGGTACCAGTGGTTCACATCTGTAATCCTAGCTATTCAAGAAGCTGAGACCTGGAGGCCTGAGTTTCATATGATGCCAGGCAGGGCAGAAAAGTCCTCAAGACTCTATCTCAATAATAATCAGCAAAAAGCTGGAATGGAGCTTTAGCTCAAGTGGTAGAGTGCCAAACATAAGCAAACATCTGAGCAAGAATGAAGCCCTGAGTTCAAACCCCAGTACCAGAAAGAAAAGAAAAGAAAAAGAGACGAGACAAGGACATAGCATCTGACTCTCCTGGTTCTGAGGTACAATGAAAGCCAAGTCATGTTGACTTCTTTTTCTACTTGTAATTCATAATATTGTGTTATATTTTCACGTGTTGTTACATACCTAAGAAAGCTTTCTTACAGAATAACGATTTGATCTATTTCCTGTTGGCAAACAGCTCTTTTGATTAGATTTTCTTTCTTCCTTTTTTCTCTTTCTTTCCTTCCTTCCTTCCTTCCTTTCTTTCCTTCCTTCCTTCCTTTCTTTCCTCCCTTCCTTCCTCCCTCCCTCCCTTCCTTCGTTCCTTCCTTCCTTCATTCCTTCTTTTCTTCCTTCCTTCCTTCCTTCCTTCCTTCCTTCGTTCCTTCTTTTCTTCCTTCCTTCCTTCCTTCCTTCCTTCCTTCCTCTCTGTCTCTTTCAGTCTGTCTGTCTGTCTCTGTCTCTGTCTCTCTGTCCCTCTCTGTCTATGTCTCTGTCTATGTCTCTCTGTCTCTCTGTCTCTGTCTCTTTCTCTCTCTCTCTCTCTATCTCTCTTCCAGTTATGGGGCTTGAATTCAGGGCCTAAGCACTGTCCCACTCTCCCTGAGCTCTTTAGCTCACGGCTAGTGCTCTACCACGCTGAGCCACTATACCACTTCTGGTTGTCTGGTGGTTAATAAGACTCTAATGGACTTTCCTACACTAGCTAGCTTTGAACAGCAGTCTTCATATCTCAGCTTCATAAATAGTTTGAATTACAGGCATGAGCCACTAGCACCTGGCCTCAGATTTTCAACACTATGCATAGCTTTACTAATCAGCCAATATTTTGTGACTGTCTTCTCTGTGTGAAAGATTACATATTTACTTTGGGCAGTACTGTGTTTTGAATCAGAGCTTTGTGCTTATCAGTCAGGTACCCTGCCACTTAAGTCATGCAGTTAGCCCTTTGTTATTCCAGCTATTTTGAGATAGGGTCTCATTTTTTGCCAGGGCTGGCCAAAACCATGATCCCCCAATTTATGCTTCCCACCATAGTTGGGATGACCGTTGTGTGCCAGCACATCCCGCAATTTCTTTTGAGATGGATTCTCATGAACTTTCTTGTCTAGATAGACATGGCACCACAATCCTGATTTCAGCCTCCTTCATGGATAGAATGACAGACACATAATCACTGTCCCCAACTATTGTCTGGCCTGGAATTCCTAGAACCCTTTATCCAGGCTGGCCTTGATACATGAACATCTCAATCTTTGCCTCCTAAGTAGTTAGGACAATCAGCATGAGCAACCTCATCCAGTGGTAAGAGCATTGCTGTCATAAATTTTATATATAGCTAGACAATCTTTCCATGTGTTTTATGCTTCTGTAGGGTGAGCATATTCAACTCCCACTCAATGAGTATACTTGATCTTCCCAGTCAATAATATTCCCAGTCTTCATTTTTTATGATTGTTAAGACAATTGAAGTATGAAGCTACAGTAGTAGCCAAGTTACATATTCCTGCAGACACAAGAGTGCTTGTCTGGGGGCCGGGGGAGTAGCCTAAAAATAGGGCAATTGAACATTGGGAAATTTTAAAATCCACTTTAAAAGAATTTTTCTCAAAAACTCTAAGGTAATATTTCCACCCTTAAGATTCAACTAGATTCTTCCCATATCCTCCCCCACCTACCACAGGAATGATTTAGTGACTAAGGCTGGTGTCACCAAAATGTTCTGGGGACAGCAGGAGAGACCGGTGACTCACCAGGCACTAGAAAGGAAAAAATATTCAAGAAAAGTAACATCATTGGTATTTGAAATATCTCAATACTGTGAATCTCTTCCTAAAAATAAGGACAACTAAATAATTCTATTCTCTGACCAAAAAGAAGCCACAAATCAAAACAATTGTGACAGCATGTAGAACAAATTATAATTACTTAAAGTATCATCATGATTACTCACAAAAAAACTTAACATTTGCCGACTATTTATTTTTCTCGTCAAAATGCATTATTTTGTGTGTAGTTCGTACCCTCAGTTCACCCAATTGCTCTCCATAAACGTTCTTTCCGGTGGCTGAGACATCAGTGGTGATCAATGCTAAGGCCTTCTTTTAAGCAGAAGATCTGAGAAGTGGATGAATACTTGGGAAACATGCATGAGGTCTGTAAATGAGCACAAAAGGGTAGAAAAGACCTGAGGGCTTTGGACTATTCTAGCAAAGCCATGGGCAAAGAGAGACCCCTAGAAGCTAATGGCATGGTTTCTGGCATTACTGGCTTACTTTTTTTCCTTTTATCTCTTATTTTCCTGAGATTCTTCCCCTCCTTCACTTTTCTCCACTTCCTCCTCCCTTTTCTCCTCCCCATTCTGCCCCTCTTCCCTCTCTTTCTTCCTTCCCTGCCCCTCCCTTCCCCTTCCTCCTCTCCCACACCCTCCTCCATTCCTCCCCTCTTCCAAACCCGTGGCCTCAAAGACACCCTTCTCCTGCTGCACCTTCTGTAGGGCTATGATTACAGGAATGTGTCACTACACCAGTTCTTCTGTCCTTCATTTGATCCCTGTTTCTGATTTATTTCTCCTGAACTTATGTCTATATAGCCTTCATTGCTGGACACAGAAGAGTCAGTGTGTAAAGGGAGAGAGCCACAGTGGTGAACCCATCTAGAGCAGCCCACTGGCCTTTGGCAAGGGAAGTCTCCACTTTTCTGATGAGACTACAGCTCTGCCAGCCTATCCTAGTGTGAAGTCTGTCCCTGCACACCCAGTTGCTATATTTTGTAGAGCTCTTCACCAGAAATATAATAAATGTCAGTAACCCATTTTTAAAATTTTGAAGATTATAAGAATATTAAAATTATATAGAGATTGTAAGAATATAAAAATCTTGTGTGAGGTGTGGGTGGCTCACACATGTAATCCTGGCTACTCGGGAAGCTGATATCTGAGGATTGTGGTTAGAAACTAGTCTGGGCAGAAACAATTGTAAACCTGTCATCTCTAATTAATCAGACACAGAAAAAGCCAGAAGTAGAGCTGTGGCTCAATTGGTAGAACACTATCTTTTGGAAAAAGAAGCTCAGTGGCAGAACCAAGGCCTTGAGTTCAAGTCTCAGGACTGGCGTGTGTGTGTGTGTGTGTGTGTGTGTGTGTGTGCGCGCACGCGCACACACACACACAAAGGTGGAACAAAGGGTAAACAAATACAGGAGTGGTGTTCACTAGACACTACGTGAAAAATGAACTGTACAACTTGTGGGTGAGGATGGGAAGGATAAATTGGGAGAGAGCAAGAGAAGGGGGTGACATGGTTCAAAAAGAAATGTACTCATTACCTGACTTTTGTAACTGTAACCCTGCTGTACATTGCCTTTATGATAACAATAAAATATATTTCAATAAATACATAAATTATGCCCTGAACTATTGTAAGCAAATAATCTTATGGTGCCAGAAAAGAAGAAGACACACACACACACACACACACACACACACACACACACACACAAAACCTTTGAGGGTTTGTCAACAAAACAAAACAAAACAACCCACAAGGTAGAGGCATAAATCCAGCCACCCTCAACACAAAAAACAAGTGCAGCATTACAATAAAATGGTCTATGAACCAAAGCAGAAAGGGAGCCAGATTTGGAGTGTGGCCAGAGGTTGCTGAATGAGTCACACATCGATCCCTGTTTGATAGGCTGCCTGCAGTTGAACTGTGTTTGACTCTCTGCTTGTTAATTTGCCCGGATGCCATGATATCAGGAACTTTCTACGTGTAAGTTCTGCAAGTTGCTTAGCCAAAAGTACAGTTATATTGCTCTTAAACTAGTTTTAATTCTAGTGGGTTTTTTTAATCTTATTTACGCATTTTTTTCTTCCACTAACTCTACATATGTTGACTTATTTTTTTCCTCCTAATCCATTTTTCATTACTCTTGGCTTCCTTGCTGTTAAGAAAAAAAATAACTGTTTCATGCACACTCACACACAAATAAAATAAAATAATCAAATAATCAAATAAAATATACCACAAGGCTCCCCCTGACTGGCCAAAATCAGAGCAAACTAAAATTATGAAACAATGCTATGTATCCAATGCTGTCATAGCATTGAACAAATAAATACATACATAGAACAAATAAATATCCATGATTCTATAGAATTAAATTAAAAAATAAGCGAATGAATGGTATGGAAAATAAATGTCTCTTCTATATAGTAGAAATTCAACTAAATTGAGATGGATAGGGTTGGGGCCTGGGGGTAAAACAATGGATGACTGGTCCTGATGTGTTCAATTCAACTGACACGTTGAACACCTTTGTACAACTACTTAAAGATAATACAAAAAATATTCTAGGGCAGGAAGAAAGAAAACACTACAGAGAATCTCTACTATTCAGCTATCACAAGGAGAGTTGAAGACAAGAGCTGTACATGGATGAAAATGATTCATGGGTGAAGGTTTGAAGAGAAAGGATTGGTATGGTTTCAGAATATGTCTCCAGGATCCTTGTCAACTACAAAGAAATAAATAGGAATGGTCCAGGACAGACTCTTTTACCACAGGCTCAAGGTAAACAACATCTATATGATTGATTTACCGAGGCATCACAACATCATTTCTGTGCTATTCTTCACTCCAATCATGAGGAAACAGCAAAATCCAAGTTGAAAGACATTCTAAAAAATAGCTGAGCTGGTACTCTGAAATAATATCAAGTGATAAAAGGCAATGAGGGACAGAAACTGTTCCAAGCTGGAAGAGACTGGAGAGAATTTACAAGGAAATACAACCCAGTGTCCTAAATAGAATCTGGGAACAGAGAAAAGTGATGAAAATTGGTAAAAATTTGAGGAAAAAGTCTGTTGTGTATCAATAATACTGTACTGGCATTAATTTTCTATTTTTGACTGTTATATTATGGTTATGTAAGCTGTTAACAGTAGGGGAAGCTGGTAAAGTACAAAGGAACTTTTCATATTATTCTTTGAACTTCTCTGGAAGCTTAAAATAGGTTAAAATAAAAAGTTGTAAAGATATAAAATCATATAAAAATAGTGAGTGGTTGGTGAGGCAAACACTAGGATGCCAGTTTCAGCCAGGGAAAATAAACTGAAGGGGGGGGTGACAGATTTTGATTCAATATTTAAGGTATGAAAAGAATCAACAGAAGTGACCCATGATTTATCCAAACCAGCCCAAAGTAAGCAACTAGCTTTGTACTCAGATTTTCCCGCTTAGTAGTCTCCTGAAGGGAGAGACGAGGAGAAAGAGGTCAAGGATAACTACAGAGAAAAGGAAAATAGTGCATTATACACTTATCACTGTGTGAAATATTACATGATATACTTACTGTCTTCTACTTTTGTGTCAAAAGAATGTCCACTGAGAATAAAATCAACATGGTTATGAACAAAGAAAATTACATTTCTTTGAAGCTAAGTAGGATTTCAATCTGGAAAAAAAGAGGTTCATGTAGTATTGAAAAGGTGCTCCAAGTTTTTGCAAAATGACAACTCCATTACAGCTTTAAACCACAAAGGACTGATATTTGCATCACTTGTTAATCAGGAATTGCAGCCTCCTGGAAAAGGTTAAGCCTAAACTGGCTCTGGAATAAGAAAGCTCAGTGATTTTTCCAAGTCTTTCTATTTCCTAACAAATGGGGCAATGTCATTCTTTCTGATGGAGGCATAGAATTCCATTGTTTATATATACCACATTTTCTTGATCCATTCATCTACTGAGGGGCATCTGGGCTGGTTCCATATCTTAGCTATGGTAAATAATGCTGCAGTAAGCATGGTTGTGCTGGTAGCTTTAGTATGGCCTTGTTTGTGATCATTTGAGTAAATGTCCAAAAGTGGGGTTGCTGGGTCATAGGGGAGCTCTATGTGGAGTCTTTTGAGGAACCTCCATACTACTTTCCAAGGTGGTTGAACAAGTTTACACTCCCACCAACAATGCAGTAAGGCTCCCTTCTGTCCACATCCCCTCCAGCATCTGTTGTTATTAGAGTTCTTGATTATAGCCATTCTAACTGGGGTGAGGTGGTATGTCAATGTTGTTTTGATTTGCATTTCTTTTATGGCTAGAGAGGTTGAGCATTTCTTCATGTGTCTATTGGCCATCCTTCTTTCCTCTTCAGAGAAGTTTCTCTGTAAGTCTTTAGCCCACTTAGAAAGATAGGTCCCATGGTTTCCCTTATTTGCAATAACTACTATATGTCTGAGACAAGCAGAAACAGTCAGATAAGTTGATGTTAGGTGAAATGAACCCCAAGATAAGGACTCAAATGGTTTTTCTTTCTTGCTATTGTTTCTAACATATTTATAAGATGATTTCTTTGTTGCTTTGTATGTCCCTCCCCCAAGGTATAACCCCTGTTTTCACTGTATTTGATGTTGGTATAATTTGTGGAGGGGAAGAGAAAAAACAAATTGTTTAAATAGGGATACAGGTGGACCAATGGCGACAATGAAATGTACAAGATGTTATGTTGAAAAACGAACTTTACAACTTAGGCACACGGCAGGGGAGGGGGAAGAAGGGGAAACAAAGGAGGAGGCAACAATGCTTGATAAAAAATGTACTTATTGCCTTGCTCATGTAATTGTAAGCCCTCTGTATGGTATTTTCATAATAAAAAATATATTGAAAAAAAGAAAGCTCAGTGATACCTGTTGATCAATGGGGAAAAGAGAAAGCAAGAGAGGTTTGTTTGTTGTTGTTTGAGCAAAACATGATGCATACACATAAACATCTGCAATACCATAATGAAACCCTGTGGTGCCATTAACAAACATTTCCAAATAGAAAAAGAGAAAAAATGGCAGGAAAGTAAAACAGGTTTAGATGGTGGTGGAGACCAGAAGAAGCTGGGAGGGCTAACAGGCATATCAGGACGAATATAGTTAGCTAGTCAATTTGCATGTATGAAAATAGAACAGTGAAACCTATTGAATTTGCTTTTAAAAAGGAGAGTAAGGTTAGAGAAAAGTGATAGACAAGATGAAGTCTTCTGAAGTATGTGTATGTGAAAATGTCACAATGAAACACCCTTGAAAATAAATGCTAATAAATAAATAAAAATAAAGTTAAGCTGCCGTGTAAATAAAAAGGAGAGAAAACCTGAGGGGGGATGGAAATCCCTTAGTTACTGTTACTTTGCTAGTCACGTGACTAGGCAACACATTCCCCTAAGCTTTGCCATAGGAGACTAACCCAAAGGAAAATCCCAAGGTAATAGTTACCTAAGTGATTGTTCCAGGAATTTGGAGGGAGCTCAACAGTAAACCAGTTGAAACCACTCACTTTTCACTTAGGCCAGAACCAGTATCTGGGTAGCTTTTGATGTCAGAGGCCCAAAATGTACCTTCAGAGTATGTGGACCTGGTACTTTGTAAACAGGCATCCTGTGGAGAGCCAGTATTTTTTATGCTCAAGCTCAGGATATCTCTACTTTTCCTACCTGCTGTCACTTTTTTTCCCCTGCTTTCAGGTGACTTTATTCATCTCATAAATACTGCTAACCTAGCCTTGGCGAGACAGATGGAGGGTTGGGCTCTGCTTCCTTACGTTTGGCAGCTTCCCAAATTATCTGTCTTCTGCAAAGCTCAGAACCATAGTGACAAGTGTGTTTCACAACCGGCAAACACGACTGTGCCTCTTTCGATAACATAAAAAAGGGGTTGTATGAGGTCACCATCTCTGAGGAGTTGGGAGAAAGAAGACAAATGTACAGACAGTCAGTAGAGATTGATGCTTCAAGTCTCTAGGGGTAGGGTAGGGTGGGAATGGTTGACTCCCAGAGATGTGTGTCTACACTCAATGCAACATTTCAGCTATGGAGTGGCTCCTCTTAGATGGAATTTCTCCATGATCTCCCCACCTCCTCCATCCATTTAAGATCTCTGCATCAGCATTTGAACTCAGGACCTCATATTTGCTAGGCAGGTGCTCTGTCACTTGAGCTACACCCCTTGCAAAGAAGAGCATTCTCTAGAACGTATATTCATTTATGACAGAAAGACTGAGAACATGTGAGAGATAATCAGTAAAACTACATCTAACAATTATGGGGATAAAGATACATATTGCTTAAATTAAAATCAGAATACCTGAAAGAAACTTGCTAGGTGTGTGTGTTGGAAGAGGAGCTTTTAATTCAAGAATAAAATTCTCCACAAGAGTGATAGCAACACAAACAAATCACTTTTTTAAAAAATTGCTCATTAGGGCTGGGAAGGTGGTTCAGTGGTAGAGCCCTTGCCTTGCATGCATGAGGCCCTGGGTTCAATTCCCCAGCACCACATAAGCAGAAAAAAAAGCCAGAAGTGGCACTGTGGCTCAAGTGGTAGAGTGCTAGCCTTGAGCTGAAGAGCTGAGGGACAACGCCCAGGCCCAGAGTTCAGGCCCCACAACCAGACGACCCCCCTCAAAAAATGCCACGGCCTAGTGTCCTCTTTTCAGTAATTCTTATTGAATTTCTAATAGCTGGGGCTGGGTATGGATGTTGAAAAGTGTCCAAAGATTAGCTATGGCTGTCAACTTTGGAAACAAGTGTTCTAGCTGAGTTGACATTGTTTAGAAGTTAACAGTCCTATTGCTCTAGAAATAAAAAAAAAGTTTCCATTTGTATAGGGATAATACACTGAATTTAACCTGCAAAGACTTATCTGTGTGAGTTTGAATACAGAAATAAATATTCTTTTTTTATTGTGAAAATACCGTACAGAGGGGTTACAATTACATGGGCAAGGTAATGAGTACATTTCTTATCAAGCATTGTAGCCTCCTCCTTTATTTCACCTTTAACATCCCTCTCCTCCTCCCCCTGCCAAAGTTGTAAAGTTCATTTTTTCGACGTAACGTTTTGTACATCTCATTGCTGCAATGGGTTGAATACGAAAATAAATATTCTGTAAATATTTTTTAAAATATCACCAAAGAGATTTTAATGGACCTCTCCACTAAACTAAGTAAAAAATAAACATTAAAGATGTTTAAATTTAAATATGCCTGTCACTTTACTGTAGTAAAAAAAATTACATTTTTGCAAGCTGTGTCATAATTCCATTTCTAAAGAAGCATTGTTTGACTTTAATACAAATAGATGCCAGGAAATATGTTGAGCAAAGTTAACCTAAATAATGGTAAGTGTAACTGTTTTCCTGAAATTTAACCTCATGATCCAAATGAACTTTTTGTGTTGTGTTTCTGTTTCTTACTATGCAGCCTGTGCTGGCTGAACTGGGGATCGTCCTGCCTCTTCCTTCCAAATCCACACCTGGTAAAAAACCTTTTATGATATTTCTTTGGTACAACTAAGAATGGAATGCAGGGTCCTGTACATGCCAGCAAAACACTCTCCCAGTGAAAAGCTACATGTCCAGTCCTGATGTAGCTGGATATCTACCTTACCCTAACCTGGTTTGTCAAGGTGGACAGGATGGCTGAAAGCCAGATGTCTCTCTTCAGCTGAGCTGGCTGAAACTGGTTGGGCCCTAGATGGCTGTCTGTCAGAGTGACCACTGGGTCACCTCAACTTCATTTTAAACCTTCTGCATGCTAGATGGATGACACATCCTCATGTGGTGACTGTGGACACATGCCATGGCAGTGACTGGAGAAAGAGCCATAAAAGGAGCAAAGGGAAATCGTACCCACATTCCTGGAAAATCTCCAGCCATTCCCAGCAAAGACATGAGCATCCTTCTCCTCCGTTCACTTCTCTGTCTCCTTCCTATCTGCAACCTCCTGACCTCCAAGTTGATGGGTTTTCCTCCCACTTCACCTATTCTGGGCCAAAAATACCCTTTCCAGTTGATCTTCACAGATGTTCAGTCTTCCACAATTCTGAAAGGAAAAATTGAGTACCTCCCTTTTGAAAACAAAACCAGTTTGAGGTAAAAACTTATACCACAGACATCGCTGAAAAGAATAAAACCAAGAGAATGGATTTTCTTATGTCATTCAAGTACATTATAAATTTTAAATTATCTTGGGAATAAAAAAATAATGTTTTCAGTTTAATAGCCCTTTTCTCCCAGCCCCCAGAAAATTATTACTACTAGGTATATATCTAAATGTATACTTCGATCTATCTAGTTAGATACTAAATGAATCACATATAGTCATACAATTGAAAATCAAATGGTAAGTTATACTAGTAATATTCTTCATTAATGTGTCAATGTTTTAAAACCAACCAAAAGGAAATAAACAATCTGCTAGGGAGTTCTTTGCTTCTGAAGTATTTCTTGGTACAAGATGTAAGGAAACTTTCATCCCAGAGATAACCAATAAAAAATGAGATGCAAGAGAAGAGAAGGAACTCTCAGGCATAAACTTCGATGGAGATTTCTGGAAAGCAGAGGAGGAGTGGGGGAAGGATGTGAGTTGTGTGGAAGGGTGCAGGGGAGGGATAGGGAGGAATGTGGGGATGGAGTGGAGGAGGTGTGGAGAAGGTGTGCAGGGAGAAGGTGAGGCAGCCCTGACAAGTCTGTTGGCCAGACATGAGATGACAGGACAGGTCCTCTTAGCAGGTGGTTGGAGCATCCCAGGGTCTGGTCATTTGGTAAATTTCACTAGTCATGAGGATGATATTGTCAAGAAACCTCTTCCTTATGGTTAAAAAGATTCCCTCAAGTAAGACATGCATCTATGGTGGGTTCATTTTGGGGAAACATAAGTTGGTACCCTTGTCCTGTGAGTTTTGTCCTTTCAGAAGACTAGAAAGATGAAGGGACACCTTAGCCACAAAGGAGAAAAGAGACATACTGCAGTTTTATGGGATAGGACTCAAAACTGTCTTGTCTCCATGTGGGGATTCTGTCTACTTTTCACTGTTATAAACTGTGAATGGATTTGTAAAAGTCCTAATTAAACCGAACACATCTTCAGATTCTGTTCCGAGAACCTGACCGCTTCTGTTATCCTTTCCAGTTGATCCAACAGTCACAAAAACAGGTAAGTTTTATTTATACAATCTTTACTTTCCTATCCTCTCTAAACAAAGTAACAGATTGATTAATGTGATCACACTATCTAGTTTGATCCCCAACAATTCTGGGTGACAGCTTTTGCAATCATTAAATGTTTGACAGTTTTCAACCCCACAAATTAAGATCCCCAAGTTTCTAACTGGAAAAACAGCTAAAGTTCCTCTATTGAGCAAATCTTGCTAAAAGAGTTGTGTGTGTGTGTGTGTGTGTGTGTGTGTGTGTGTGTGTGTTTAATTTCTGATTTTTACAGAAAATTGAGACTAGAATCTTCATATCACCGGGCAGAAGATGTAGCTTCCCATGGTGCTGTTTCACTTAGCAAAATATTCTTTCCAGTGGGTATTTGGTGGACTGGGTGTGTCCTTCAGTGGTAAAGCATAGGGCCAGCATGTGTGTGGCCCCGGGTTCAGTCCCCAGCACCAAAGAAACTCAACCAAGCAAACAGGCAAACAAACAGAAGTGTATTTGGTAAGGTATAGTATTCAGGGAACACAAAGCTCATGGTTATACGTTTAAAAACTGCAGTCTAGCCAGGTGCCAGTGGTTCATGCATGTAATCCTACCTACCCTACTAAGGAAGCTGGGATTTGAAGATCAACCCAGGATCTCCTGCCAACTCAGGCAGGAGAAAGTCTGTGAGACTCTTCTCCTATTAACTACTAAAATGTTGGAAATAGAGCAGTGGCTTAAAGTGGTAGACTGATAGCCTTCATCATAAAGGCTCAGGAACAGTGCTCAGGCCCTGAAATCAAGCTCCAGGATACACACACACACACACACACACACACACACACACACACACACACACACACACACACACACACACACACACACACACTAGCAGCAGCAGCATGAGACAAGTTTTTCTCTATATGTGGAAACTAGAACTAATTTATAAATGTACAAATAAAGACATAAGGTGTTGTATCCGAGTGTATACAAATATATTTAATTGAAATATGGTATTTTCAGGGGAGAATTCAAATGGTAACATTCCTTAGGAAAACTAACTCATAGTCCAACAAAATGAATAGCAGGAAACTGGCACATGTGTGGGGGAAGGTCAAGGGAAGGAGAGAAATGCAGTCCTAATATTCAATGCATATCCAATGAAATTAAGAAAACTGAGGGAAGGGGTTGGGTTGGGACAAATGGGAAGAATGATGAAAGGGTTGGCATCGATCAGGATGCATTGCACTTAGAAACTGATTAATTAATGGTAATTCTTTTGTACCACTAAAGATAATAAATATGCAATTTTAAAAAAAGCCTAGAAGCCAGGCACTGGTGGCTCACACCTGTAATCCTAGCTACTCAGGAGGCTGAGAGCTGAGGATCACAATTCAAAGCCAGCCTAGGCAGAAAAATCCATAAGACTCTTATCTCCAGCTAACTACCAGAAAACTGGAAGTGGTGCTATGGCTCAAAGTGGTAGAATGCTAGCCTTGAATGAAAAAGCTCAAGGATGGTACCAAAGCCCTGAGTTCAAGCCCCATGACCACCAAAGCAAAAAAACAAAACAAGCAAAAGCTCCGAAAAACTAGGTGTGGTGGTACACACATATAATGAGAATCATGAGATTGATGCCAAGAAAACAAAAAGACCCATGTTTGTTTTTTCAGGTTTGCTCACAGGGATCAGTGGAATATTTTTCTCTATCTTGGATCTATTTACCTAACATTTTTGCAGGTTGACTCTGTTTGTGTTTACTAAATATAAATAGCATCTTATTCAACATGAATAGCCATCTCAGGGTTTCAGTGAGTAGTATCACTCAAAATGAAAACACACAAGTACACAAGCACACACACATGCACACATACATGCACATACATGCACATGGACAGGTACATGAACACAGATATGTAGTAAAGCCTAAGGGAATGGTGATCATTTCCAAGATTCTTTGTTTTCATCTCAGCATTATTGACATGTTAGGCTAGAAAATCCTGTTATAGAAAATTCCTGTGTGCATTACATGTAGCACCATCTCTGGCCTCACTACCCACTAATATTACTCATTAGTATTCCCTTCTAGTTGTGACACCCCCAAAATAATCTCTGAAGAGCATTCATGTCCCTTAAGGGGGCAAAATTATCTCAGGGAAAAGCTGACTTCAGTACAACCATCCAAAAGGGAATTCTAAAAGCCTTGTTTAGATTACATCATGTAAGTGTTACTTCACAAACATCCCCCAAAGATGGCTGTCAACTCCAGGGACTCCATGATGGCCTGTAATATGCTGACCTGTATCAGAGCTGTGCAGAGACCATACGAGGCTGGGCACTTGATCTGTTATCATCTTTATCATGTAAGTGGCTGTCTTTAGTGGAGCCATTAAGGGACGGCCTTTTTAGACTGTAACTGCCTGCTAAGGCAAACACTCCTCTGAGTGTCCTAAGAGACACGTTTGTCACAATGACTAGTTTTCACAACTATAGATCAGTGACCATCATGGTTGTTGCTACAAAGCTTAATTCACCTCATAATTTCCCATTAAAGGTCTTTAAAAAAATAAGTAAGGAAAATCACTTTATCTTAAAACAAGTTGTATAAGCACCCAATCATCCCATGTAGTAACACTAGCAAAGAACAGTATATTTACTAAAAAGCAAATGCTACAGGTTCTACAGATCAATTTTAAAATGTTTCAAAGTTCCTCTTTCCTTACTAAAATTAAAAATGCTTCTGTTTCCCAGTTCTGGGATTAAAGCTTTGGCCAGCTTAATAATGTCCTTAAAATGCTACAGAAAGCAATTACTTTCAAATTACAAAAAAAAGTTGGTATAGTATGATTAATCTCCCAGGAATAAGTATGGGGTATTAGAATGCATATTTAAATATCAATATATTTACTATTTAATATTAAAATTAATATTAAAATATTAAAATTAGATATTTAGATGTACCTGATAGATTAGTACTTAAACATAAAATGCTTCAGCTAATAGGAATTTTTTCATGGCCCTGCTCTTTATTGGACAGAGAAAAAGGAAAACAAATACCTGCTCTAGCTCTGTATAAAGCAAGAAAAAATTAGGGATTTTTTTTGTTGTTGGTTTTTGGTGAGCCTTGAATTCAAAGCTTGGGCACTGTTCCTGAGCTCTTTTGCTCAAAGCTGGTGCTCTACCACTTTGAGCCACAGCACCACTTCCGGTTTTCTGGTGGTTAACTGGAGGTAAAAGTGTCACAGTGATTTTTCTGCCCTGGCTGGCTTTGAACTACAATCCTCAGATCTCAGTCTGAGTAGCCAGGGTTATATAGGGATGAGCCACTGGTGCCCGGCAAATTTTTTTTTTCACTATTATAAGGTGATTTTTGAAAAACCACCACCAATCAAAAATTTAGAAATTTAACATGGCTCCTTTAGGATACTTTGACACTTCATGAAAGTGTCAAACACATGTACAAATATGGATTGAATCATAGGTCTAAGAGGAAAGGTCACTTTGGACCTAGAACATCCTGCTTTTTATTTAGTTAGTTTTGATTACATCAGGGTTGGAAGTCAGGGTCTTACACTTTACTAAACAGAAGTTCTACTCTTGAGTTGGGCCTCTAGACCTTTTTCTCACTGATTAGGATTTGTGATAGGGTCTTGACTGCTGTTATATCTAGAATGACAGGCATAGGACACATCCAGCTTCTTCCACTACAGATGGATTCTTGTAGGTTTTTCTGCCACAGCTGGCTTTGAACAGTGAATTTCCCCATCTCTGCCTCTCAACATATCGTGGAGCTTTATACTTTGATCAAACCACTCTAAGACTCTCAAGCCCAAAAGCAGTTTTGTTTCAAATATATCCATTTTTGTTTAAGAAATATAAGGAGTCCAATTTCTTACTTTACACAAGTTTATTTTTATTATAAATTCACTCATTTTGGACCCAGCATGTCCTTTGGTTTCACCCATTCTTCAAACTGCTCTGCAGTGAGATAGCCCAGCTCTATAGCAGTTTCCTTCAAGGTTGATCCTTTTTTGTGTGCAGTCTTAGCGATCTTTGCTGCCTTGTCATACCCTGAAGAAAAAACAGACAACAGCAAGATTAATAATGAAATCTGTTTTTCTAAACAAAGGTGATTATCACTGCTTACTTGCTATTGGTGTTATAGGCCTCTTAGATGATATATTTCATTTTTAAAATATATGTGATTATATTAACAGCTGCCATTTCTCACATAGAATAAAACTTTCACTTTTCTTAAGGGATACAGACTTAAAACATATCCCACCTCCTGCAACAGCTCTGTTCCTAGAATGAAGCTGAAGCTGAGATCTGAGGACTGTGGGTCAAAGCCAGCCTAAGCAGGAAAGTCCATGAAACTCTTATATCCAATAGACCACCAAAAAGCCAGAACTGGAGCTGTGGTTCCTGTGGTAGATGGCTAGCCTTGAGCATAAAAGCTCAGGGACAGTGCACATACCCTGAGTTCAACTCCCACGACTAGCACAAAAAGAAAAAAGAAAATTACAACACTCCAGGACTGCAGAGCGTACAGCACTGCCCCAGCGGCAGCTGTGTAGATGGCCGTGGAGAGGTGAAGAGTGCTCTCAGCAAAATTGAGCAGCCAGGGCTCTGGGGAGAGCAACACCTGCTGAGCTGCCTCCCAAGCCGGCCTCTGAACTCTCCACTGAAACAGCCCTAAACCCTGGCCTTCCTCAGGTATGAGGCACAGTGATGCATATTAGTTACCCCAGAATTCTCAGGCTGAGGTAGAAGGATTTTTAGTTGGGGGGGAGGGGGTGGGAGGGCTGGTGGTAAATACACACACACACAAAGATCTTTTTTATAAAAAAGATCTTTTTTTATAAAAAGGTAGGGACTGGACAGTTTCCTAAGTTATTTTGACAAAATGTGGAAGGAACTATGAAAAGAGAGGGAGGGAAGGGAGGGAGGGAGTTAGGGAGGGAGGGAAGGAAGGACAGCCCATGAAGAAATATGAATACAAAGCACTAAAAAGATCAGGAACTACCACCAAAGGGAAGCCTGTCCAGGCAAATATGATAGTTAGGAAAACCAGGTGTTACCTATCTGTACACAATAACTAGTAACCATATGTAGAACAAGCCATGGGCACGGCAGGTTCTATTACTGAACTGAAGCTGCAATGCCTGGTATGGTGATGAGGGGAAGCCAGGAGGCTCAAGCTCAGCCACCTGGTTAGCAGTTTGCCCAGCCTCCTTTCCCTCTACCCCCAGGTATGTCTCACTGCATATTAAACTGATTCCACAAAAAGACTAGTCACCCAGCTTCAGGAGTTTGTTCTAAGTCCTTTAGCAATACATTCTGATGAAACAGTTCTCCTACAAGTCATTGGGATCCCCCTGTAACTTTCTAGGTGGATGATGATATATAGAATTTTAAATGAATCAAAATATCATTATCACCCTTACTACACCAAAAACTAGAACTACCTAAAATATCAGAGCTACCTAAAATATCAACTAAGCTCCAGACTGAACTGAAACTACAGCTAATAAGAAGCCAAGAATATAAAATCTGCCCTGCACATTTAGGGTTATACAATGTTTTGTGTGATTTTCTGGGGCAAGGAAGGCAGGGTTTCCTGCTTGCTGGGTAGATACTCTACCACTTGAGTCACATCCCTACTTCCTTTTGCTTTTAGTTGTTTTTTGGAAAGGATCTCACATATATACCTCAGAGCTAGACCCAGACTCCAACCTTATCATCTGCACCTCCCATGTTGTTAGGATTATAGGCATGAATCACCATGTTCAATTTGTTGAAGTTATAGTCTTACTTTATGTATGGGCTGGCTTTAAACCATAATCCTATCTCTACCATCCAAGTAGCTGAGATTATAGGTACAAGCCACCATACTCAACCTTGGAATGCTTTATTGTCATGCCAAATGACTGCATCATAACTTGTTCTAAAACAAAATCAAAGACTTGAGCTACTAGTCTTTTTTAATAAATCACAATATTACACACAACAAACTGTAATGAGTGCCTCAAAACCTACAAAAGTCTAAACAGCCTATTTAATGGAGATTCCATTAGGCCACAATCAAAGTCTGTGTGTTTGATTCTACTTAACGAAATAGTTATCATTCTGGAAATGTCTTGCAATACAAAAGCCTAAGCTTTACATAAAATATTTACATTTTCTTTCCTTTCCTTGTAAGTTGTACACACAGACATGTTTTCTCTAAAATGACAACATATCTGAATTAGATAAAATTACAAATCAAAGTATTGTGGGGCATCCACAGAAGACAGATGACTTCACATCATTCCTCAAGTCAGTGAGTGCCACCTAGTGCTACAACTGACCAAGAGCTTCCGAAACAGCTCTCCCTCCTGTTTGCACCAAGTATTTAGCATCTGAACCCACCAACACTACTAAGTACAATATTGCAGAGAATGGAGCACAGTGGGTCAAGTTTTTGGAAGAACTATGACACCTTGGATGGTATACATTTCTCTACAATTTCCAATGTTTTAAGATATGTTACTTAAAAAAAAAATCCAAAAGGAATTTACTGTGAATATTGATCCAGTATGCTCTTCAATTTTTTTTTAATTTAACTATTTAGTTCTACACTACAATTGATATCCTTTTTTATTTCAAAATGTTTAATGGAATGAAACTAAGTTGTTGTACGATAAAAATTGGCCTATCTGTGTGACATTCTTATTCCTTGAAGCCATACCTATGTGGGGATTGAGAGCCGTCACCAACATTAGAGATTCGCTCATGAGCTTGTTGATTCTTTCTGTGTTGGCCTGGATCCCCAGCACACAGTTGTCTGTGAAGGAAACAGCAGCATCGCCCAGCAGCCTGGCTGAATGCAACACGTTTTTAATCTATCAGAGGGAGAGAAAGAAAGAGAAACATCAATGAACCTCAACATTTTCTTTGTGCCCAATGACATATTACTTCCAAGTTCAATAGTAATTCTATTACCACTGAAACCTAGAAATTGATAAAATAGGGACAAAGTATCTTCCATGCAGGAGGAAGAGCAAAGGTACAGAGGCTATGAAGCTCAGTGTGTGCTATAGACAATTGTTATGGCTTCCCGGTTCTGAATAACTACCAAGATTTTTGTGCTTAACAAAACAAATACTCTGGCACTTGAGTGCTTGGCCTTGCTGCCCACTGTCAGTTGGAGGGTGGACTGATGCTTTCTATTCACTCCACTTCAATAACATCTACTTCTGCTCTGTGTCAGTGGCTCATGCCTATGATACTAGCTACTCCAAAGGTTGTAAGCAGAAGAATGGAGGTTTGAGGCCAGGAAAGTTCACAAGACCCTATCTAAAACACACTCAGCAAAACACAAGGCTGGAGATATGTGGCTCAAGTTGTAGAGCAGTCGCCTGGCAAGCAAACAAACTAAATAAGACCATGACAACCTGAGTTCACACTCTAAAATGATCACTAACCCTCCAAAAGAAGGAAAGAAAAGAAGGGAAAACAAAAAGAAAAGAAACCTGGCTTTTGATGGAATAAATCTGCTGTTGTTAAATTCCCCAAAGCAGGGAGCCAGGTGTTGAGGCTACTTCCAAAAGTAAGTAAGATCTGCTTCTTCACAAAAATTCTGCTTCTTCACATAAAAGCTGAGTGTACTGGTGTACTTCTGCAACCTCAGCTATGAGGGAGATATAGGTAGGCTTGGCTGGAGGCTTACCTCAAGTGGTAGAGCGTCTGCCTAGCAAGCACAAGGTCAGAGTTCAAAAGAAAAATCACAAAATAAAAAAATATATAACCAATATTCCTTCATCATCACTTCAAAATAACTTTTCACATAATGTCTAAATGAAATCGATTGGTATGTGGTGGCATTTTTTTCTTGGTAACATTTCCCTTATATACTAAGATATGTTGACATCTATCCTTTGACATAAAACTCCTCAATGTGGGAACTACACTTCCAACAAAGGATTCAAATGGAAGACATTGGACTTTAAGGTTTAAGTTAAAACTAATGACTTCATTGTAAGGCAAAGGTTGATTATTTTCTAGTAAAGCTAACTTATTTTTCCTCCCCAGCTCTCTTCCTGGTCCCTCTTAGGCTGTACTTGACTGGTTCTGACTCTCTCACATAACTTATTAATATTATATGCCATCACACTGCTCTTTTTCCTTCATCCTGACAAAGATGGCACAAGATAGATAACATCTTCTTTCATCGGCAATAAGTAAGAATTGTATCTACAGATATCAGGCTTCTAGTGTTAAGTTGTGAATATGACCTACAAGCTAAAGTTTCTGAACTCTGTTTTGGTCTATCTTTTTTATCTGTCACTAGAACATACATTCCATGAAGCAAAAGAAAAAAATATGTCTTATAAACTGTAGTGAACACCCATACGGTGTTATATAGAGCAATAGCCAATAAATATTCAGTGAATTCACTCCATAGGCTTCATATTTCTATCAGATTAAAATCAGACTTTATGCCACATACCAACAAGCAGTAAACCTCTTGTATATTTTAGGCAGAGCATTTTACACAAATGAAAGAAGAAATGATAACACAGCTTCATTGTCTCAAGTAAGGGAAACTGGATGAAAGATGATACCAACTTGCTCCATCTTTGCAAAGAAGAGAAAAAGAACAGTGTAGGTGGAACCAGTTTTCCAAAGCAAGCAGAAGAGAACAGGCGTGCGAGGGAGGAAAGGAGGGACAGGGAGAGAAGCAGGGATGAAGTGTTAAAGAAAGGTGAACAATGTCTCAATGAGAGAAAGTCAGTATCAAATGTCCTAAAGGAAGAATGCCAGACGTCATAAACATGGGCTGAAGAGTTTATGGAAGACGAAGACATATGTAAGCATAGGTACAAGGGCTGAGGTGAGACCATTGCCAACACAATAAAACAATGGTTTAGCTGTCTTTGGTTATGAAGCCAGGCTTGCTGGGTACCAGATGACTTTGACAGCACCAAAGCAAAGCTGACAAGGAATAATTTGCAGTGGGCTACAGGACTGGGGATTTCCAGCTACACACTAATGTCAACAATGGGACAGAATTTGGAGGATCAATTTATCAAAAGGTATGTGAAGATTTTGATATTTCAGTAACCTTGCTTGGAATCAGATACCAACTGCACTCATTTTGGCACTGCAGCTAATTATCAGTTAGATCTCACTGCTTCCATTTCTGCAAAAGTTAACAACTGTAGTTTAACTGGAGTGGGCTATCTTCAGACTCTGAGGCCTGGTGTGACGCTTACACTGTCTGCTCTGGTAGATGGGAAGAGCATTGATGTTGGAGGCCATAAACTTGGGCTTGCCCTGGAATTGGAGGCTTAATCCAACTGAAAGAAACCTCTGGAAATGCACATCAGGTGATTTGGCCATAATATGTTTCCAGTGTGACCAGCAGGCTTTTTCTTCCTCAAGAAAGCGATCAAAACAAAGGATAGTCTAAACAAGAGCTGTATTTTAAATATTAGACAGTTACTTGTTAACTGGTTTCTAGTTCAATTGGTTATCTAGTTATCAATGCACAGTCATGCAGTCATATATACATTATTTAAATGTATTTAACTGTTAAATGCACTACCAATCAATAATGAAATAGACCTTTATGAAAACTGTACAGTTGTGTGCATGTTTGTTTTTATGTTCTTTTAACACTATGGTCATTGAATGAAATAGACTAGTGGATGTTTAAAAATGACGTTAAATATCTTTTTGTTAAACTTAGCCATCATTAGAATTACTTTTATTATCCAACAACATTACAAATTATGAATAGAACAAATATACATTAAAAAAGGCGGGGGACAGGGCCAATTTTTTTCATCTGAACTAGGGGAAAGCAGGGGACAGGGCTTCAGGGGAAACTTGCTTTTTTAATGTATGTTAAAGATTTAACGAATTTATTAAACATCAATAACACTACAAAGTAATACTGAGTTCAAAATCTGACTTCCAGTCTCAATTGATTGTAGTTCTAGTTTCTGCGTGAGCAGCAGATGGTGGTGGCCTGGGAAGCGTAGGTTACAGTGGTAAGCCCATGGGCCTCAGTGGAGCTGTAGCCCTGCTCAGTAGAAGCCACAGTCAGTGACACGGAGGCCCAGAGGAAACTTGAGGATAAAGCCCAGTTAGAACCTCAGCTTTACCCAATGTGGTCGGAATGACTGTGGGAGCTGGGCCCTCAGCCCTGCAGGGGAACGGTCCTGAGGGTGGTTGGGGAAACAAGAAGTGTCAGTGGACAGCTCCTCATCTGTGTTCAGGGTGGGCTGAGAGTTCCTAAGGGGAACAACAACTTCCTGTGGCATCACAGGGTAGGAGGTCAGTGCGGGGCAGACTGTCAGTATGAGAGAGCATTAGGTAACCCCGAAGATTAGTTCCCAGGAGGGAAAAAGTACCCTTGGGACAATCCAGCCAAGAACTGTGCTTATGTCTTGAGGTCAAGGTCAGAGGACAGACACATTTGGCAATATAATCAATATCTGTGCTCAGAGTAAGGCCTGTTTACTGATGAAACTTTTGTTGTTGTTTTGTTTTTAGTTTTTATTTGAGGAGGTCTGAACCTATTTCTGGTTACTGGTATCCTCAGCAGTAAGGGACAAAGAAAAAACTTATATATCCTACTCCCACAACTGAAGAGGAATTTGTCCAATTTGAAAATAAAAGTCAACATGTCACCTAATCTATAAAAGCTATCTTTCACAGCATAGTCCTACTATTAAGGTTATTCCTCTAGCATTAGTAAGTGACTGACTTATTGCTATTTATCCCATCAAACTACCTGTAACTGGGCTCTTCTAAAAACCTTTAAAGGAGAAACAAAAGACATATCGATGAGCCTTCAGTCAAAAAATATTAAAAATCACACTTGAAGCTTACCATCATGGGCTTGAAAACATTCAACTCAAAATGCCCATTGCTGCCTCCAACGGTGACGGCAACGTGGTTCCCCATAACCTGGGCCGCAACCATGGTCATGGCTTCACACTGAGTTGGGTTCACCTTGCCTTTAAGGAAACCACAGAGATAGCATCTCATCAAATACGCCCTTGAGATTATGTGTTCAGTCAAATAACAAAAGAAGAGCATTTACTATCATTAAATAAAGGAAGACATAAAATAAAGCACAGCCACGCATAATGAAACAAATCCAAGGAAAGGGGAGGAGTAGCCATGAACGGAATCATTCAATAGCTAATGACAAGCCTTATACACAAGTATTACATACAATTCTCCACCTTCATGGTTTTCATTCATTTCATAAATATTTATGCAGCCAGAGTACAATAGTAACACCCTAAATTCCCAGAGATCAGCAGCTAGGAAATAAGCTGGCAACTGAATAGATAAGGAGTAAATAACAGAAGGACCAACTGCTATGGGAACACTTTCGAGGGACATCTCACCAATGCCTGAGAAGCTTCCTGTTGAAGTGGAACTCTCTCTTCACCACACGAGTCTACAACTCTACAACCCAGCAACACTCTGGCAATCTCATATTTGAACTAAACAGTAGATTCCTCTGACAAGTGTAAGGTCACACTGGAAAGATGACTTCCTTGTTTTTTGGGCATTTTTTAGTGGTTCTCCATTCCTCTTTGGCAGGCAACTTTGGATTTGCAAGCAAGTAAACCCATGTGCCAATTTTCATCAAGAAGTACTTACAAGCAAGATCTATTTTTGTTCTATATCTGTACAATGAATTATTTTTTGGTAAATTTTTTTCTCACTGTCAAACTACTTTGTTGGTTTGAATCCAGCAGACTGGCCTATAAGAGATCTTTGGTGTGGCTCCATCATCTGATATATTGATAGCTCCACTTTATTACCTGCTATCAAGGTAAGTTCATATTCTCTGTCTTCATCTTCAGTTACCATACAGTGTTAAATAAGTAGAGCCTTTTAGCTTGCTACATCCATGATAAAGTCACCTATTAGTCATTAAATGCCACTGTTCACCATTCATCTGCCCATACTATCCCATTAGATACAGTGATTATCAAATGACCTGCTGCAATGCGAACTCCAGTGTCCCTCAACTAACAGCTCTAAAGCCCGTTGGTGAAACACGTAGAGTCTGTTACAACCTGTTTTTTTTTTCAACCCCTGTTGATCACTTTAACAGCCTATTCTAGAATTCTCTTGGCAATGGACTGTGAAGAACAGAGCTATGAACACTTTCATTACATTACATTTCATTACATTAGTAGGAATCAAAATACATGCTATGAATTCAGATTCTTTTCCCTCACTTGTCAGGTGATGTTTCTAAACTCCTGATACACAATGGCCAACACAGAAATAGTGAGCAAGTATGCCTCCTATGGGCACAAGTGATTTTAAGTGATTTTAAGACTAAGAAAACAAAAACATGCTTGTGTCAAAAGTTGCAAATGCCTGAGGTCAAGTTCGCATCCCGAAGTTTACTAGTTAGGTGATTACCTGGCATAATACTGCTTCCTGGTTCATTTTCAGGCAGGATCAGTTCTCCCAGCCCCGACCGGGGACCAGAGCCCAGAAAACGAATGTCATTCGCTATCTTCATCAGACTGCAGGCTGTAGTGTTCATGGCTCCACTGAGTTCCACCAGAGCATCATGAGCAGCCAGAGCTTCAAATTTATTTGGAGCAGTGACAAAAGGCAAGCCTGAAGAGAAGAAAAATATAATTAAACATGCCTATTTTCAGCAAGTTAAATAGCTCTAGTATTAGCTTCAGTAGAGAGTTAAGTTAAACAGTTCCAGTAGAACAGTTAAATGGTTCCAGTACAGGGAAAATAGAGAGGGCTGAGAGCTCAGGGGTAGACCCTTGCCTAGTACGTGCAAGGTCCCGCATGTGATTCTTAAGTATACAAACACCCCGCCGGCCCCCCCCACCCCTCCCCCACACACATACAGTTAAACTTCAGACCAAAAAATGCTTATTTTAAGGCTCACACTTTGTCTGCTTTTCTTTAAGAAGTCCCAAAGAACTACAAAATATCTAGTTGAAAAGATTAAATAACAAATACATTATACAAATTGGAAGCAAAACTACCATCCTATTCAAGCAGATGTGAAGACTGTATATAATTCACTCTGCTTTAGTCCACAACTCTATCCTATACACGTGGGATTTATTTTTACTTTCTCTGTCCACTTCATTCTACTCCATTCTTTTCTATAGCCAGGAATCACCAAATCCTGAGTGACTAGGGACCTACCATGACCTAGAATGTTACTCTCCCATGTCTAAAAAATTTTAAACCTTCATAATTTAAGCCCTAAGACATAATCTCTTTCCAATAAAAAGTGATTTTAAAAATCATCTAGAAAGCTGTAATATATTGCATAATTATCTGACTCTAATGACAAGATTTAAAAAGTTATTAATACAAATACATATCACAGCATGACACTGGAGGAAAAATGAAGCCATTCTACAACATAACATTCAACAACTTTCTCAGTAGTCTGCTGTCTCTATTTACTTTGAAAATTATACTTCAAAACAGCTTTATAGAAAAATAACTGACTACTACCCCACAGACACCAAAGCTAACACTGGTAAATGTTAGGTGCCTACTGCACGAACTCCTGTTAGGGCAACCTTTAGAAAGTAAAAGGATCAACTTCAACATGGGCCTATTTCTGAGCTGCAGAATTGAAGGCAGAAACATCCAGAAAATCTATAGAGGAATGTACTGAAAATGAGCAGGAACTCAAGATCACTAACCTGTGAGCGCAGCCACTTTCGCAGCAACCTTCTCAGCAAAGCCAATTCTAGTATTTAAACCAGTACCTACAGCAGTGCCCCCAGCTGCCAGCTCATAGATCCTTGGCATGGCAGCTTTAATTCTCGCCATTGCATACTGCACTTGTTGAACATACCCACTGAATTCCTGCCAAGAGAAGAAAATTGAAGGGAGAATAAATCTCCTAATGACTTACCAGGTACTCTAGTGGCATTAAACAGAAATTTAAAAATACACATTTCAAGCCAGGCATCAGTGGCTCCTGATCCTACCTGTAATCTAGCTATTCAGGAGGCTGAGATCTGAGGATGGAGGTTGCAAGCCAGCCCAGGCAGGAAAGTCCGTGAGACTTGTATTTCTAATTAGCCATTAAAAAGCCAGAAGTAGAGCTGTGGTAGAATACTAGCCCTGAGTGCTAAGGGACAGTGCCTAGCTTCTGAGTTTAAGACATAGGCTCAACATACACACACCATAGCACCCTTATACACACAGTTCAGATACTAAATTATAAGTTACTCAAGTAGAATATGTCAGTCTATGTGATGAGCAAATACAGGGAAGGATGAAGATTTGTAAACCTAAAGGTATGACAATATAACTAAAAATATGTTGTCTGTTTATAATTTAATCAGAAAGCAAAAGAAAAACATAACATCTAAACTTGATGAAAGAATGATTTCACTCTATTCAAATATTGTTTTATTTGCAATCTACTAAATCAACTGAAGTGATTTTCATTTTGTATTTGATATATCCAGATAACTTTGAAAAAGAAAAATACGGAATATTCTCCAAAGAAAATGCAAACATAGAAGCGTTATCCACACAATTTCACTTTCACACTAGAGAGGAGATGTGAGGAGACTCCAGGGACATGAAAAGCTAAATGACTCACTTGATAGTTCAAGAAATCACAGTGGAATGAATAGGTCTAGAGCTTTTCAATTCTGCTATAATGACACTGCTTCCCAAACTATGACATAGTAAATTAAATACAACACACAATTTATGTTTTTAAGCAAGGGCCCTTGTTAACAATTATGCAGGGGCAAAAGGCATAAATTGGCATGACTTAAAGGCAAAACTTAACTGTAACCAAAGGTATTATTACACAACATTTTTGCCCTGCTTAAAAATGCTGCAAAACTATAAATACTTTTGATTTATATTAGTATTTCACTGTTCTTAAGAAAACATTTCAAAAGTTCTCCTTGCGGAAAGAGTGAATCATTTGGCCTAGGATCATTCCTACACACCAACTTCATCTACTTGTCTTACAGAATATATTTTGCCAGTCAAAATATATTTGCAATAATATCAAGCATAAAAGCTTCTGATAAAAAAAAAAAGCCAAACAGAAGGACAGAATTTTCTGTCTTAATAGGTAGAATGATGATTTTACTGGCAAAGTAAGACTTAGCCCAAATGAATGCTAACAGTGTGTTTTCCAATAAGAACTAGAAACCAGAGGGAACAATAGTTGCAAATACATAGACTGTTTCTTCCTCAAAATTATGAACAGTACTAAGAGCCAGTGATGCAGAGAACTCATACAATGTCTTAAGCAGTAAGGTAACCCAGTAGGTCTCACTTAATCTGCCATTTAATCTAGCCCTTGTATTTTGAGTTTCCCTTTATTCCTTCTATAATTAAATGAAGATAAATGATCAAGTTTTCTTCACTGTTTGCTATCATCTATACAAATTCACAATTGAGAATCTAGCCATGTTAAGCAGCAGCCAAATTCTCATCCTCGCCTCACTGTTGTATGAGACTAGGTAACTATCATTTGACACTTATTAGCATATACATCCATCTCTTGATTTGTATAATTTCACTTCCCAAGCTGGCATGTGAGCTGAAACAAAGTTGATTCATTTTTATATTTTTTCCCTTTGGAATATAGACTGTTAAATATTCTTAAGATGCTGATAAAGAAATATAGATGTACTTTCTGGAGCTGGCACAATGGATCAGACTCTAATCCTACCTGAGATTGAGCAGGATTGAAATTTGAGGCTAGCCTATGAAGAAAGTTTACAAGACTCCATCTCAATCAATAAAAAATTAAACAAAAAAATTAAAAACCAGGTATGGTAGTGGTGTCTATCATCCCAGCTACTTAAGAAGTATAAATAGAAGTAAACAGTCCAGATCCCAATAGGCAAAAAATGATATCCAATTCGAAAATAAATCAAAAATGACTGCGGGCATGGCTCAAGCTCTATAGCAAGCACAAAGCCTTCTAACAAAACCCTAGTACCATCAAAAATAAAAAATCCTGAACAGCTTCTGGAATCTTGGAGAGCAATATCTCTTTCACATGAGTAATATCAATTATTACTTCAGAATAATAGCAATTATTTAGAGAGTAAATGGCCAAAATAATTATACAAAATAAAATCTATCTTGTTTAATTACTTTAAAGGTAAATATAATTAAATAACCTAATTTAAGAGAGACAAATAAAGAAATCATTGCTGGAGATTATTGAGAGCTAATGCTAGTAAGTACTTCCTATGACCAAGCATGGTTCAAAGGATGGTACATGATGGGGCTGGGAAGGTGGCTCAGTGGTAGAGTGCTTGCCTTGCATGCATGAGGCCCTGGGTTCAATTCCTCAGCACCACATAAGCAAAAAGAAAAAAGCCGGGAGTGGCGCTGTGGCTCAAGTGGTAGAGCGCTAGCCTTGAGCTGAAGAGCCGAGGGACAGCGCCCAGGCCCAGAGTTCAGGCCCCACGACTGGACCAAAAAAAATAAAATAAAATAAAGGATGGTACATTAATCCATTTATTAGGATTTCACAGATATTCTACAAAAGAGAAGGTATTTTCCTTATATTACAGCTCAGGAAAGTGAGGCACACACACATCACATCATTTTCCCTAAGGTTACATAGCTTGTATATAGCAAAGCAAAGACTTGAACCTGTACAGCCTAGCAGAGTCTGACCCCACTGTCTGTACCCACAGTATGTCAGTACACACTGTCTCTGTCTTAAGTAGATGTCATTAATAAATGAAACAGAACTGGCTGGTTAATAAAAAACTGTATCTGTCACTGAACTTATTGTCATAAATTTGACATTTTTCAAGCAATACTGATGATTTATATATACTGATAAATTGAACAAAATTAGCCCAACTCCTATACCTGCCCTAGAGTCAGCGGAACAGCATCCTGAGTGTGAGTACGCCCAATTTTGATGATCTCTGCAAACTCTTTGGACTTTGCACTAAGAGCATCATGGAGCTTCTGCAGTCCTGGTAACAGCACTTCATGAACTTCTACTGCAGCAGCAATGTGCATTGCTGTGGGGAAAGTGTCATTGGAGCTCTGTGGAAAAATTTTCAAAAGTGTCCAATATTAAACCAAACTCAGTGGGTTACTTAAGGGCAAATAAAAAGCAACCAGGTTTCCTATATGGAATGCACTCGGACTCTATCCTGAATATATTTCATTTATAACCAAGTATTATGCATGCAATACCCATTACATCTGCTTGCTAATAAACAACAACAAAGCATAAAAGTACAGAACTGAACAATCACATTTAAAGGTAGCAATAACATTTTACATTCAATCTCTCATAAGATAAATTTCATAAACTTATTACATCTCAAGAATATTATCAAGGAACATTATCTTTTTCACACGTAGACGTGACTTCCCACAGTATTTGGGATTGTTGGTGTGTGTGTGTTTAAGTGTGTGTGTGTGTTTAAGTGTGTGTGTGTGTGTGTGTGTGTGTGTGTGTGTGTGTGTGTGTGTGTGTGTGTGTGTGTGTGTGTGTGTGTGTGTAAGCCATGGCCAAACAGTGTAGACACTGTGCTCTTTCTGCAACTCCTAACCCTGTAATTTTAAACTATGATGGCATTGTTTAAATGCATTTATTCTTTACATACTTGTTATCAAAAGTATCAGACCACTTACAAAAGAGGGAAGAACAGTGAACATACATGTACTAAGTACCTAAACTCAACAATCAATGTGCATTCAATGCATAGAGCCTCATGGCATCTATAGCTTCTCCCTTTTCCCTCATCCTACTATATACAATGCATTATCCTGAGTTACCAAAGAATATGTACTAAAGAATATGTAAAAAATAAATTCATAAATTAAAGGGAGGTACTAGATTTCAAAATATGTGATGAACTTTCCTTTTCCTTTTACTTATTTTTTAAATTTTCAACTCTCATGAAAGCTTTTATTCTGAGAATGAGAGACTAAAAAGCATGCAGCAAGCCACAGGAAGGAAATCCTGCTATGTAGAGAAGAGGAAAACATATTTATACTACCAATAAGAATGAATTCCTTGTTAAGGTTATCTGGCAGCACCTGATTCTTCCCTGTGCACTGTCCTTTGACAGTTACCTTCTGAAAGGTCTTTCTCATTTGTTGTCTTTTATAGCTCTCTCTAAGGCATACTGGACAACATGTATACCACCTTGCATGTGCATGAATGTTACAGTTCATTCCAAATTTTGTAGATCAGAGGTGTGCAAGTTGCTTTAAGGGTTAAACAACCCAGGCTTTGCTCAGTCATGTAATTTGTTTAGCAACACACACACACACACACACACACACACACACACACACACACACACCAACAATCCTGCAAAACCTCTGTGCTTCTGGTTGGTTTAATGAGTGCAATGACCTTTAAGGGTTAAACAACCCAGGCTTTGGTCGGTCATGTAATTTGTTTAGCAACACACACACACACACACACACACACACACACACACACACACACACACGTGTCTACACACACACACACACACACACACACACACACACACACACACACACACACACACACACACACACACACACACACACACACACACACACACACACACACACACACACACACACACACACACCAACAATCCTGCAAAACCTCTGTGCTTCTGGTTGGTTTCATGAGTGCAATGACCAAAACCTTATGCAATGAGGTCTTCACTTTTGTGGTACTCTTCCCAAAAATGTAAACCCTCAATCTAATCAGAAGAAAAGGACAGGGACACCACATCTGAGGGACATTCTACAAAACACAAGACTAAAGGGTTAAAGGTCCTGGCAAAGAGCAATGTGCTATGGAGTCTCAAGGGACAGAGACAAAAGGCCAAGAAACCATGACGCACTAGAAATTCTGCACTTCTGTAACATCGCTTTTTCCAACCACTGCTACTTTAAAAAAATGACAGTTAAATTTAACCAGCATGACAATTTACTGGTTTCACATGAAAATTCAGTGACTAAATTAATGTGTAGCTTAGCCTGAGTCTTGGAGGAATAAAGGGGCATCAGTGAAAAACAGGAAATTCTAAAACATTCTGTTGCTTGTTTAACAGTATTGTGCCCTTGTTAATTAACATTAAGAAAGCTGGTGAAATCTAAACTAGCTTTGCAATTTTTTATTATGTATTATTTTGAAAAAAACTCTTTAAATGAAACAATAAAAATATGCATGAATACTAAATTTATGTCTTTTAAATATCTTTATATCCTTTTGCAAAAATATCTTTATATCCTCTGCAAAAATACATTAGCTAAAGAACTCTCCTTGATAAAAAGTGTGGGCTTGTCACATATGAACAACTCAGGTAATGTGTATGTAAAGCAAGGAGAGAACATATACCTACCTGGCTTTTATTTACGTGATCATTGGGATGCACAGGGTCCTTGCTGCCAAGTTTACCTCCCAACATTTCTATTGCTCTATTGCTAATGACCTCATTTACATTCATGTTTGTCTG
Organism: Dipodomys merriami; assembly: GCF_024711535.1. Lineage (NCBI taxonomy): Eukaryota > Metazoa > Chordata > Mammalia > Rodentia > Heteromyidae > Dipodomys > Dipodomys merriami. The sequence goes on along the minus strand of NW_027203826.1, from coordinate 13,831,836 downwards.
GGTTCCTGATCCAGTCTGCCACACCACAAGAGGAAAATGATCATTTAATTTACCTTCGGCTACCTGCAGAAAAAAAAAAAAAAAAACAGTAAAAATGAGCATTTTTGAAACAAGACATACTCAATAGTACATTTACCTACTTTAGTAACTGTGATTAAGTTAAGCTTACTCAGATTTAAAAGGCTTCTTTTCATATACTAACTGACTTGCTAGTGGGTTCAAGAGTTAAATGCCACAGTTCAACAAGTCTAACTGCTGCTTCATGTTTCCCAACCTGGACACTTTACAGCATGACATATTATCTAGTTGAATGGCATGACCATCACTGGCTTTAATAAAAATATAGGCAAAACCATTGTTCTTATTTTTCTCAATCGCTTTCTCTAAATAGAATGCTGCCTATTAAGACTGGAAAATATCTTAAGTTCTCAGATATACGAATTGCTGGTGCTCACCTGAAATATCCAACAGATGTTCCCATCACTGTCAGCATGAAAATGAATGGGGGACTTAAAAATGTGAGTTCATGAATAGCTCCTTCACTGCATAGATGCCCAATGGGTAACAATTGCCAAATATGGGAACAAGCACTGGCTGCCTAGGCTTGCCACTCACTTTGTTATGTTTTTATATACTCAGTTCATGTATTATTAGTTTGTGACTATAAACTTTCTAAAAGAGTTAATTTCATTTTCATAGTGATTTTAGACTAAAAAGTCAGAATACACTTGAGAAATCTTATTACTTTGGTTCCTTTTAAAATGATTTTTTAAAAACTTTTCTAATATGTATTGTAAATTGGTGAAGTTATATCCTTCACATAATTACCAAATCATCAACTAATTTTAGAAGGAATCATTTATTCATAAGACATCCATTTTAAAGTGCAAATAGTGTCTTCAAAAAACTTTCCTAGATCAATATATTAACAAGAAAATTCAAGAAGCTTAAACAGTTATAAAATAATTCAGAATTTCTGTTATAATGTCAACATAGTAATATCCTCACAAAAACACTAATATTGCCATCATGAAATTCATTAAGCCAAGAATCATAGAGCCTCTTTCCTCCTAATAGCTTATTACCACCCTGTGGAAGACAGGGGGCTAAGGGCATTAAGTAAACACATTTATCATTTCTTACCTCATCTGCTGCCTTCATTATTGCATTAGCAAGCTTGGGATCAAGACCATAATCCTGGTTTACTTCAGCCGCTGCTCGCTTCAGGATACCAAAAGCTTTAATGACTGGGATCTAAAATTAATCAGAAAATATCTCAAATTTGCAATTTTAACTAAATACAAAAGTTTATTATTTTATCTAGATCTAAAAATCCAAAACAGTAACTTAATTATCATTATAGCATTTGAATGTTTTAAGTATATAATAAATCAAGAGAACCAAACAAAAATAAATATGCTGTGTCTTTATATATATATATGTATATGCTTATGTCTAAAATAGGTACACATGTACATTACTTATATATTCACATATATTCAAAGCAATAGTCGTGGTACTTTTTAGGTATACATACTGTAAAGTGCTTATTTTATACAGTATATATTAATAACCAGCTGCAACAATCATTTACCAGGAAGAAACACTACATTTCTTCATTGAATCACATGCTGCATTATAATATTGTCCTTCTCTTAAAATAAAAACAATAAAAACAACAAACAGGCATGGTAGTGCACACTTATCCCAGTGTGAAGTAAGGGGATTGTGGGCTCCAGAGATGCTCTCTCAAAAAAAACAACAAAAAATAAACAACAAATTTAACTTCTAATTACTTGTGAGATAAGTAGTGTTGGGAATGGATATCATTTTACCCTAAAGTAAAAAAGCAATAATTTTAGTTAGTAAAGATTTGAGAGTAAACTTCTACTAGTACTCTTTGTTTTTGTCACTATCAGTATATGAACTCAGGGCCTCACATTTGCTTGGCTTGCTTGCAGGGCTGATGCTCTACCATGTGAGCTACATATCCAGCCTGACTTTTTGCTAGCTATTTTGGAGACGGTGTCTTCTGAGTAGCTGGGATTACAAGTATGAAAACTTTTAATAAGTTGATAACTAATACATGATACAGGACCATATTTTCATTTGTTAATATTCCAATCTTCATTTTCTGATCCAAATTACTTCACCAAACTTTAAGGGATAAATCAAAAACTTATGATGAGATTTCAATGAAATAATCAAACTTTTTTTTTGTCAGACAAGTAAATTCCTGTCCATGTGTTCATGTACAAATTAATAATAACAATTATGGCACAGATTCCAAACCATATTTGAATGAACAAAAAGCCAAGGGAGCTGGGAGCCAGTGGCTCATGCCTGTAATCCTAGGTACTCAAGAGGCTGAGATCTGAAGATTGAGGGTCAAAGCCAGCCCAGTCAGGAAAGTCCTTGATACTCTTATCTCCAATCAACTAGCAGAAAACTAGAAGTGGTTCTGCGGCTCAAGTGGTAGAGCGCTTGACTTGAGCTGAAAAGCTCAGCGACAGTGCCCAGGCCAAGTTCAAACCCCACAACTGACCCCCCCCCAAAAAAAGGAAAAATTAAAAAGCCAGGTGCCAGTGGCTCATGCCTGTAATCCTAGCTATTCAAGAGACTAAGATCTGACAATAGAGATTCAAAGCCAGCTCTAGCAGGAAAATTCATGAGATTCTCTTCTATTAATTAACCACCAAAAAGCCTGAAGTGGAGCTGTGGCTTAAGTGTTAGAGCACTAGCCTTGAGCAAAAAAAACTCAGGGACAACGTCCACATCCTAAATTCAAAACAGTTAAAATCCTTGGAGGAAAATCAAAATAGGTAAAGCAGAGAAAAGAATAAAAAAATATGACATATGTATAAAGCTGACCACAATAAGTTTAAGTTGAAAGGCAAAAAAGGAACAAGGGGCCACAGAAAGTTTATTCTGAATTTTAAGTAAATAATTTTTGAATATTTTAATACATTAAATGGAGGCAAATGGTTCACAAGATAGAAATTTAAGTTAAAATATAAAAACAAATAGGAATTTAAATTCCTACAGGAACAAATATTATGATAATGGGTTAGACCACCACCAAAGCCATAATCAATGTCAATCAAAACTGAGCTGGGCATTGGGGCTCATGTCTGTAATTCTAGACTCTAAGAAGACTGAGATATGGAGTTTCAAGGTTCAAAGACAGCATAGGCAGAAAAATCCACCTTCAATTAGACAGCAAAAAAGGCTAGATGCATGGCTCAAGCAGTAGACCACCGTACTTAAGCAAGCCAGTCAAGTAAGCATGAAGACTTTTAAGCCCCCAAACAGTCCCCCCTAAAAAAAATACCCCACTCTCTACCTGAATGGAATGACTGACCCTAGTGATTATGGACCCATAAAAATGGAAAAGGGGCCGGGTGCTGGTGGTTCAACCTGTAATCCTAGCTACTCAGGAGGCTGAGATCTGAGGATCATAGTTCAAAGCCAGCCCGGGCAGGAAAGTCCATGAGACTCTTATCTCCAATAAACCACTAGAAAATCAGAAGTGGCGCTGTGGCTCAAGTGGTAGAGTGCTTGCCTTGAGCTGAAGAGCACAGGGACAGTGCCCAGGCCCAGAGTTCAAGCCCCATGACTGACCAAAAAAAAAAAAAGGAAAAGGGTCACAAAATAGACTTTTAATAAACATCACTAAAATAAGGGAGCACAAAAGATCACTGGGGAGAAGGAAAGGATTATGACGTTCTTCATTTTATTCATGAGTGAAAACGTGTTCTTTAATTCATATTAGATATTCACAATCTCATCACCTGTGGTGATATATTGGTTTTGTTTTCCTTTGGCCTTCAGATACAAAGGGTTAAGATTAATCATAGGAGAGTTCAGAGTCCATGCAGGCTATTTGATATTAATAAAGCTCAGGAAATAAATATAGATGAAGCTAAATGTAACTAAGTTGATACTCCTACTGTCCTTCCTACCTTTCACAGATGTGTGATCAGAAGCCTGCCCTGTCTTTGAAACCGTAGCAGCCATCAACCACACACTCTCAGAATCACACACTTGCTGACAAGACAATCAAAGCATGAGCCACATTTACTTTTTCAATGTCTGCTGGGGCTGACGAACCTCCTAAATCCCAGGAGAATATTTTGGACACTCTTTGCTACCCAAACACAGTCAGATCCTCTGCTTACCTCATCCTCAAGCATGCTATACACAGCAATGACAAAGAGACATTTTTCTATGATTTAGCTGTTTGTCATAAAATTCTGTAAAGCAGTCAGAATTCAGCCTTTAAAGGCTTACAAATAAGCTAAAATATGGAAGTTAAAAGTTTATTGGGAAGATGACTAGTAAACAATACCTCACCAAATAAAGTCTGGCTACTTCTAATCTTACTAGCCTCTCCTGCATGCCTACATGACTATTTTGCACAGCAAGACTGAGCTTTTTGGAACATCTCTTCACATCTCAACATCTCTGGAAGCAGGATAAATTTTACAATCAATCAATGACACAGCTCAACTGCAGCCTCTTCTCTGTCAGTACATATTTTTCCATCTTGTAGCTAATGGCACCTTACATTTAACACAATGTGTCAGTAAGTTTTCTAGTTATGAAACATTTAACTATTATTACATGCCAGACACAGTGGAGAATAATGCTCTGACGTATTTGTGTATACTTTTCTGGAAACTAAGAGGAAGACAGCAAATATAACAATTACAGAAGAACCTTAAATTTTAAACGTTATTTTTAAAAAAGGAAAACAAAAATCTGAATATTGACATAAAATCTTTTCAAACTGTAATATCTTAGTAAAACTCCCATTAAGAATAAGAAAATGATCATTGGGATCTAGCAAAAAATTGACACTATTCAAAGCAACAATTCATAAGTAAACTAAAACTTTGACATTTTAATGAGAGGACAATCTGCTACTCACGAGCCAGTTTTCTAATAATTTTGTATTTCAACTCTGCAAAGTTTTATTTATTTATTTTTCCAGGGCTGAGGACCGAACCCAGGGCCTTGCGCGCGCCGGGCGGGCACCCTTCCGCTGGGCTAAACCCCCACCCCCTGCAAAGTTTTATTTATAAGGTGACTCCTTTACCCAAAAACAAGGCACTGTTTACACCAAAGTCACTTACTGGCATGCGTTCCGTCACACCTCCAATCTTAAAGTTCATTGTCGATCGCACAGTCTGGGCACCATAATACTTATCATTTGGTACCTTCAGTTCACCAAAGGTATCATATTCTATCCGGAAGGAATTCTGGCTCGCCTAAAGACAAGGATAACACACTGTGAGAGTGGGAAAAGAATCCTGGTATCAAAAGGAATCCTAACTTATCAGCTTTATGATACTTTGTGACAGTAACTCACAAATCACTAAATTAGAGTGCATGCATGGGCAATGGAAGATGGGCTGGGACAGCTCTTAGCCTTCTCAAGGTGACCCAAGCTGAGAAAAGCTAGGGATCCCCTCTCTACGCAAAATGAACAGAAACACATCCAATTTAAGGAGTTTAATCTTGAAATTAAACCATTACCCACAAGAAGCTCATGGACCCTAAGTTTTCAGCAAGATCACTTCAACCAATAAGCTGGACACAGTGGCACTTAGGAGGTTTAAATAGGAGATGGCCGGTGGTGGGTGCTCGGGCAGAGGTCGGGGCTTGAACTCAGGGCCTGGGGACTGTCCTTGTGCTTCTTTTGCTCAGGCTAGCACTCTACCACTTGAGCCACAGCACCACTTCCCGCTTTTTCTGTTTATGTGGTGCAGAGCAATGGAACCTAGAGCTTCGAGCATAATAGGCAAGCAAGCTACCACTGAGCCCCATTCTCAGCCCACCAGGAAATCTTAAAGAGAAAAAAAGAAAAGAAACAAAGGCTAAGCATGTGGCCCAAGTGAGAGACACAGACAGGCACAGACAAGAGCATGAAGCTTCATGAATACAGTTCTGCAATGAGCGGTTATCTTTCACATGTCTCTCCCCTCTGAAATAGGGAAGCAAAGTACACTGAATGAACACTTACTACATTGGGTCCCTCCTGTGCAACTTGAGGAGTAGCTCTAAATAGTTCAACTTTTACTTAAAAGAAACCCGGACGTACAGACCACGTACCCAAGGCCTCAACAGAAACCCGGACGTACAGACCACGTACCCAAGGCCTCAACATTACTTGAATATCAGGACAGGGTTTGAACTCACATCTGGCTGCCAACCACCTGTTCCACTTGGATGGCCAGTGAGGAACTGCGCTCTCCCTAAAGTATTAAGTCCTCAAACTTCCTTAGCACCACCCACACAGAGGTAATTCTTTACCAACCCCGGGCTGCCGCGGGCAACGCTCTGAAGCCACCCACAGGGCTGAACAAGGGGATCAGGTAGACCTTGGAACCGGCCTTGCGCCTTCTTCAGCTGTCTTTCTAAATTAAAGTCCTGACTCAGCCAGTTCGGTCCTCCCAAGTGCCAAGCACCCTGCAGAACACCACCCCGTGTTGATGGATCCCCCTACCCGCCATCTCGAGGGGCTGAACGCAGTTCAGTCCGAGCCTGGTGGGGCACTCTGATCTGGAGGGCACCCCGCCCGGCCCGCCCGGCCCCGCAGGCGGCCAGCACCCCAGCGGGCCGGGCAGGGGCGCAGCGGGACCGCAGCCGGGGCGTCCCGCCCGTCCTGGCCGGTGGTGGGCGCTCGGGCAGAGGTCGGCAGCGCCGGCAGCTCCCCAGGCAGCCGGCGCGGGCGCAGAGCCCAGAGCCCGGCTCGGCGGGGACGCGCGGGGCGCCCTCGGCCGGCTCGCGGGCCTCCAGGCCGGGCCGAGCCGAGGAGGGCCAAGGTCACCGCGGGGCAGGCCGGAGCCCCAGGCCAGCGGCTCACCATTCGAGCGCCGTTCGGGGCCCACGGCGGGAGGACGGCTGCGCCACGCCAGCCCGGAGCAGAAGCGGAGGCCGGAGGCCGCGGGAGGCGCCGCGGCCGCAGGAGAAGGCGGAGTGCCCGGGACATGGTGCTCGGCAGCGTGGGAAGAATTTAGGGGCGGCTTTGGCCACACCTTCGGGCCCTCTGTCAGTAACTATTTCGCCCGCGGATTTACCCTATCAACAGCCTCGAACCCAACCGCGGGGCGGGACTAATCATAAGTGGCCAATAAGGAGGAAGGGGGAGGGTTAACTTCCGAGGGGTTTGTAGTGCGGATGTTTGAAGCCCTCGGGTTTATGGGAAACTACTGAGAAAGGAATTATGGGTAAGAAGGCTGGGGTTCCTTGGAGCGGGACTGTCAAAAGTGACTGATCAGAGGCTAGGGTTTTAGCTGTGGAGCCATTGATTGGTTGGAGATATATACATATATATAATATATATTATATATATATACGTAACATATAATATGTATATATAGGGTTAGATATATGATCAAAGGCTAGAGTTTTAGCTATGGAGCCATTGATTGGAGATATATATATAATATATAATATATATTATATTATATATATATACATGACATATAATATGTATATATAGGGTTAGGGTTTTATATATATATATATATATATATATATTTTTTTTTTTTTAGGAAGAAGTACTCTTTTCTTTATCTGCACTTATCCTACACACGAATCTGTTTCTTCCAGATCACATCTTCTGCTCACAGTTGCAAGGGAAGGAGGGGAAAAAAAACACATTATTTTAAAGTATTGTGTAACAATACTCTTTTATCTATACCACCTTTCTATTAGCCATCATTATATAGTTCCTTATTAAGTCTGTTTAAAAACTCTACATCAAGGATCTATATTATATGTGTTTATTTTAGGAAACAACATTTTACTTACACAAAATAATGTTTTTACTCTGGTTGGAGCTTTTATTAATCCTGAACTTTCCTGATAATAGTACTGATCTGTTTTGTTTTGTGGACAATATCTTGCTGGTGTGTCTGTTTTACTAGAAAACAATTCAATTTACTAAAACAAAATTCAAGAATTTTTTTCATATGAGACATGTGAAGAACGCAGTGGTTTTCTTTATTGTTCTAAATTACAACACTGGATGAAAATTTGATAGCAAAATTCAAACCTTCTCAATCTTACTATTCTGGGGCTGAGAATAAAGCTAGTGATAGAAAGCTTAGCTATGATGTATGAGGCAGAGTTTGATCCCATTACTTTAAAAAAAAAATCTCATTATTCTAAATGAAGACTTTGAAGATTCTAAGTTAGAATACCTCCTAACCTGGGTAATAGAGGTTATCTAAGAGAAAACTTGATAGGAAATTTGAAAAATACAGCCATGAAAATCTTCTAGAAAATAGAGGAAGTATTTCTTTCTCTTTTCCTTGAAAGAAGCAAAGTATAATTGTATAGATAAATTTATAAAATTAAAAAACCAACCAAACATCTTAACTGTGTGAAAAATAGTAGGAAAATGCCTTTAAGAAAAATATATTTAGTCTCAAGAAAATTTCATATAACTAGCAGATATGAACTGGAGAGAAAATTATGTCAAATAGGCAAAGATAGGCCTTCCAAGAAACGAAAAGATTAGGAATTCTAAAGACTTCACACCTCATTAGAAAGCAGAAAACAGTTGATACCTTCAAATAGTTGAGGAAAATTGTTGCCAACTTGGTATCCTTTTCCCAACCAAATTAAGTACGTGGAAAGTATAAAAATATCTCCACATGGGGCAGAATGTGAATGAACTTACTTTTCCTCTACCCTATTTCAGAAAACTAGTCATGAAAGGTTTCTACTACCATGAAGAAATAAATCAAGAACAAGGAAGGTACACTCTTCCTAGATCCACAACAAAGAAAATAGACAACAGAGAGATCAATCCCTCTTCTAATATGTTAGATTCCATCTCCTGTCAAGCATGTTGCCTCTTTAATTTCCTACTCTTTTTCTCATTTCATCAGTGTATTTCACATTATTGATCCATGCCACAGCCATGACCTTTTGTCCTATCTCTCTTGTTCCAATGGATCAAACTAAACAAAGCTGTGTCTACTTCCTCCTAGTTTCTAGGACATACTGCTCACTGTCTGTACTTATTCCTCATTCTCTTCTCTACCCATTAAAGTCGCCTTCCATATTTACCACACTCCAGGGCTATTGGCCTTGTCAAGAACACCAATGAGAAGCAGGCACTGGTAGCTAACACCTAGCTACCCAGGAGGCTGAGATCTGAGGATTGTGGTTTGAAGCCAGCCTGGGCAGGAAAATCTTATCTCCAGTTAACCATCAGAAACCCAGAAATGGAGTGTACCTCAAAGTGGTAGAGTATTACCTTGAATGTAAAAGCTCAGGGACAACACCCAGGCCCTAAGTTCAAGCCCCACAACAACAACAACAACAAGATAAGAAGAAAGAAAAGAAAAAGAAAGAACACTGATGACTCCAATGTTTCAAATCCAGTGTATAGTAGTCCATATTTTCAGCAGTATTAACCCAACAATGCACTTTCCTCTTGGAAATATCTGGAAATATGTTTCTTAAAACAGTGAATTCTCTTTATTTTCCTTGCTACTACCTTCATTTTATTTCTGTGATTGCTCTTTCACACTAGTCTTGTTAGAATCTTCCTTTGTGAAAGAAAGTGCTTCAGTCTTATGACCCTTTTTCCTTTCTTTAAGAACCAATGCTAGGGGAAACATGTAGAAAAGGCTAAATGAACTACACTACATTTATGACACGTTATGGAATGTAAGGTCTATTATTACCTTACTTAAATATTGATTTTTCTTTTCTGATTCCCCCTACCACCTTTCTTAGAAATTGGTCCTAGAAAACTGTCACCTATGTCTATTTTGTATCATTTTGTATGTGTGCATTCTTATAGAATTGGTACAGTGGTTTGTTATATTTTAAAAGCTATGTATCCAGGTGCTTTTGGCTCATACCTGCAATTCTATTTACTTAGGAGTCTGACACCCAAAGTATCTAAATTCAGAACCAGCCTTGTGAAAGGCTGAGCTGGTGGCAAAAAAAAAAAATATCGAATGTACATGATATTAAATTACACATGATAGTCTCATGTTTAGACATTTTCTCAATCATTTCTCTTTCGCATGATCTCACTTTCTCTCCTTTTTTTGAGATAATATCTCATTATATAACCAAGGTTGTTCTCAAACATAATTTTCCTGCCTCAACCTCCCAGTGCTGGGATTGCAGGTCTTCTTCAGTGAGTACCTATTCCTATTATATTCAATACTACCTCTGTCTTGATGGACTATTGATGCCAAACTTATTTTTCCTGCCTACGCTCTTCATCTCTCTAGTCATATATCCAACTGTATACTTAGTGTCTTTGTCTAGTTATTTCTCTCAGTGCTTACATTTAAAACTTAAAACGTTCTATATAATAAATCTAAGCTTTTCATAGGGGCTGTTGAATCTTTCTTGATTCCTGAGTGCTACCTCTGCTCTCCGAAAACACTATGTCACATTTACTGGCTCTTCCACCTCTGAATTAGGCATTGAGTCCATCTGCTTTCTTCTCCCTTCACTTCCTCCAATACCTATTTGTTTATCAAATAAGTAAACAAGTGGTTTTTCTCTGCAGATGTGCTGGTCACTGTGTTGAGGACAGTAAGTTCTTGATCTCATCAGAGAAAGAAATCAAGGATGGGCATTGGAAGAGACTTAAGCAGCAGCAGGTTTATTGGTACAAAGCAAAGTGGAAATGCACTCTATATTACAGTGGGCAGGCTCAGGAAGGTATAATGGAGGTCCCAAGACTAAATGATGTCTGTGTACATGGAGATGAGCAGTCCTGGAAACTTGGGTTTAAATGTCATCAACTTCCAGTAACTGGGTTATGCATCTTCCCACATGTTGGTTGGGACAATGTTTCATCTTGGATGATCAGATTTGGCCTGCCATTTTCCACAAAGTAAAGGGAATTTGGCTCAGCAAGACCCTGTTATATATCACAAGTCATTCCACAAAATGATTCCTTATCAACATCCAAACCCTATTCTCAGCCACTAAGTTTCCCTGGCTAGCCCTTCAGAGTACACACACACACACACACACACACACACACACACACACACACACAAACACACACACACACAGAGTTGGACAATGAGAGAGGATAAGGTAATCTTTAGAGCTGAGACCTCAGTAAAGAGTGGCAGTCAAGGAGGAGACTAAGGAGTGTGCAGGGCAGAGAACTCCAAGTACAAAGGGTCTGAGTAAAGGAATAAAAGATTCTTGAGCAAGCTGGTCAAAGTGAAACTGTTTTGTCAACTTTCACAGTAGCCAAATGACGAAAGCAGCAGAGCAAACAGTGCAGTTTTTGTCATTTTTATTACTCACATCAATATTTGTTGTGTGTGTGTGTGTGTGTGTGTGTGTGTGTGTGTGTGTGTGTTTATGTATGTATCTAGGAACAAGTAGAAATTGAGTGTCTGATGTAAAACATGTACGTCTAGTTATTCTGCTGTGTGAACACATTTTGTAGTGATTAACTAATATCTAATCCCAATTCAGACACCATGCTTGCTGCTATTGACACAAGTTAACTCTATTAATCCTTAACTTGTCCTCCAGTCTCAAGTGTCTCAGGCAAAGAAAATAGAGGAAACTAGACTATTAATTCTTCTAGTCCCCCAAGAGAACCTCCTGGAGAAAAAAGGTGGCCATATTTCATTTTCCAGAAGCATCCATAAAGCAGTGTCTTCACTTGACTTTTAGGAAAAAAGAGAGGAAAAACTGACCACGATCAAACCTGTGATTCAATCGCCATTACACCTTGTTTAAACTTGCTTACCAGGCATTACATGTTATTTTCCCTTTCCTTTGTGTGTCAGTACTGAAATTTTGACCTCATGGTCATGTGCTCTCGAAATTGAACTATATCTCTAATCAATATTTTTAGCTAGTGGGATTGCTGAGTCATGAGGAAGCACTATGTGGAATTTTTTGAGGAATCTCCATACTGCTTTCCAAAGTGGTTGAACAAGTTTACATTCCCACCAACAATGCAGTAAGGCTCCCTTTTGGCCACATCCTCTCCCCTCTGTTGTTACTAGATTTCTTGATTACAGCCATTCTTAGCTGGGGTCAGGTGGAATCTCATCATTGTCTTTTTTGTATGTGTGTAAAAATACCATACAGAGGAGTTACAATTACATGGACAAGAGAATGAGTATATTTCTTATCAAGCATTGTTGCCTCCTCCATTGTTTCCCCTTCCTATCCCTTCCTATCTCCCCCCCCCCCGGTCCCCTTCCCCCCTCCCCACCAAAGTTGTAAAGTTCGTTTGTCGACATAACGACTTGTACATCTCATTGTTGCAATGGATCCACTTGTATCCCTATTTAAACAATTTGTTTTTTCCCTTCCCCTCCACAAATTATACCAACATCAAATACAGTGAAAACAGGGGTTATACTGTGGGGGAGGGACATATAATGCAACAAAGAAATCATCTTATAAATATGTTAGAAACAATCGCATGAAAGAAAAAACATTTGAATACTTATCTTGGGATTCATTTCACGTAACATCAACTTATATACCTGGAATTCAAAAAATTAAATCCCCTAACAACAAATCCTCAAAGAAATAACTGCCCAATAAATAAGTGGGCTAAAGACTTCAACAGAAACTTCTCTGAATAGGAAAGAAGGATGGCCAGTAGACACATGAAGAAATGCTCAACTTCCCTAGCCATAAAAAAAATGCAAATCAAAACAACATTGAGATACCACCTCACCCCAGTTAGAATGGTTATAATCAAGAACTCTAATAACAACAGATGTTGGAGGGGATGTGGACAGCAAGGAACCTTACTGCATTGTTGGTAGGCGTGTGAACTTGTTCAACCACTTCCGGATGAGTTGGGGAGGCAGCGAGGGAAGTGATGGCAGGCGGAAAATAAAGGAGGAGGTAATAATGCTCGCTATGAAATGTACTCATTACCCTACTCATGTAACTGTAACCCCTCTGTACAACATTTCTACAATAAAAATGTAAAAAACATATTTTTAGCTAGTTAATTGATGATGGAGTCTTATGAGCTTTTCTACTGGGGCTGATTTTGAACCAAGATCTTTCCGACTATAGGCAAGATAACTAGGAGTATAGGCATATGTCATAAGTACCCAGCTGTTTTCCATTTCTAAAAGTCATCAACTATGTCATTGTTCTCAGATTTGTTTTCTCTAGCCTAACCTCATGCAAAAAGTTAACTATCAAACAGGACACTATTTGTGGCTCATACCTAGCTACCCAGGAGGCTGAGATCTGAGGCTCACAGTTGGTAGAGCAATAGCCTTGAGTAAAAAACTTCTGGGACAACACTGAGTTCAAGCCCCAGGACTGGCACACACACACACACACACACACACACACACACACACACACACACACACACACACACACACACACACACACACACACACACACACACACACACACCACAAAGAGGAGTTAACTCCTTTTCCTTCCCAAAGCATATCAAAGCCAAAGGATTTATGTGTTATTATAGAATGTAGCCTTTTTATTAATTCAAGTTTACTTAGATTTGAGCTGTCCAAAGAAAAGCAACATAAGATATGAAAAATGTCACCTCTGAAGAAATGTTTTACTGAAATTGGGGAAATCATAAGAGATAAGAATACAAAATAAATTTATCTATTGTAAGAGTGAACCAAAGAGCTGGGTTCTGGTGGTTCACACCAGTAATCCTAGTTACTTGGAAACTGAGAGCTGAGGATTCAGGATCAAACCAGCCCAAGTTGGAAAGTCTGTGAGACTTCTTTCTTCAGTTAACTACCTAAAAACCAGTAGTGGAGCTGTGCTCAAGTGATAGAGTGTTATCCTTGAGAAAAAATGCTGGAACTGTGTGCAGGCCCTGAGTTAAAGCTCCATGACTGGTACAAAGAAAAATAAAAGGAGTCAGGACTTCTTACCAAAGTGATAGTAATCTTATCTTACAGATTGACATATTGTTTACAAGTTGTACAGAACTGCATGATTCATTATTAATCTCTTATTTCAAGTATTTGTTTGATATGTGATTTATTTAGGCCAATAAATAGCAAATAATGATTATTTAACCCACTTCATAAATAATCTAGAAATACATTAATTATTAACATTTCATGGTCAACTTCAATATCAGAACATCATTTCATCTAGATTTATTTATTTATTTGTGGTGATGGATTGAATCCAGAGGTATTGAATACAACACAAGTGCTCTACCATTGAGCTACACCCTTCAGCAATTTTCTAAGTCATTTTTGAGATGACTCCCAATAGATTATATAATGAAATAAAGTACTAGCTGGGCACATGTATAATCTTGGCACTCAGGAGACTAAAGTTTGAGGCCACTCTGGATTATGAAAGAAGGTCTATCTCAAAAAAAAAATAAAATGAACTAACTAAACTCACTAAACAAGTAAATAACAGAGAAGAAAACAGAGTTTGTAAACTCAATCATACATAAACAGAAACTCTCCATAATTGAAGCACAACACAAGATAAAAATACAGATAAAAGGATAAACAATATAAAAATAAACAATATTTGGAAAGATAGTGACTGAAAGTATGTCAGAATTGATCAAAGAAAAAGATTCTTTTTTTAACCAATAATGTTGTCTTTAGGGACTGTAAAACTCAGATTAAAAATATTATTCTTTCTAACTACAGCTGTAAATTCAAAGAAACTTCCCCTACCAAAAACAAAATCCTGAAAGTTTGTTTCTTGGTTTTATTTATTCATTTGGTATGTAATTAACAAACTTATTTTAAAACTTAGAGAAAATGAACAGGACAACGAATAATCAAGAAACTACTATAGACCAAGGTAGACAAGTTGATTAGGATAGCAGGGATTAGATGGGTCTGCAGCTAATGCCTGTAATCCTAGCTACTCAGGAGGTAGAGATCCAGAAGATCCATGTTCAAAGTCAGCCTGGGCAGAAAAGTCTGAAGAGAGACTCCATCTCTGAAATAACTAGCAAAGTGCAGGACTGGAAGCATGGTTCAAGGTGAATGAGAACAAAGTTCAATCCCTCATCCCAACAAAAAAATAAAATGTAAAAACCATCACCCTTGCACACACACAAAAGCCAAGATTATTTTCAAGCTATAGCAATTTGGCTGTTACATTGGCATTGGTATAGATTAGGATATAGGATAAACTGGAATGAACTAGAATGGAAACCTGACCCAGACTTGCACATGTGAAAAATACTCGTGGGGCAAAAGTACTTGTAGAAAAGGGAGAAGTTTTCACTTAGTAGCACTAGAAATTACTTAGTATTCCTTTGCAAACAATCAAATTTTACCTTCTACATCACAGCGTACATTAAAAACCAACTCTACATCAATATCGTCCTATAAATGAAGGATAAATTAACTGATTCTTAAAAGACAACATAGATGAATATCTTTATACTCTCAAGATTATGAAAATAACTGTAAGGTGTGACATGTTAACTAGTATCCCAAAGGAGAAGATGGATACATATGAATATATTAAAAATCAAGAATATATTTTTATCAAAAGAAGAATATATTTTTATCAAAAATTAAGTCAGGGGCTGGGAATATGGCTTAGTGGTAGAGTGCTTGGCTAGCATGCATGAAACCCTGGGTTCGATTCCTCAGTACCACATAAATAGAAAAAGCTGGAAGTGGCATAGTAGAGTGCTAGCCTTGAGCAAAAGGAGCTCAGGGATAGTGCCCAGGCCCTGAGTTCAAGTTCCAGGACTGGGGAAAAAAGCAAGGCAAACTACAGTAGCTTAGAAATTATTTACAATATGTATGAATAATAAAGCTCATATTCAATGAGAATTTAAAAAGACAACCAATCCCACTCCCATGAACATTGTCTATGTACAAGCAAAATAAATAGCAAGAAACAAGAATAAAGGATCTCAACTTCATTAATCAAAGGATTGCAAATTAGTCAGAGAGACATACCCCATATTCACCAGACTGACAAAAACTAGAAATTCAAGTAGTACCCAGGGTGATGAGGTTGGGGCGGAAAGAATAGGGTGATGAGAATATATATATGGGAATATGTATACATATATATATATGAGAATATATATATTCTCATCACCCTATTCTTCTGCCCCAACGTCATCGTTGGCACGTGTGTGTGTGTGTGTGTGTGTGTGTGTGTGTGCACATGCAACTAAAGTTGGTACATTATTGTAGAATATAACTTCAGCTAAATTAATAAAGTTAAAAAATGCCTAACCAGTATATAAATGCTAGAGGTAATCATATGTGCATTTTTGCTGTAAATGCAAGAATGCTCATAGCATCATTACTTGGTGGATGTTAAATCACTGGAAGCATTCGGGTGCCCACAAGCAGTAACATGGATCAATAATAAAATTACAAGGAAAATTAATGAACTAGAGTTACATGCAACAATGCAGATGAGTCTTAAGAAGCACAGTATTAAGAAAAAGAAGCAATTGGTTAAAGCAAAAGAAAACAGTGAGTCCATTTGTTGCAAAGGTCAAAAGAAGGAAAGACTAAACTATCTTGGAGATGGCTGTAGTGTAGTGCAATTATAAATGAAAGCAAGGAAGTGATCAGGTGATGGGTATGACCTTTATGAAGGAGGAATGCTGGGAAATGGACATGTCAACTTCTGGGATACTGGTGATGTTCCTTTCTGTATCTGAACTACAGTTTACATTTGTGTTTTATGTGCTTTAACTTTTTGTGTTGTCGCTAATCATCTTAATAAAGTTTTTAGAAAGTTTTTTTTTCTGCTTATGTGGTACTGAGGAATCAAACCCAAGGCCTCATGCATGCAAGGCAAGCACTCTACCACTGAGCCACCTTCCCAGACCTGTATATATGTTTCTTAATCTTGGAAATAACAGGATGAGGAAATGAGTATAATCCCAACCCTGTATATGTGTTTCTTAATCTTGGAAATAACAGGATGAGGAAATGAGTATAAAAATTGCCATCATTGGGCTGGGAAGGTGACTCAGTGGTAGAGCATTCGCCTTGCATGCTTGAGGCCCTGGGTTCAATTCCTCACCACCACATAAGCAGAAAAAAAAAAGCCAGAAGTGGCGCTGTGGCTCAAGTAGTAGAGTGCTAGCCTTGAGCTGAAGAGCTGAGGGACAGCGCCCAGACCCAGGGTTCAGGCCCCACGACCGGACCCAAAAAAAATTTTTTTTAATGCCACCATTTATATTTTAAAAGAAAGGACAGAGAGAAGAAGGAAGGAAGGAAGGAGGGAGAGAGGAGGAAGGGAGTCAAACAGGCCCAGCACAAGTAGCTCACTACTCACCTATATAATCTTAGCTACTCAAAGGCTGAGCTAGCCTAGGCAAGAAAGTCTATGAAAGTGTAATTTCCAGTTAACCACAAAAAGAAGAAGTGAAACTGTGGCTCAGATTATAGAGAGCAAGCCTGAATGAGAATACTAATGGCAGAACCCCAGTACCAGCACACTCACAAAACAAAAACAAAACTAGGATGCCCAGTGGTTGACTGTGGGCAAGACAAGTAAGTTCTCAAAGAAACAGGAATAGAAGAATTACTATTCACTCCATCCCATTTGATGTCTTAATTATCAGACCATAGGAATATTCAAAATAAATAAATGAAAATACCCAACAAAAAATGTTTCAGCAACTCTAAGCATAACTATCCACCAGAGGGCACTGTTGAATGACATTAAAATTCCTGGTTACTTGAAAAACCATTCTGAATTCTTTGTGTTCTTACTACAAAAACATCTTAATTGACAATTTTATTCTTTCTTTATTATTACTTGTTATTTATCTTAATCTTATTTTATACCATATTATATTGTATAAAACTGTAATTCAAATATGCACAAAACCCGAATCATATATATCAAAT